>NC_065585.1:43651875-43962500 GCF_024542745.1 Macaca thibetana thibetana
TACTTGAGACGATTTAAATAAATTCCAGACAATTTTTTTTTAGTTGTTTCATATGCAATCATACAAAAAAAAAAAAGCTGAGCATGGTGACACACCTGTAATCCCAGCTTCTCTGGGGTGAGGCAGGAGGATTGCTTAAACCCAGGAGTCTGAGGCTGCAGTGAGCTGTGATTGCACCACTGGACTCCAGCCTGGGCAACAGAGTGAGATCCTTTAAAAAAAAAATCAAGTAATAAGTGATGAATATTTAATCTGATCTTGGATTTGCGAACAGTTATATAAACATAAAAACAGTGGAAGAATCAATGAAGGGCCAAGTACAGTGGCTCACACCTGTAATTCCAGCACTTTTGGGAAGCCAAGGTGGGAGGATTACTTGAGGCCAGGAGTTCAAGATCAGCGTGGGCGACATAGCAAGACCCTGTCTCTTAAAATTTAAAAAAAAAAAATCACTGAAGAAAAAGTGATAACTTTAACTACAAAACTTGAAATACCTAAAAATAAGTAGAGATTTCCAGTGAAAGGCATCAGAGTTAGGCTGTATTATAAACCCACTCTCCCATAAAACCTAATAAAAATGGACAGAAATTGTGTGTGTGTGTGTGTGTGTGTGCAGACATCTCAAAAATTTACCAACTGCACAACCCCACACCATACATTCCAACAGATGAGGCCAGTGAGGGAAATGGAAGATTTTCTTACCAATGTGCCTCACAAACAGCAGCACAGGAGACAGAAGTTAAATCAACAAATTACTTAGAGTGCTTGCTAATATCCTCCCAATATGGACAGAAGTCCAGAGGAGTAGACCACACCTTAGAACACTCTTTGAGATGTCATTACCTCCACTTTCAGACTTTAGCAGAGATGGAAAGAACTTGGGGGTCTTTGTAGTACGGGAGAAAAGAGAAGCAGCACAGAACGATCTCAAACATGCAGAGCTAACTCATGGGCTAGGAGTGAATCGTTCTGTTGAAAGGACGTTGATCAGTGCATAGAAAGAAAACATGTGGCATGGGTGATGAGCAGGGAGGCAATGGCAAAAATAGCTGAAGACTAGGCACTTGCAGAATCGTTATATTATATTCTTGTAACCAAACACACCAGGAGAAGTCAAGTGGAGTTCCTCCAAGTGAGGAGGTGATCCTGTATGGGTACCACTCCTGGTACCCTGGAAATGGTTCCCCTTCCCTATACTAGGGATTTTATTTATTTTTTCCTTTCTTTGAGACAGGGTCTCACTCTGCTGCCCAGGCCGGAGTGCAGTGGCACAATCACGGCTCACTGCAGCCTCGATCTCCAGGTCCCAAGTGATTCTCCTACCTCAGACTCCCAAGTAGCTGGGATTACAGGTGCATGCACTGCCACGCCTGGTTAATTTTTTGCATTTTTTGTAGAAACGGAGTTTCGCCATGTTGACCAAGCTGGATTAATGATTTTCTAATAGGGAAAGTCACAAGGAGGTGGAGGATATCATCATTAGAGGCAGGGAAGTATGTGACATGGGGGGAGATTCACAGAAGAGTTCAGGAAAAGGCTGCTATACTGTTGATGAAGTGTCAGATCAGGAGGGTGAGCCGTGTTACGGTAGAGAAGAGTGTGTGGAGCCTGAAAACTCTAGAACTTCTAGAACCCTGCAGTTACATGGGCTCTCCTGCTGGCCATGTGATGTAGGGGGAATAAGCAGGGTGCTGGTGAGCTGTCTCTTCTACCTGGTGTCACTGCTGCATGAAAATGTGGAGTTCTGTCTCCCAGGTTCACTCATATCAAGCAGGTGCTAGCCAAGTAAGCCTGTTAGAAAGTCAGGTAGGGCTGCAAGAAGCATAAAGCCTTAAAGCTTTCTAGGAACTATAGCTGCTTAGTTACAACGTCTGTGATGCTTGCATCAAATGACTGCAAATGGACATGAAAGTCTGAAGAAAAAAACAAAGGTCAGTGTTGTACTTTTTATATTGTCTGATGCTCTATGAAAGCCTCATCTTGTCTGCATTGTCTCTGAGGAAAGCGAGAATTTTTTTAACTACAGACTCCCCAACAACTGTTAGAATATTGCCCAAGGAAAGTGTCCTGCAGAGCTGAATCAAATACAAAATGCAGCCTGATTTTGTTAGCAGAAAGAGTCCACTAGACTGAGAGCACAGCCCTTTGCACTGGTGGCCATTAGTGGCTTGCTTGGTGTTACTGTGGCAGCTGTCTGGACACTTTCCCTGCACTCTCTGTTGTCCTGGGGATGCTAGTCCATCCAGAGGGGTTAGGTTGAATGGAAGGAGACGTCCGTGAATCATCCCCAGCAGAGAATAGGAACTTAGCAAAACTGAAAACAAAATGGGAGATAAATGCAGTAAGACCCTTTGAAGGAGGGTAAACTGGGAAGGGGACAGGGAGAAGACTGCTGAAAGCCCCAGATGAAGTTTCATAAGAATTTTCCACTGTGATTTATTGACGTGGCTCCAAAATCCCAGGTTCCCTTTACTTTTAGCCCTAGTGACTAAGAGAGGAAAATGGGGCCGGGCGCGGTGGCTCAAGCCTGTAATCCCAGCACTTTGGGAGGCCGAGACGGGCGGATCACGAGGTCAGGAGATCGAGACCATCCTGGCTAACACCGTGAAACCCCGTCTCTACTAAAAAAAATAAAAAAAAAAAAAAAAACTAGCCAGGCGAGGTGGCGGGCGCCTGTAGTCCCAGCTACTCGGGAGGCTGAGGCAGGAGAATGGCGTAAACCTGGGAGGCGGAGCTTGCAGTGAGCTGAGATCCGGCCACTGCACTCCAGCCCGGGCGACAGAGCGAGACTCCGTCTCAAAAAAAAAAAAAAAAAAAAAAAAAAGAGAGGAAAATGGAAAGGGTAGATGTGAAGAGCCAAAGCGAGGGTCCTCAATAGAAGCAGAGGCGCCAGGACTCCATGATCAAGTAGAGGACTGACGTAGAACCCAAAGGCATCCCGCCACAGGAAGAGGATGATGCTGTCCTGCAGATACAGAGTGAACTTGATCCAGAACATTTAACCGAGGTATGGGGGCTTTTCCACACTGCCACACCTTCAAATGCCCAGGCTTTTCACTGGCCTTAAAAGTCCATGCAAGTGGGTTTCAGATGGTAGCAATAAGTGAAGAAAGAATTGATTCATGCAAGTAGGTTGTGGCAGAGCCAAACCTTTATCTTCATGGTTGAAAGTGAATAGATAATACATAAAATCATAGATCAAGAAATAGCAGTATTTATTTCTGAGACACATAGAGGTAAACAAGAAGGAATAGGGTCTGGGTGCGGTGGCTCATGCCTGTAATCCCAGCACTTTGGGAGGCCAAGAGAGGAGGATCACCTGAGCTCATGAGTTTGAGACCAGCCAGAGCAACATAGTAAGACTCAGTCTTTACAAATTAGCTGGGCATGGTGGCGTGTGCCTGTAGTTCCAGCCACTTGGGAAGCTGAGGTGGGAGTGTCCCCTGGGTCTGGAAGATCAAGGTTGCAGTGAGCCATAATCACACCACTGCACTCCATCCAGCCTGGGCCACAGAGGGAGACCCTGTCTAAAAGGGAAAAAGAAAAAAAAAAGGAAAAGGAAAAGAAGTAAAAGGAAATCCAGTACAGTTGCTGGAGATCATAATCAGAGAGAAGAGTGGGAGAAACTGCTGTTTCTTTACAGATTGCTTTAAGTATTATTTGATATTTTAAACTAAATACACTTCTTTGATAAAAATTAAAATTATATTTTAAGAAAATACTATGTGGGTCATTTGCAACATCACTGCAGCCCAGAGGCACCCTGTAGTTGCCAGTTGTCAACCACTAAACCACCAGGTTTCTGGAGGGAGGCCGTAGGTAAATGGGCACCAGATCTCCTGAGAAGTAGGAGACCAAAACCCCATTTGGTCCCTTTTCAGGAAACAGGCAGTGAAGCGTGAGGTTAAATTCACAGACCACAGAGTCAGACCACAGGGTTCCAGTTCCATCTCTGATGCCTGTCAGCCCTGTGACCTCTGACAAGCTACTGAGCACACCTGTGCTCCCATTTCCTCATCAACCCTCACAGATGTGATTCAAGAATTGAGTTATCCATGGACAGTGCTTAGAGGGACGCCTGTGACACACTATGCATGGTAACTATGTAAGAGCTTGATATTAACATTATTGTAAAGTGCAATATTCTTAAGCCGTCTTTGGTAGACTACAATGGCCCCAACACCAGTCAGCTGGCAAAAGACAGGAAGAGTTTGTAATGGGAAACTCACTAGAGAGGAAGGAGAGAGGAAGGTCAAGCTGACCTCTTAGGTGCAATCCCCAGGCTTTCCTGGACACCCTATCTCCTTGATGCTGGAAATCACCCCCCATCCAACCTCTGCACTGTGGGCATGCCTCACGGGAGAAAGTCTTCCATGTGAAAACACTTAAGCTGCCTCTCATTGCAACATGAAAATGCAGTGCCCAGCATGCAACACGTCTTGGTTTTCGACATACTCTGAAGGGTGGAAAGAGCAGAAATGGCAGGAGAGACCCAGGCTTCCTGGTTCCATTTTACGTTTTTTTTTTCCTCACTATATTGTAACAAGGACAGAAACCCTGACTTAAGTAAACCTCTAGTTCCTGAACTTGTCAACAATGAGACAGGACCCTGGGAAGAAAGACATTCTCAGGCTGGGAGAGGGGAAGGGGATGTTGAACTGCTGAATATAAGCGTCATCAGACATTTTTTAAATTTGTAAGCGAAGCTGAGGAAGTGGGAAAAGTGATGACCACACTCCAACCTCATATATAATATTAATGTGTGTGTGTGTGTGTGTGTGTGTGTGTGTGCACGCGCATGTGTGTGGAGAGAGACAAAGAGGGAGAAAGAGAGAGGGAGTTAAGTCTATTCTCTCTTTTCTACTGCAAGACCTCATTGCAGTGGTCCCTATAAGGAGGGAGGGAGAGAGGAAAGGAAGGGAGGGAGGAAGGAAGGAAGGAAGGAAGGAAGGAAGGAAGGAAGGAAGGAAGGAAGGAAGGAAGGAAGGAGAGAGAAGGGAGGAGAAGGGAGGAGAAGGGAGGAAGGGAGGAAGGGAGGAGGGAAGGAAGGGAGGAATGGGGAAAGGAAGGAAAGAAGAAAAAGAAAGGAAAGAAAGGGAAAGAAAGGAAAGGGAGAAGAAAAAAGGAAAAGAAGGAAGAAGAAGGAGGAAGAGAAGAAAGGAGGAAGGACAGAGAGTAGAGGAGGAAGGAGAGGAGGAGGAGAAAGAAAAGTGAGAATGAAAATGGAACTTAAAGGTTGAGACTTTTTCACTCAAACACAAACAGTCCCATCCTAACATTCTTCTGCCTAAACATCTCTAGAAATAAGTGACTACCGGAAAAAGCTCTTCATTCCACTGGCAGAAAGCTCGAGTTGTTAGGAAACTTTCACTTTGTGGCAGCCACTAGCAGGCACCTTGCAGCACTCCAGCTGCAGGGAGAGCAGCTGCCCACGGGCCCGGCTGCCGCCAAGCCTCCCACAAGCTGCTCCCAGCTGGAGGTTGTGCTGGCCCGGATTCCATGGCAGGTGGAGGACTCCTCTGATGCCCTGATGGCACAAAATAAAGCACTCCTAGGGCTTTGAGGAAGCTTTCTTAGACCGCTGGGTCTCCCCAGCCCTGGGGTTGGGCTTGCCTCAGAGTCTGGGGGCTCTCCTTGCCTTGCTGAGCTCCCCCACTCCATTCCGTCACAGGTGCATTCCCTTAGTAAGATCTTCGCATGTTTAACCTCATCATGGTGTCTGCTTCTTGGAGCATCTGGACTAACACATACATAAACTGAGACAAAATCTCTTTGTTTTCACCTGTTGGTCCCAGTTCTATCCCCAGGAATCACTGTATAAGTCTAATGTACTGTGGCTCCAGTTTTTCTAGCCAAGTATTCATAAAGGCACTGAACTGTCCTCTGTGTGTGCACATACGTGTGTGAGCGTGTAAATGTATGTGTATGTGTCTAAGAGTGGGACTGGGGTGAAGAGAATGGCAGGAGAGGTAAAATCTGATGAAGAAAGGGTGAGAAGACAGACCCAGTGAGATAAGGGAGACCAGAAGCTGATGACTTCCTGTAAAACATAAATGCTGAAACTTGGCCCTAGTGTGAAAGCCTCAGTAGATACACAAAGGTAGCATAGAAGACATTGAAAGGTTGGTCAAGGACTTTCATGGGCCCAGCAACCTTCAAGGAATAGATAATTTCAACATTGTTTGAATTGTTGCAGCACATAATAAAGCATGGAACGTTTCCCAGCTCATTATAATCAGCTGGTATAACACAGATATCCCCCGGCCGGGCGCGGTGGCTCAAGCCTGTAATCCCAGCACTTTGGGAGGCCGAGATGGGCGGATCACGAGGTCAGGAGATTGAGACCATCCTGGCTAACACGGTGAAACCCCGTCTCTACTAAAAAATACAAAAAAACTAGCCGGGCGAAGTGGCGGGCGCCTGTAGTCCCAGCTACTCGGGAGGCTGAGGCAGGAGAATGGCGTAAACCCGGGAGGCGGAGCTTGCAGTGAGCTGAGATCCGGCCACTGCACTCCAGCCGGGGCAACAGAGCGAGACTCCGTCTCAAAAAAAAAAAAAAAAAACACAGATATCAAAATGCACAACAGCGAGGCGCGATGGCTCACGTATATAATCCCAGCACTTTGGGAGGCCAAGGCGGGAAGATCACCTGAAATCAGGAGTTCAAGACCAGCCTGGCCAATATGATGAAAACCCTGTCTTTACTAAAAATACAAAAATGAGTCGGGCATGGTGGCAGGCGCCTGGAATCCCAGCTACTAGGGAGGCTGAGATGGGAGAATCATTTGAACCCAGGAGGCGGAGGTTGCAGTGAGCTGAGATTGAGCCAATGCACTCCAGCATAGGTGACAAGAGCAAAATTCCATCTCAAAAAAAACAAAACCAAAAACAAACCAAAAAAAAGCCCAACGATAGCATGCACTCACATACACAGAGACACATACACACACCCAGGAAACAGGAGACTAGCGTCAGTTATAATAACAACAATGAGAACGAACATTTACTGAGTATTTACCACGTCTCACAGACTGTTCTAAGGGTTATATACCTCACCCTAATGTTGGGAGGCAAGATCTTTCACTATTATCCCCTTCTTACAGTTGAGAAACTAAGAGAAATTAAGTAATTTACCCCAGGCCACAACCCCAGTAAGTAGTGGGATTGCGATGAATATAGACATAAAATCCTCAGAAAAATATTGATGAACTGAATCTATTATTTAAACAACTACCACCACAACAACATGACCCTGTAAAGTTTATCCCAGGAATGCAAAACTACTCAAAAAAGATTAGGAAATTTATTGATTGATATCACTATATTAAGAAAACAAAGGAAAAAACCCAATATAAAAATTATTAACAGCTGCAATAAACTGAATGTTTGTACACCCCTAAAATTCATATGTTGAAACACTATCCCTAATGTGATGGTATTTAGAGGTGGAGAGGCCAGAAAACTAGCCAGCTAAGAAGAGGGCCTTCACCAGAGCCCCTCCATGTTGGCACCCGGATCTCAGACCTTTAGCCTATGAAACGGCGAGACATCAGTTTCTATTGTTTATAAGCCGCCCAGTACTTTGCTGTGGCAGTCTGATTGCACTAAGACAACAGCCAAGAAACCAACAGCACCATTACGCTCAACAGTGAAACTCTGAAAGCACCCTCTGCCAATCCTGACCAGTGTAATAAAAGAGAAAGATTTAAGAAATCAAAACACAGCCTGACCAACATGGTGAAACCCCTTCTCTACTAAAAATACAAAAATTAGCCAGGCATCACCTGTAATCCCAGCTACTCGGGTGGCTGAGGCCAGAGAATTGCTTGAATCCAGGAGGCGGAGGTTGCAGTGAGCTGAGATCGTGCCACTGCACTCCGGCCTGGATGACAGAGTGAGACAGTGTCTCAAAATATAAATTAAATAAAATAAAATATATTTAGTAAGCAAAGATACCTCTTAAAATAGTACCAAAAACATAATATGCTTTTGGATAAACTTTTAAAAATAAATATAATAAAAGTACAAGTTCTAATGAAAAAATGTTTTAATGATACTGAGGAACATCAAAGATGATTTAAATAAATAGAGCAAAACATTTGTTTTTATAGGAATGCATGATGTTAATAAGATATCAACTCTATACTAAAGTTACTCATAAAATTTAATGAATCCCTTCCCTTCTCCTCACTCCCAAATCAGGTTTTCTTAAGAACTACAGAAGCTGATTCCAGTTTACATTAAAAAAAAAAAAAAGCCAAAGTAACCAGAGATTTTTTTTTAAAGTAGACTAATTAGATGGCACAACATTTCCAGATATTAGAACATTGTATAAACTTAAATAAATAGTTGCTTCATAGGCATAAATAGATCAGTGTAACACACTGAAGAGTTAAAAAATAGTCCTAAATATACAAAGGAACTTAATCTATAATAAAGGCTGGATTTCAGACAAGTGAGGGAAATATTAAGTATCGCTTAATAAATGGCATTGGTACAATAGTTTGGCCATCTAGAAAAACAATTATATAAAAACTTCACCTCATTTCTTCATTGAATAAATTCCAGGTGGATCAAAGCTTTTAGTGAAAATGTGAAACCATAAAAGAATAAAATAAATAGAATGATAGAATAAAATTTAGGAGACATTTGTGTGGGGGAAAAGGTTGTCTATGTTTAATTTTAGAGCAGAGAAAGCCTTCCTAAGCAAGGCATAAAACCTAGACATCATTAAAAAAAAAAAAAAAACAAGATGAGGCTGGGCACAGTGCCTCATGCCTATAATCCCAGTACTCTGGAAGGCCAAGGCAGTGGGTGGATCACAAGGTAAGGAGTTCGAGACCAGCCTGGCCAACATGGCAAACCCCATCTCCATTAAAAATACAAAAATTAGCCAAGTGTGGTGGCACACGCCTGTAATCCTAGCTACTCGGGAGCCTAAGGCATCACTTGAGGAATTGCTTGAACCCAGGAGACGGAGGTTGAAAAAGACTGATAAGATGCACTGCTGGGATGGTAAGCAACACTAAGCATATTTGACCATTATTGATTGGATTCTAAATTAAAGTAGCATTTTTGGAGAGCAGTCTATAAAAGGCTTCAATATGCATAGTCTTTGCCCCAAAGGTTCCACTTCTATGAATTTGTCCTTCAGTCACTTGTATATTCATTCTATGAAATATCATGCAACCAAAAAAATGAAGTGACTGTATTATTGATACAGAACTATCAAAATCATAAAACAACATGTATAAAATTATTTTTGTAAATAATAAGACAAGTGAAAAAAAAATTTTTTTTTTCTTTTTTTTGGAGACAGAGTCTTGCACCGTCACCCAGGCTGGAGTGCAGTGGCACAAACTCCGCTCACTGCAACCTACACCTCCCAGGTTCAAGCAATTCTCTTGCCTCAGCCTCCTGAGTGGCTGGGATTACAGGCACGCACCACCACGCCTTGCTAATTTTTTGTATTTTTAGTAGAGACAGGGTTTCACCATGTTGGCCAGGCTGGTCTCAAACTCCTGGTCTCAAGTAATCCGCCTGCCTCAGCCTCCCAAAGTACTGGGATTACAGGCATGAGCCCGGCCGACAAATGAAAAATTCTAAAACTCTCAAATGCATGTGCATTTATATGTGGTACAATGCCTAGAAAAACATCTGGAAGAATATCCACAAAAATTGTAAAAGTTCTATTAAAAGTGGTAGGAAAGAAGTATAAATGGGAAGTTTATATTTTTTCTCACTAAATTGATAGTTAATTGTGTAATAACTTTTTTTTAGTATTTGTAAATTTTAAGCTAAGAAATTCTACTTATAGAAATTCATTCTAGGAAATGATCTAAAAATCTTTTTTGTCTTCGCTCACTGGTCCTTAATTCAGGAATATAAAAATCTTGAAAGATTTTATGCCTAAGGATTTTTATAGAATTATGACTTTATAATAGTGAAAACTCTAGCAACAACCTACATGTAACCTAAATGTAAGTCAATGATAATAAATCTACAGTATATAATGCTCTGCTGACATTAAAATATTTACTGAAAAAGTCATAAAACTCATGGACAAATACTTATAGAGTTAGTTTGCAAAAAGTTAAAAATACGGCTAGGTGCAGTGGCTCATGCCTGTAATCCCACCACTTTGGGCGGCAGAGGTGGGCCAAACACTTGAGCCCAGGCGTTCCAGACCAGCCTGGGCAACATGGCAAAACCCCATCTTTACAAAAAATACAAAATTCAACTGGGCATGGTGGTGTGAGTCTGTAGTTCCAGTTACAGCTACTCAGGAGGTTGAGGTGGGAAGATCATCTGGGCCTGGGAGGCCAAGGCTGCAGTGAGCTGAAATCGCACCACTGCACTCCACTCTAGGCAACAGAGTGAGACCCTGTCTCAAAATAAATAAATAAATAAATATACGCAATATAACTAATTACTTGAAGATTACCCTTCATTTACATAAGTACTTTATAGGTTTTATGGAGGAGAACCATTATTTGTTGCTTGCAAGTGATTGACTTCCTAATCAAGCAATTCTTAAATTTACAGCTTCAAGAACATTAAAAAAAAAAAAAAAAGTAGGAGAAAATATAGCTTGGATCACATGAAATCCTAGATAATCTAAGAATGTATTTAAAATAATGAGTTTAACCTTCTACTAGAATTAAGTATATTCTTCCCCTTAATCAGCAGCCAAACTAATTAAGCTGAATTTTTCTGTTCATGCCCTCTCTGCAAGATTTGTAGAGGAAAAATATATATTTTTATATATGTATACATTTTTTTATATATACACATATATATATATCTACAAGGTTAACCATAAGAGGAAAATTGAAGAAAATAGCCTCAATAATTCACAGACTGGATAATGAGTTCCTGATTAATGCAGCTGGCTCTAATGCCATCAACACTTTTAAGACAAATTCTTAATTGCCCTACATGTTTTAATGTTGTATCTCAGTTTAGAAAAGTACCAAATTACTTCCATAAATTGCCATTTTCCACAGATGTTACCTTTAACGTTATAAGCAACATGCATGTGACAGATGTTTTAACCCACAGCTCTAGGAGAGTTTATATAAAGTTTACTTGCAGAGCCCTGGAGCCTTATCTTTGAAAAGTGACTTCATTTTAAATAGCCCTACTATTTAGATAAACAACCAAAGTGTTTCCTAACCACTAATAGGCCAAAAAAAAAGAAAAAAAGAAAAAATATACCCCCCCCCCACACACACCCCCAAAAAAAAACAGGAAAAAAGAAAAGAAAAAAAAAAACAAACAGGGAAGGGATGAAAGCCTGACCAAACCTGAGAAATGAAAAATAGTGGCAGACCTTTGAAATCGAAATAAAGCACAAAACTTGAAGACTCACACTATCTTGCCTCATTCTAGACCTGCCTCCACATTTCCCACAACTTAATTATTGAAGACTGGAAGGTAAATGTGCAATTGCTTTTTTCCCCTAAATTATGTTCTTTCTAATTACAGTCTTAAACCTTGACCTAATAGTCTGTCTCATCTCTGGGGTTTCCGCGTTTAGCTCGGTATCCAGCTTTGCGTCTGGCTATAGGCACTCAATAAATCACATAGTCAAATAGGCTTATGTGGTGGCCACTCATTTGTTGTCGTTTGGATGTATTCATCCTGAACTCACCCTTGACTAGGTTCCTTGAATTTGTGGTCATTGATCGGGGGACTTGAAATGCTGATCTGAGTCACTGCTTTCATTGGCAAAGGAATGAGGGCTGTGAATTAGGGATTGTTCTCAGACCCAGTGACGAAGAGATCATGGCTCCACACTCTGCTAACAAACTCTTTTTTACTGACTGTAAATGCTCTATAGCTGAACTCTGTACAAAACCCTAAGCACTTTCAAGATCTCAAAATACTCTCTATATATTTAAAGCAAACAAAGATAAAGCTCTCCTGTGATCAAAAAAACCACCTGAGTAAATGGAAAGAAATGCAATTCTAAACAAGTTACCATTTTTAACCTACCAAATTGGCAAAGACTAAAGAGAGGATTATAATATGCATTGTCAGAGACGGAATGTGGAATCCTAATCTCAGATACACCATTGGTGGGAGTCGTTAATTAGGAGAAAATATCTGGGTGGCAATTTGGAAATATGAACCAAATGTCTTCAAAAAGTACGTACCTTTTGATTAGGAATTTCTATTCATTGGAATGTATGTCAAGGAAATAACTAAGAAGTGTGCAAAATTTAGTAATAAGGACAATCATTCAAGGCCAGGCATGGTGGCTCACGCCCGTAATCCAAGCACTTTGGGAGCCCAAGGCAGGGGGATCTCTTGAGACCAGGAGTTTGAGACCAGCCTGGTCAACATGGCAAAACCCCAATATTCCTGCTGAAAAATACAAAAATTAGCTGAACATGGTGGTGCACATCTGTAATCCCAGCTATTCGAGAGGCTAAGGCACAAAAATTGCTTGAACCCGGGGGCCAGAGGTTGCAGTGAGCTGAGACTGCACCATTGTACTCCAGCCTGACTGACAGAGTAAGACTCTGTCTCAAAAAAAAAAAAAGGATAATCATTCAAGTATTGACCTTAATAGTAAAAAACAGGGAAAAATCTAAATATACAACAAAGAAGAAATGGTTAAATTAATTTGGATATTTTTACCCAATGTAAAACTATTGGGCCATTAAAAATATTTATTGTCGTGGAAAGCTATCCGTAATAAGTATCAGTTTAAAAAATAAGTTACTAAACAGTACATAAATCACTATCTTATCTTTTCATACATAGTGTAATTGTATATACATGCACAGAAAAGGGAGCAAAAATACAGATTTCAAAATGTTAACAGTATTAACATCTCTGAGTGGTAGAAAATTGTTATTTTCTGATACTTTTACATTTAAGTATAAATTAGCTACCTCTTATAGAATCTTTTAAATAACATTTAAAAAAGGCTAAAATGAAAGAAAAAATTTAATGAGTAAAATCCATACAGATTAATCTCAAGCTTTCCATATGTGAAAGGAATGAAAGTACTCACACATGCATAAGACCAACATATTTGCCATTTAAAAATTTAAACCTCTGAACATTTTTTAAACGTGAAATTAAAGTAACAAGTTGAAATGATAGCCAGGATTTTAACAAGAGGGTTAATAGTTTTAGGTGCAAAAAGAGCTCTCACAAGTCAATGATAAAAATATGAGTATCTCAATTTATTTTTTAATAAATGAAAAATAACAGGCCTCTGTGTTGCAACTGTACAGATGTTGAAAGGTACAACTTTGGGTAGACACCAGAGGGAAGCACAGCTGGATCTCAGCCTCAAAGTTCCCCTCAGCCAAGTTCCCTCTCCTCCAGAACGTAACACAATCATAGGTAGTAGCCAGGGTAAAAGCAAGAGCTTCACTAAAAAAGAAATACAAATTACAAAATAAAAATCTGAGAAAATGTTTAATCCCTTTAACTATCAAATTGCAATTTATTTATTTATTTATTTATTTTTGCCTTGCAAATAAACAAATTACAATTGTCATTTACTGGTGAGACAATGAGAAAAAGACACCCTCAAACACTGTTGGGAAAACAAATTGTTAGAATCTTTCTAGGTGTCATTTTCAAATTATGTATCAATGACATAAAAATATTTGTCTTTTGTTCTTGTACTTCCAGAAGTCTATTCTACAGTAATAACCAGAGATAAAAACCTTTACATACAAACATGATTTATAACACTGAACATAAATATTAAAAATAGAAGATGGTAGATTTCACCTTTAAAAGCCATGTAGGAGAATGCTTAAGGGACTGGTAAAGTACCAATAGTATAGTATTAAGTGGAAAATGCAGAATGGCATGAATGATGCAAAAAACAGAATCATAATTTGCACACTCTTTGTAAAACCACATTGATATACTATGCATGCACATATTAGAAACTGTAAGAAAAGACAAAGTATTAACAGGGTACTGGAATTATGAGTGATTTTTCTTCTATACACTTTTTTCTGTTTTCCAATTGTTCATCATGAGCACATATTATTTTCACAATCAGAAAAAGAAACCTCCCAGGAAATGCTTCTTTAAAAAGTAAACACATATGATGCAAAACTGTATCATAAAACAGTTGCAATAAAAGTCAGCCTGGGCAATAGCATTGAAAGCTAGGAGGCAGGTCATTCCGAAATGCTTCACAACAGCAATTTATGAAATAATTCATTAAATATACAGTACAATAAAAATCTCTCTATCAAAATAGCATTTTCAACTTCTTCCATACTCTAGAAATATTTGCTACAATGACAACAGCAGCAAAATCTAGTTAGCCCTGAAAGCTCTAAATAGCATGTTTAATTTTGTTCATCTTTCCAAGCACGCATGGGTGTGCTGCAGTGGAAAAGCTTGGAGCTTGTAATTCAATGTGTCCTGGGATTTGACCACATAGATATTTTATTGCTTAGAAAGGATTAGGAAGGCTAAAAAGCGTAACGAGACTACTGCTGCCCCAGTTCAACTTCGAGACGCTAAAAGTGATAAACGACTTGTGTCCCAAATTTTGTGAACAAAATCAAAATGCAAATTTGTGTTTTTCATGTGGCTGAATATGATACAAAACATACCTTACAGAATGTTTGCTAAAACTGAAGATAAACACAAGATAAAAGGAGACTGTAGTCCTTCCCTCAAGTCTCCCACAAGCCCCTTAAGGATAGGTGCCTTTATTTAGACTTTTTTTTTTTTTTTTGAGACAGTTTCACTCTTGTTGCCCAGGCTGGAGTGCAGCAGCATGATCTTGGCTCACTGCAATGTCGGCCTCCCAGGTTCAAACGACTCTCCTGACTCAAACGTCTCTCCCAAATAGCTTGGATCACAGGCATGAGCCACCACGCCCGGTTAATTTTGTATTTTTAATAGAGACAGGGTTTCTCCATGTTGGTCAGGCTGGTCTCAAACTCCCAGCCTCAGGTGATCCTCCCGCCTTGGCCTCCCAAAGTGCTGGGATTACAGGCGTGAGCCACCACGTCCGACCCATTTAGACTTTTAACATCCAAAGAAGATCATGATTTTTTGAAAATATTAGATATAGTATTTGAGGTTTGAAGAATTTCTATACAATATGAAGAAAAGGATGGGGGAGGGTAGGACCAGTTGGGAGTGGGAGAGGGGGGGCAATTGCAAACTCACTTTTGAGCACACAGCCAAAATGTATACCTACTAGTTCCTGTTCCACCACCTCTGTGTTGATTCCGCAGTCGAAGATTGCTTTGGTTTTGCTCACATTCTACAAAAGTTCATTTCCACTTTTTTTTGTTGTCGTATTTTTAGCCTCCTCTTTTCTGGTTTTTTTTTTTTTTTTTTTTTTTTTTTTGCCTAATGCAATGTTGGCAACTTCAGTGACTCTGGGAGGCCAGTTTCCCCAGCAAGTTCCCATCAGGTACTTTTTGTTCCCTGCTGTGGATGCTTCTTGGATAGGTTGATAAGCAAATAAGTTCATTTTGGCGACAACACTTCCATTAAAGACGCCTGCAATAAATCCTATGATGCAATCGCCTGCAGCTTAACTAACAGACCCAAGCTGGTCTGGCATGATCTATGCACCAGCTTGCAGAAGCAGTCAGATGAGTCACTGTGTGGCCCTTCGGGGAGAAGCAAGTCTATACTCTAAAAAATAAATAAATTTTTATTCTAGAAAATAAAATTTAAAGAAACCCTCAACCTTGCCTAGAATTACCTTTTGTTTTTAAAGGAAGTCATATTTCAGGCTCTCCCTGTCCCTCCAAAAGAGCTCAAAACTGGGCCCAACACCAAGTCTTTCCCATGAACATTCAGGCTGGGTCTGAGGCGATGTGGCCGGCAGGTTTGTCTCGGGAGAGTTTGCTTCAAGTGAAACTACGTAGGCACATGCAGCCCACTGAGTGGAACAAACTGAGTTTCTTTCATTCTTAGTCATTCCTCAGCCTCAAATTATACACATGTTGGAAACTCCTACACCTACTTGTGCTATTTTGAAAAATAATTGGATTTAATAATTGAACTTAACCCATATGCAAATGTAAAAGGACAAGGTTGTGGAGACACAGATAAGGCATCTACAGGTCACTGAGGAATAGCGCAGAACCGACAGGCAGCGAGCCAGCGTGAAGGGCAGTGTGGCATTCCTGGGACAGAGGGGAGAGGGCAGGGCCTTCTGCAGGGGATCGGGTCAATTCTACCTGCAACAAGCAAGTAGCAAGCAGGCTTTTCCGTTTTATTTAGAGATGTGGGTATCATTTCTAAGGGTCTCCACTTGATAACTATTTTTATACATAATCTTTAACTTTTTTAAATAAAAAATTTATTTATTTATTATAAATTTATTCATAAATACATAAATGCATAAATAAAATTTATCCTTAATTACAAAAGCAGTGCAAGCTCACATCAGCACAGAATGAAAACACAGAGAAACAATAACAGAAAAAAGTACCTTTATTTTATCCTTAAGAGAGCAAACCACTGTTAACTTTTTGTGTTTTTTCTGAATTCTTTATTCTTCATCTTTTTATGCTTATAAACATTCTGATATAATACATCATGAACATTTATCTTATCATTAAGGATTTTTTCATGAATGTGATTTATAATGCTTGCATATTGTCCCATCATCTCACTAAACCATTCACTAAATCAACTCTTTATAGCCGGGCTTTTAGGGTTATTCTGATTTTTTTGCTTTTAAAAATCATGTGGCACTGTATGTCTTTGGTTATGTCTTTAAGACTAATTCCTGACACTGGAATTTAGTTGTCAATGGGTAGACCCATTTCAACCGGTTTTGCAAAACTGCCTTCCAGAAAGTTTGTGATAATTTATAATTCTCCAAAAATATATTTTACCTGAACCCAGTTTTGTTAATTTTAGCCACTTTGACAGGGAAACTTAGAATATCTCTGTTAGATAATCTGTATTTTTCTTATCACTAATACAGCTTACAGCTAATATTATTTTCTGTCTTTATTAGCCACTTATACAGCTTTTACTAATTGTCTACTCATGCTCTTTGACCACTTTTCTATTGAGGTAGTTGTCCTTTTTTAAATTATTTTCCAAAATATGTAAGATATACATATTCTTAAAAGTATACCCCAGGACTCCAGAGCAACTTAAAACTCCTACTCTGCAGAGGAAACATAAATGTCCTGAGACCTAATCAAAATTCCCTCCAACATGAGAGCCTTTCAGGGGCAACTGACTTCAGAGACTTTTAAGTTCTATAACACAGTAGGATACCAGAGGAGATTTTATTCCTGTCCTAAATGAATGATCATTGTGCGTCCTGAAGTGAAATAATACATTACCTTATCCTTGAAGTGAAACTGCAGCTGCTATTCTTATCCTTATATTATTTGAAATCTCTTCTGAACATTTACTAAATTACTTGCTTGGCAACATTTTTTGACAGTGGGTATCTGTGAATTACATTTTATTAAAAGGAGTAATAAGGAAAGGGAGAAGGGGGAGAAAGGAAAAAAGGAAGGGGAAGGGGAAGGAGAAGAGGAGGAGAAGGAGAAGAAAGAGGATGAGGAAAAGGAGAAGGAGGAAGAGGAGAAAGAATAGGAGAAGGAAGAGAAGGAAGAGGAGAAGGTCATCCCTTTCACCTATTTAAGGTTTTCAGCTTACTAAATTTTAGTCAATGTTCCATCCATTCTGATATTGCCTCACTCTCACTTCATGAGCCTGCGAGAATGAACCACTTCCTGGGCTGTCTCTGGGAAGAAGTTCTCAGCGTCCCTGCCAGCCCATTTGTCTGATTTTCTTGTACCACTTTTCTACCAGCCCAGTAAGGCTGTGCAGGAGTCCTCTAGTGAAACCATTGATTTCACCGCCTCGCTGCCCTTCTGAATTCCATGTGATCCTCTGAATTCCTCCTGCCTTCCAAAAGTCTGTTTGTCATCTGAATCAGACCACCACTGATTTTGGTAAAGGAGGTGAGGGGGCTTGGGAGCAGAAGCAGGTCCCACTGTGCCTGTAACCTCCTGTCTTGCTAATGTTCATGGCCCCCGCTGTGAGCCACGACCAGCTCTCCAGACCCCTCTGGAGGGAGAAAATGAGACACAGAATATTGCAGCAGATAATTATTCTCAGAGATCATTTAGTTCAACTCCATTTTACAGATGAAAAATAATGAAAGAAAAATCCTCTGATCTTATGTTAATTATCTTATTGGCAATGCAGGAAAGAGGCAAAATCTACCTTTGTTCCTTGTTTCTTTGAAAAGTTAGATCCAAGAAGTACAAAAGGCAGTTATTTTATGGGGCTCACTGAACTGAGAACCAAAAACAATGATTTGGGGTGAGTGTGGGAAGAAAAGTCCATTTTAACTCCCAGTAATGGTATCAGAATTTTAACCAGGTATTTCACAGACTCAAGTTCATGGTTTAAGAAGTAAACATGCAGTGCTTATCCTGCTCTCAATCTTCCAAAAAAAAAAAAAAAAAAAAAGCATGTTTTTTCAAACTAATCAAAACTCCAAATTTTCCATTTTTACTTAGAATCCCAAAATGAAATACAGAAGAAAAAATGTAAGATACTTTTCTCCTCAAACCAGGCTTTTAGATCAAAATCCTATACCTGCTCTCTCACATGCCCTAAGATGCATTTGGATGATCCCTAAGGCTCTTTCTAGCTCTAGGATACTAGATTGCAAATTAACACCAAAACCAATTATCTAGGAGGCCAAACAGCCACATGCTGTCGCACCCTAGGCCCCGGCAGCAGCCCCTGCCAGCCGCTCACACTCCACTGAGAAAACACTGGCAACTTAACAGTAGTTACGCAGTTTCTTCCTGCTCTCTCCCGTCCTTTCCTTTCTCCATGCCTCTCTCCTTCACTTCAACCTTTCCTTGTCTCCTAAAACCCTGACCTAAATTCATGGGCCTTAAAAAAGAAGAGACTCTGGCTCTCAGGGTTAGTTATATTTGTATATTCAGAGTTCAGATGAAAGGCTGGCGCCAAAATAAAGAGAAGCCACAAGCAATTCTTGCTTTCCGTTTCTGTTCCGGAGGGTATCTGCATTCACACTTGTAAAGGAAGCATTTCCTTGGGAGTGAAAGTGAAGTGCTCCCCACAAAGTTCATTGCCATGTTCATTACAAAGTAAAATAAGGCACTTCATCTACCACAGGCATTGATTGCTTTCCACTGAATGCCCATTCAAATGCATGAACAACCTTCAGAACCCTGACTTATTTTCAAAATATACATTGAAATCCCCTGAAATGCACCAGCTTTTCTAGCACTTCCTATAAGAATTCTTAAAATGTGTTATTTGATTAGTATTGTATGTGGCAAATCAAAAGGTGCTCTTTTTACAAATAATATTACTACTGCTCACCAAAACTCATGAAGCTGAATCATTTCTCTTTTCCCAGTATAACTAGGGATGGGAGGTAGAGATCCCCAAAGGAATGCTTTCTTACTTCTATCCCACTTAACCCATTATAATCCAGTACTTTTTTTTTTGTTTTTTTACCATTTACCATTAAGAAACTTACGGCATAAAACAACACTTTCAGTCGGGTACTCACGCCTGTAATCCTAACACTTTGGGAGGCCAAGACGAATGGATCACCTGAGGTCAGGAATTCGAGACAAGACTGGCCAAAATGGCAAAACTGTGTCTCTACTGAAAAAACAAAAAAGGTAGCCAGGCATAGTGGCACACGCCTATAGTCCCAGTTACTCAGGCGGCTGAGGTAGGAGAATTGCTTGAACCCAGGAGGTGGAGGTTGCAGTGAGCCAAGATCGTGCCATCGTACTCCAGCCTGGGCGACAAGAGCAAAACTCCATCTCAAAAAAAAAAAACAAAAAACACTTTAGTTATTACCTATTATAATCCAGTACTTTTTACCATTTACCATTATAAGAAACTTACAACATAAAATGTACTCTCCTGGTAATGGAAAAATAAACAAAACTGATCTGAAGAGCCTAGATTCATCCAAAGGAAGAAAATATGCAGGCAGATAGATGGTAGAATGAATCTGAAATTTGGAGGCCTAAATTTGAAGACCAGTGAAGCTGTCTGAGGGACTCCCAGGTACATGTTGTTACTAAGCAACCCACCAGTCCTCCTGGGCCAAAGCAAAAATTCCTATCCAGCCTGTTGCTGCTCATTAAGGAATTTTCCCTGGAGAACTCTGCCAAACCAATCACTGCCCTCTTTCAGGTTAGGCCTAGTTTTTGTTTTTTGTTTGTTTGTTTTTGTTTTTTGTTTGTTTGGTTGGTTTTTTTTTGAGACAGAGTCTCGCTCTGTTGCCCAGGCTGGAGTGCAGTGGCGTGATCTTGGTTCACTGCAACCTCCACCTCCTGGGTTCAAGCGATTCTCCTGCCTCAGTCCCCCAAGTAGCTGGGACTACAGGTGCGTGCCACCATGCCTGGATAATTTTCGTGTTATTACTAAAGACGGGGTTTCACCATATTGGCCAGGCTGGTATTGAACTCCTGACCTCGTGATCTGCCTGCCTCGGCCTCCCAAAGTGCTGGGATTACAGGCATGAGTCACCTCGCCTGGCCAGGCCTAGTTTTTATAACTGAACAAGAGTCATTGAAAACCTCTTGAAAAGGAAAAGAGTATCAGTGCCCTAGTGAATGCCAGGGATCATGAATGAGAACTCTAATTAACTTAGGGTAAGGCTTTTCTTATACTAAAAATAACTTCAAATTTTTCCAAGGTTAAACCTAGTTGACATGATCTTACCTCTTGGCCCAGGTAACAACGATGGGCTGCTGATGCTGTAAATACTGAAAGAATGCAGCAAAGTTCACTAACTATGGCAGCACCTAAAATCAGACTCACATTTATCTCTATGTGCAGAAGCTGTGCAGCTGTCAGTTCTCACCAAGTAATACGGGAGGAAAAAAGAAACAGGAAAGTGACATTAGGGAGACAAACCAAGGAAGGAAAGAAGGGAAGGAGGGAACAAGAAGAAAATGTTGGTTTAAATGAGGGAGGAAGTAAGGAAGGGGAAAAATACTACGTAACCATTGTTAATTTTTTAACCAGAAATGTATGGCTATAGTTAGACCAAAGTCATGAAGAGGAACTGAGGCAGTTGCCTGAATTATCTAAGACTTTTTAAAAAGTAAATTTAACAACCTAACATCCAAAAAATCTTATTTGGATTTGCTATACATTTCAAACAAACACTTCTTGAGGTGATTGGGTACTGTTAATGTTGTTTAAATGCTTCTATGTATGTTTGATTTATCCAACTACTTTTCTAAATTCTCCTTTTACTTTCCTGAGCCTAGCAGAAATTGCTAGACATAGCTTTTCATTGATCGCTCTAACACTTACTCCTGATCTCCCTTAAGTCAGGTGGCACTGGGACCATTTGAATGGCCTGGACTCTGCAGTCAGTTTAAAACAGACCCTCACTGAAGGCCAACAGAAGATCTAGTACCATCTTATCAGAGTAATACTTTAAGCTACCATGAGCCTTAGAAATGAAACTGCAATCATCATCCTATCAAATCATTTCACCAGGGACCAACATCAAACTAGAGCTCTTTACCTTTGACTTTGTGCTACAAAATAGAATCTGAATTCAGTGAAACAGCAGTCCTCAAAAAAGTGAATACCAAGCATGGTGGCTCATGCCTGTAATCCCAGCACTTTGGGAGGCTAAGGTGGGTGGATCACTTGAGGTCAGGAGTTTGAGACCAGCCTGGCCAACATGATGAAACCCCATCTCTACTAAAAATACAAAAAATTAGCCAAGCGTGGTGGCACACACCTGTAATCCCAGCTACTGGGGAGGCTGAGGAAGGAGAATCTCTTGAACCTAGGAGGTGCAGGTTGCAGTGAGCCAAGATTGTGCCACTGCACTCCAGCCTGGGCAACACAGCAAGACTCTGTCTCAAATAAATAAATAAAAATATATATATAAATAAATAAAAATTGAACATCAGCTCACACATGAGTGGGATTCAGCCAGAAACCCGAGCTAGACCTTTGGCAAGCCTAGGGAGGCCCATGTGGGTGACATCACTTCAAATCAGTTCTTTTGCAGCTCTGGAAACATATTCCCCTTCAAAAAGAACCCTTTCTTCCGGAAGCAGCAGTTCAACAAAACAATGAAAGTAAACATCTAGAGCAGGCCTAAGAAGTCTTATATCCACGTTAAAATCATATCTGAAGCTGCTCATCCAAGGTAGCATAAAGTAAAATAAAAGTCCACAGGTTTCTTTCATTTACACACAGGATATGCACCTGAAAAGTTGCATATAAATTGTATCTATTATGTAAACTAGCATTAAGTTTCATTTGAAGCAGTGTTGTCCTATTTAAGGCAATTATAATGCCTGGAACATTGTTTAGATGCAGATTCCCTGTGCTTTCTCCTGGAGAATCTAATTCAACACTGCTGGGTTGGGACCCAGGGTGCCTCAGATGATATAGTATATGTTTTAAACTCAGGTGAGTTTGAGATGCAATCATTTTAGAAATTCCTGTGGAGATTCCTATTTTTAAGCATGTGCATCATCTTCAACTTGTTTTTCAGTTAGGTTAACTTTGCCTGTATGTCAGTTTACTTCATTGAAGATGGGAAACTCACTAAAGCACATGCTATGCAGTGTTCCTCCAGACACAGTGGACAAGTTCATGTTTTCTGATGGATACAGTTTATAGAAACTGAACAAGAGCAAGAGGAAGGCAGCAAGGGCAAATTTTACCTTGCACAAGCCTAATGTTAAGGAGTGGAGATGGTAGCTGAAGGTAGGTTATGCTACGAGTTTTAGGGAGGTGGGTGTGTCTGAGCAAACACTATCTGTACTTTGTCTCCTTTAGTTTGAATCCTCAGGGATCCTCCAGAGTGTGTGCATTTATTCATCTCTGAATTAAGGAGTGTACAAGATTTAATCCGTTGTAGGGAACAGAACTCTGGACCCCTCACCATTAAACTGGTGATACTCAGGGAAAGAAACAAGACTGATGGTATTAGCTGGTTCATCATTTACTCATTGGGTATTGCTATCTCTTGATTACCAAGACCACTTACAAGAAAAATTTTGACCATTTTGAGTATGCAACTGTCCAGATTAATACGTAGAGAACTGATCATGTTTATTTGATAGTGCCATTATCTCTGACTCTGATTCACCCACACAGAGCTCCTTTCTGGTCCTAGACCGTCTAACCACACTGTCACCCCAGGGCCTTTGCAATTGCTCTTCCACCTGCCTGTAACACTCTTACCCCAGGTATCTCAGGGCTTGATGCCTCACTGCACTCAGGCCTCCACTCAAAGCTCACCTCATTGGAGAAGCTGTCCATGATCACCCTATACCAAAGACCTCCCCCATTATTCTCAGTCCTTCCAGCCAGTTTTGCTTTCCTTCATAGCACTTATCATCTAATTAATGTTTACTTTTTTGTTGATTTACTGTCAACAAGTCTGCCCCTTCCGGCCCCGCCGCCCCCCCCTCCTCCCACCGGCCCCCCCACACACACACACTAAGTACCATGCAGGCAGGGACTAGGTTCTATTCACCAGTGAATCTCAATGCCAAGTATATAGTGGCGTTCAAGGCATACTCGTTCAAAAAGTGAAAGGGTATATGTATTGGTTTGAAAAAGATATGATAAATTCTTGACGTTTCTGACCTTAAAAGATATTTTGCATAGCCAAATGTAAACAAGCATATGCATTTATAAAACTAAAGACTAGAGAGTTTAATTAAAATGTAGAGTCATCCCATTACTTGAAATGTTATCCACATGAGATACCTATAACTTCAGCCATTTTCTGAATAATAGCAGGACCCCTTAATAAAAAACACACAAAATGACTAAAATTATCATAGGCAAAAATGCGATGAGTAGGGAGAGGCAGTATTTATCATGACCTGTATTGTTTTTGTTTTTTGAGATGGAGTCTTGCACTGTCACCCAGACTGGAGTGCAGTGGCGCAATCTCAGCTCACTGCAACTTCCGCCTCCCAGGTTCAAGGGATTCTCCTGCCTCAGCTTCCCAAGTAGCTAAGAATACAGGCGCCCACCACTACACCGGGTTAATTTTTTGTATTTTTAGTAGAGACAGGGTTTCACTATGTTGATCAGGCTGGTCTTGAACTCCCGACCTCGTGATCCACCTGCCTCACCCTGCCAAAGTGCTGGGATTACAGGCTGAGCCACAGCGCCCAGCCCCTGTACTGTACTTTTAAAAACTTTTTTGTAACTATTGTATTTTTTGTAACTATTAGGCATCATGTTTATTAAAAGTATGTCTGTCCAGGAGTTGCTTTCCACTACAGTTTAAGCCCCCTGAGAACAGGGCTCATCTTATCCATCTTCGCATGTCTCTATTACGCCTATCTGAATGTGTTACGAATAGTAGGTAACCAGAAAATACACTTACCTAATGAAAAACACCTGTGAGTATCAAATCACATAGTACCTATATGTTCTCTGAATATATTTTATACATTTTGGCAGTAAAATAAGAGTTTCTTAATTTAGCATTGTTTCGCTTGTACACATGCTTGCTGACAAAGATCTTAAATCTTCATAAAATTTAAGATGGAGTAGAGAATTTTAAAATATGTACAAAGACAAAATGTCCTAAAAATACTTTGTTTTAATTGACGATAGCATCAACACTGCAGAACATCAAAAGCAGAACGTTTCAATCTGAAAAGTCCACACCATAAAAAAGACCATGCTACTTCAGTCCAGACTTGTTAACCAGAAATATCATCCTGTGCAATCCCAAAGATTGCTTAAATCTTAATGGGATTATGAAAGAATATCCAGTGTGTGTTCGTTCATGTTATTTCCAGAAACTACAGACAGGCCTCGTAAGGCGGATTTTCAATGAGGCTCACGAAGCCTCTCACTTGCTCAGGAAGGAAGCCCCATGGTGTGCCCAGGGGCCCGTTTCCTTACAGTCCCCACCGCATCTCACACACATAGTTGCATAAGCTTCAGACCCACCCCTGCCAGGGCTCCCTTAGAATATTAATATTAAGAAAACTGGGCTAGAATTCGCAGAAATGATCCAGAAGTCATGTATTGACTTAAAGCATTTTCAACAGCCCAATGAGAGAGAAACAAACCAGGTCGAATTGTCTCTTTGCACCATTGTAACCATTACTTTTCCCAGGATACAAAATTTCGTGTTGGAAACCACGACTAGATAAAAGCAACGTTCATTAAATGTAAGCAGACGTAATCCCAGATACTTATCACCCATAAAAACTAGGTGATGTGTGTGGTGAAACCAGATTGCGGGCGCTCAGTACTTATTTCTGGTGGTAAACACATTGTTCTTATTGCTGCTAAATATAACCGGTGAAAATAGAGACCGACTCGTTTTCATTCAGAATTCGAGTCCTGTTGTATCACAAAACTAAGCAAACTAAACGTTAATTGCGCGATTAATTAAACTAGATTTGCAATCATCTTTGACGCACGCAAGGATCAAAACAAACCCCAAAAACTTGCTGTCGCCTCGGGATTTGGCTACTGAAAATTTCAAACTCGAGTCGTGTTTCCTTAAAGACTAGAAAGATTTAGGGAAGAGCTGGGGGTGTTCTCAGACGACCACACACTCTCCTCTTCCTACCCTGCCTCAGACCCTCTCCTGTGTTGGTAACGCTAGTTCTTCCCCTCCGGTATGCTGTACTCGGTTAATTCCTCATCGGTGGCTAACGGGGTACAACTATCTGGCAGTTTTTTGCTTGTTAAGTATGACAGCGCATTTTCTTAGGTTCGCCTAACCTACCAAGCGGCTTTATGTTGAAGCTAGTCCTTCCCCTTCACCCCTGAACAGATCCGCTGGGCCTTCCCACTCCTTCCTCGTGGTCCCTCAACTTGGGACGGGTCCCCACCACTTCTTCATGACAGGCCCAGCGGCCCGCGGCCTTGGGGCACCGGCCCTCTCCGGCGACACGCCTTCAGGAAGGCCACCTCGGGGTGGCCGCAACGCCACGGCAAAGTTACCGGGGAAAGCAAAAGGGCGGCCCCGCGCATTCCAATAGGACGCAGCCAGTTCCCAGGCCCGGACGCGCCCGAGAGGAGGGGGAAGGGAGTGTCCCCGCCGAATCCCGAGAAAGGCCGCGGGACCCACCTCCGGCTCCCTCCCGCGCCCGCCCAGGCCCCACCTCCCCCGGATCGCACAAAGCCGTCCGAGGGCGGGGGCCGGCCCGCGGGGAGGCCGTCAGGACGCGGCCAGACCGGGCCCGGTGACCCGCGGGCGACTCCGGCCGCGCAGGCTGTGGCTCGCCGGCGCGTCTGGAGTGCCTGTCCGGGACGGGAAGGACGCGAGCCCAGCGTTCCCCCCGCCCCGAGCCCCCGGCCTTGACGGCGAGAGCACCCCGAGAAGGCTCTGCGCGCCCCAGGCAGTCCCGCCTGCCGCGTCCGAGTTGGCGGCCAACTGCGTGGAGGGCCGCGAGCTCCAGGGGCTTGCAGCCGCCGTCGGGGCGCGGGTGAATCGCTCAGCAGCAGGCGCCCCTTGGCGCCCCGCCGAGGCCCTAACTCGAGGCCTCACATGAGTTCCCCCACTTTGCGAACCGTCCTTTCCCCCGGGCACCTGAGGAAGGTGGCCAAACAATGCGGGGGCGGACCCGGGGGAGGGAGGCGGGGGAGGGGAGGAGGGAGGCGGGATGTCGAGGGAGTGGGGGACGGCGCCGGCCGCCCCCGCGCCCCCCGGCCTCCCAGCGCCTCGCCTCCCTTCGGGGCCACAGGCGGGCGCGCACTCACGCCCACCCTCCTGCCCGGTGCGAGAAGATGGCCGTTTCTGCCTCGGTATAAAAGCTCTTTGTTGCGGTCACACAAAAGCGGCCAAGCCCCACTTTTCCAGTAGGCCCTTTGGACAAATCGAAGGAACTCAGCTGAACTTCCAAATGGCCCTAAACGCCAGATCGGTGGGAGCAGCTAAAGCAGAGGGGGAAGAGCAGGCCTCCCGCGCCCATCTACCAAAACCTCTGGCAATATCCAAGTATTCATCCGGGAGCGGGAGCTGAGACCATTCCTAAGGGAGGAAGGAAAAGGAAAACCCACTTTTACTATCAAGGCCCAAAGGGGATATTAAACATTCACATTGTTGTAGGGTTTCTCCTCTTAATCAGGGTAGAAACATAATGCGGAAAAGTCTGGATCCACCAAAAAGAAAAAGAAAAAAGAAAGAAAAATACCAACAATAGCAACTTAAAAACAAAAACAAAAACATAACAAACCAGTTGCCATCAGCCCAAAGTGGTAGTAGCAGCAGCCGGCGCGTGTGATCCACTTACTTGTCCGACTCTTGTGACATGTTTGATCCAATGAACTTGCTCCCCTTTTCCTGGAGCCTCAGCCTCTGGTGAAACTGGACTTTCAAGTCTGTGCAGGTGAAGGTGTGTGAGAGCGCCCGAGATGGCAGAACAAGAGCTACAGGTAATTCTGCTTTTCCGTCCCCCCTCACCACTCTCGCTCGCTCGCCCGCTCGCGCCCTCACCTAGCCGGAAAGGTGGGATAAGGGGGGGCCCCTCACATGGGGCCCGAGCTCGGAGGCGGCCGGGCGGCGCGGAGTCCTCCTGGATCGTGGCAATGGGCAGACACAGAGCAGAAAGTGGCGGACTTGGGCGGCCACAGGTAACTTTCTCGCAAGGAGCTGAATTCTTTCACTAAAGGGTACAAGCCCGAGGGACGAGCTGCGCGATGATTGGCTGGGGAGCTCCCTCAGGTGAGCTGCCATTGGCAGAGGCGCACTCAGGTAAGGCCCTTCTCCAAGTGAAGGTAACTCACTCCGAAGTTTACCTGAGTGGAGCGGCGGCATGCATGCAGCTCGGCGGCAGCCTGTGAGAGCTGAGGGTCAGTTCTTCGAGTAGACCTCAAGCTGCGTTTTCCTCCTTCTCCAAGGCAGGGATGGGAAGGTCGGGGGTACTGGTTGAAGCGAAGAAAGGGGTTGGGGGAATGCAACACCTGCAAACACTAGGGATTATGGGTCGAGCGGAAGAACTAATGAGAGCCGAGCTCAGGTATCCCAAGTCAACCAGAATCAAATGCGCAGTACGCCACAAGGCATTTAATGCCCACAGTAACAGGGCTGTTTGACAGTGGCAGAAGAGGACGGGACTAAAGTTACTTTGTGCTGAGAGGGGGAAAGAAACACAAAGTTTGGTCTGTTGCGTAATTGAATTTTTAACATTCTTATCCACAACAAACACTTTTCGCGTCCTGCTGTGTAAAAGACATCAGATATATTACAGATTTTCAAGCAGGTGAGCATCCTTTTACGAGCTGGGCAGGTGGGGAGTGGCGTGGTTTTGATGGAGTGAGGAGATTTGGTTGAATGGACACTAAGATGGCCAGGCGCACCTCTTCGATCTCAACTCTGCAGCCTGGGATTCCAGAGCTGCAAACCACCACTGAATTCGTTCTGCAAACCTGTTGTCATTTGACGTTTCCAGGCAGGCATCAACATTTACATTGTAATTCAATAGACGCTACCGCTACAAAGGTGCTTTATTCTTCCAGCTTAATATGGTTGCTACGGAAACACTGCAGGATGAAACTGATTTTTTTTGTGGTAATGTTTCTCCTGGTTGGGAACAATGCAAATTAGCAGAGGTGTAATTTATAACCGCCGCTACCAAAGAGTGAAGTGTTTGTGGAAGTTCTGACTGGGATCTAGCTCGTACATATGGATTGTGGAAACAAAGGAGGACTTGGAAAGCTTACCATATTTTATTTCAAGTTAATACTAAAGCTGCCAGACTTAATACAACTTTTCTTTTAATCTTATGGATCACATATTTTCTGAAAATTACACGATAAAACAAGGTTTGGTTTGTTCCATGTGTCCATTTTCAACAAATAAATTTCAAAATTGTATGTTTTTTAAAACAATATAAACACACACTTAGAAACTAATATATTTTAAGACAATGCAGGTACTATTTTAATATAATATTTTAAGATAATGCAATACCTATCATGTTCCTCTCCTTTTTAGAGGTAGCCACATTCCACTTTTATCTGTCTCTTCTGTCATTCACCTCCCTATTTCTAAATAATTTATACTGCCGTCTCTTGATTTGCCAATAGATGTTGTGCTCTGACTACCTGTTGCTTCAGATTAGGATTTAGCTCTTTCATGCCAAGCAACTTCTCCTTCCAACACAGCACTTTCACAGTTTAGGAGCTAAGTGACTATGCCAGTAGCAATGACAACAGAGCCAATAGTGTACTATTATTGTTTTCTTTCTTATAAAAACTTGTATCTATTTACTTAATTTATTATGCACCTATCCTGATATTTTTCTACAACTGATCTATCAAATGACTATCATATTTATTTTCCAAATGATCAAACAATCAATTCCAATTTTCCCCTAAAAACAATTCCTCCAGAAATTCATTGTTCTACTGTTTCAGTGGAGATGAGTTGCTCTGTGAATCTACTGCTCAAGTGTCATCCTGGGACACTCCTTTTTTTTTTTTTTTTTTTTTTTTTTTTTTTTTTTTTTTTTTTTTTTTTTTTCAGAGTCTCTCTCTGTTGCCCAGGCTGGAGTGTAATGGTATGATCTCAGCTCACCGCAACCTCTGCCTCCCGAGTTCCAGCGATTCCCCTGCCTCAGCCTCCCAAGTAGCTGGGATTACAGGCATGTGCCACCACATTCAGCTAATTTTGTATTTTTAGTAGAGACGGAGTTTCTCCATGTTGGTCAGGCTGGTCTAGAACTCCCAACCTCAGGTGATCCACCTGCCTCGGCCTCCCAAAGTGCTGGGATTACAGGCATGAGCCACCATGCCCAGCCTGGGACACTCCTTAATTTGTAGTGTGAGATACCCATTTCTGTGTTTTGTGCCTTCTTTCTTGGTTTACTGCTTCATTTTCCATGGCACATGTTTTAGTAACAGCCCAAGAAAAGGTACAGAAGGTAAAATTTGAGTTCTTACATACTAGATATGTCTTTATTCAACTTTTACTTTTAATAGAGAGTTCGACCAAGTGTAGAATTCTAACCAGAATTTCTTCATTCATAATTTTATAGAAATTGCTCTTTCACTTATTTATTTTAATTTTTAATTAAAAAAACTTTTTAGGCCATGCACAGTGGCTTGCACCTGTAATCCCAGCACTTTGGGAGGCCACGGCAGGAGAATCACTTGAGTCCAAGAGTTCAAGATCAGCATGGGCAACGTAGCTAGACCCCATCTCTGTAAAAAATACAAAAATTAACCGGGCATACTGGTGTGCACCTGTAGTCCCAGCTACTCAGGGGGCTAAGGTAAGGAGATTGCCTGACCCCAGGGAGGTCAAGGCTGCAGTGAGTTGAGATCATGACGCTGCACTCCAGCCTGGGCTACAGAGCAAAACCTTGTCTCAAAAAAAATTAATTAAATTTTAAAAAATAGGTTCTTATTCTGTCACACCAGCTGGAGTGCCATGGTTATAGCTCTCTGCAGCCTCAAAAGCCTCAAAATCCTGGACTCAAGTGATCCTCCTGACTCAACTTCCCAAGTAGCTGCAATTACAGGCAGAAATTGTTCTTTTATCTTCTAGCTTCCAGTGTTACTATTGAGAATGCCACTTAATTTTGCCGTGCTTCAGTTTCCTCATCTATAAAATGGAGATAATAATAGTAGTTACCTCCCTAATATGTCTGATTCACTTAGAACAGTATCAGGCACTTATTAAATTATCAATTATTATTCAATCTTATTATTTATTTTTTAAACTGGATTAATCTCAGAATGTTCTTCATTGTTTTTTCCTGTTGCACATCTCTTCATCTTTTGCCCTATTTTGGAGGATATTTTCTTGCTTTACTTTCTACTGCAGTTGTTATCTCAACTATTTAAAGAGCTCATTTCATGCTGTCTGTTATAAATAGAATGTAGTGATCATGTCACAGTCGCACTAACTTTTTCTATCTTTCCAGATAGGCTGTATCCTTTGCCTCCTGCCTAGTCTTGGCTTTCTCTAGCTTCCCTTCTCATGTATTTGTTTTAGTCCCATCACGTTAGAGGCTTTCATCAACTGTCTGTAAATCTTTTCCTCTCAGGAATGAGGTAATAGAAACCTCACCAGAAACTCTGTATGTGGGTGAGAAAAGTATGGGCTCACTGGTGGGCTTGCTGTATGGTGATCAGACGAAAGCTCATTTTTTCATGGGAAGATACCTCAAATGTCAGAAACTAGATGTCTTTTCTTTGGGGTTTGTCAGTTTCTCATGAGAAATATCTTACAATCCCTTGCCTGAGGAGGCATTCACTTGGCTGCCAGCATTCTGGAAGCAGTTCAGGGGAAGAGGTCTGGATGAGTAACTGCTTAGGATGCAATCTTTCACACTCTTTTCTTTCCTGCAGGTGCCTTATTCCTGCCTTCTTTGTGCCTGCTGGGCAAGCCTCCCTCCTCTTTCTCTTGCTGACTGTGAGGAGTGGGACAGGGCACCTGAGACTCCAGCAACTCCAAGTGCCAACATTGACCTGGCCCCTTGCTTTTACCTGCTCACCTCTGCCTCACCTTCTGGGATCCTGGGGCCCTTCATCAGTATTTTCTTCTAGTGATCTCTGTCATCTCCAAGGCCCAGACCACGCTAGGGTTTTGTAGGGAATTGGGCTCTTTCTGTACTGACCTCTATGGCCGTATTACAGTGTAGCTTTCACTGTTCTGTTAAACTAGTTTTCACTCCTCCATCGACCCTCTCTATTCTTCAGAATTGTGTTGAAATATAACTTTTGCTGATGACTCCTCCTCTATCTTCTTTGCCCCTATGGTTTTATCCCTTTATGTTCTTTTACCATCTTTTTAGGGGAGAATGAAGATAAATAAGTGTGTTTAACCCTTTAATCTGAAGTCCGTTTCCAAAATTGTACAAAAGCTTTTACCAAACTATCCTAAATTTGTTTGTGCAAAGAAACCCAGTGTTCATGTTTAAACCATTCCTTTTGTTGGTTTATGATAGTCAAGAATCTTTTCTTCCTCTTTAGTATCTAATAACTCAACTTTGTTCAGATAGCTTGTTGTCCCTCTACTGGCTAACTACTGCTGTATTTATTGGTTAGATTAGCAAAGGAAGATGTTCGAAAGGACCATTTTAAAATGTCAACCATGAAATTACCTGTTACTCAAATGTTTTGATTCCTTTGGCAGAAGAATAGTAAATAAATATGAAAGCTTCTGCCACACTCACTATGAGACTCTACTACTCTCTCTCCAAATATCTTTATTCATAAACACTTAAGTGCAGCAGTGGTTCCCAAAGTGTGGTCCCTGAATGGACTGTCAACATCAGATCCCCTGATAACTTGTTAGGAATGCAGATTCACCAACTCACCCCAGACCCATGGAATCAGAAATTCGAGGAGGTGGGCAGCAACCTGTGTTTCTAACAAGCCTATAGATGGTTCTGATGTATCTTAAAATTTGAGAAACACAGCACAGTATTCTGACAGCATAAAGCTGCACACCCTTAGCCATTGAAGACCATCATCCTAAATTATGCTGGACATGCAGTTTTGCAACAGACAGCCGTAGAGTAAGTAATGGATTTTACCTGTGTGGATTCTTCCATTCTGAACCTAGTGATTATTTATTTAATGGTTGGCTGCTGTCCTTAGTTGGAGTAGTTAGCTCCTCAGAATAATGATCCTGGAATCTGCTGCAGTATGCATCATGAACTTGGAAGTTTCAGCACAGTTTAGAATTTGATGGTTATTTTAGGAGGCAGCAACAAAGCAAATGTTCATATAAAAACTGGTAACAAGATAGTGCTGTTTCTAACAAAATTGTTTATGAGTTAAAATTTTTAATTAAATTCCTGGGGAAAAGTAATGTTATTTTGATTATCATTTAAGTAATGGTCTTAATAGATGACTATTAAGATGACTAATCTCATTTTCTTATTGTCAAAAGTGTTTAGAATTTGATGCTAAATTGTCATTTCATTATCATGAACCTCTTATTATAGTGAGACTTGGGGAAAAGGATGCCATTCTATGCCATCTGGGCAGAAGAATTCAGTTGGTTGGTTTTTGTTTTTGTTTTTTTGAGATGGAGTCTTGCTCTGTTGCTCAGGCTGGAGTGCTGGTATGATCTCTGCTCACTGCAACCTCCACTTCCCAGGTTCAAGTGATTCTTCTGCCTCAGTCTCCTGAGTAGCTGGGCCCATCACTAGGTATCTGCAACCATGCCCAGCTAACTTTTGTATTTTTAGTAGAGCCAGGGTTTCACCATGTTGGCCAGGCTGATCTGGAAATCCTGGCCTCAAATGATCCACCCACCTTGGCCTTCCAAAGTGCTGGCATTACAGGCATGAGCCACCGCGCCCAGCCAGAATCCAGTTTTAAAGGGCTGCAGATCTAGTTAAACAAGTCTGCCTGCTGACTGTCTTCCGCCATATGTCATCATATGCGGGCCACTATAGCAGATCTGTCATTGAATATGCTGTGAAGCCGTGACAGGTACTATCTCCTCCTAGGTTGTTTTGCGCTGTAAAAACACTAATTTGTTAAATTGGCTATTATCCCCAAGAAGGAACCTGGAGAAGAATAAAATGTACCTGGATGCCTGAATTTGAAATCGACCTAAGGATGTATAACTTAACCAACTGAGCATTCAATGGCAGTTCCCTTGCAGTTTGGAGCCTCTTTTTCAGCCAGCAGTCTGTTGGGTTTTGTATATTTCTTAAGGATAGCAAGTGTTTCTGTTGCTGGAATTAGCCATAGGTAACCCTTTCACAGAAAGCACTGCCCTGTTAAAACAGCATTGAGCAAGTGTCTTTATCTCTATTGCTTCATCTTTTTCTTCTCTTTTCTTTTCTTTTAAGACAAGGAGTCACTCTATAACCCAGGCTGGAATTCAGTGGTACAATCTTAGCTCACTGCAGGCTGCCTCAATCTCCTGGGCTCAAGCAGTGCTTGGCCTCTCAAAGTGTTGGAATTATAGGTGTGAGCCACCACATCCTGGCCCTCTAGTCCTTCCTGAATCCTCAGTGATAGGAGCGTAAGGAAGGAGATGAAAGTATTAAAGATGACAACAAAATTTGGAAATTAGAAAGTGACTGAAGGAGTAGAAACTGATTTAGCAGAGTTAAGACAGATGAGCTTAATCATCTGTGACACTGAGGGTCATGACCATTTAGCCTGTAGAACCTCAGAAAAGCCTAGAACAGGTGTGTCCAATCTTTTGGCTGCCCTGGGCCAAATTAGAAGAAAAATTGTCTTGAGCCACACATAAAACACACTAATGATAGCTGATGAGCAAAAAAAAAAAAAAAAAAAAAAAAATCTCATAGTGTTTTAAGAAAGTTTACCAATTTGTGTTGTACTGCATTCAGAGCCATCCTGGGCCGCACGTGGCCCGCAGGCCAAGGGCTGGACAAGCTTGGCCTTGAAAATCAAGTGTCCAATTATCATTGAAGGTGGGAGTGAGTGATAGGGCTGATGCCAGAGGGATTGATTGAAAAGCTTGATACAAAGCTGTTAGGCCCCTAGGCCCCCACCTCCACCCAGTGCAAACAAGCTCTCATCCATGTTAGTTTTCCAGGCTGCCATGACAAAATACCACAGATGGTGTGGTTTAAACAACAAAAGTTTATTTTCTCACAGTTCTGGAGGATAGAAGTCAAGATTGAGGTGCTAGCAGAGTCACTTTCTTTGAAGGCCTCCTCCTTAGCTTGCAGGTGGCCATCTTACTGGGTCCTCACATGGTCGTTGCACTGTGAGCCCACATGTCTGTGTTCTAATCTCCTTTTCTTATAACATATGGGATTAGGGCCCACCCATATGACTCCATCTTACCTTATTTACCTCTTGAAAGACCCTATCTCCAAATACACTCACGTTCTGAGGCACGAGGGGGTTAGGACTTCAACACTTGAATTTAGGGAGATACAATTCAGCCCAAAACTCCATCCCTCCTCCACGCTAGCAGGAGACAGAGTGTACTGTAGTGAAATTGAACCAGGAGGACTTCCCACTTGGGTACATCAGGGGAACTATCAGGAGAGAGCCACTGGACCTGCAAGAAGGAGAGCAAGTGAAAGATCATATGCTAATGAGTGAGATATCATCTCGTAGTTTCCTCCACCCAGCTTAGTAAGCCAGGAGCCAAGTTTATACCACCACCCCCCATCCCTCTCCCCCAAGGCAAGAGATCAGAGGATGTTTCTTTAAATAAATTATAAGGTCCTAGAAAAAGATCTACAGATGTGAATGTGTAGGTGTTCCCCAATCCAGAAGGAGAAAGGGAGGAAGGGAAGAAAGGGAAGGAGGGAGGGAGGGACAGAGAGAAAAGAAAGGAAGAACCAGGCATGGTGGCTCATGCCTGTAATCTCGACACTTTGGAAGGCTGAGGCGGGCAGGTCACCTGAGGTCGGGAGTTTGAGACCAGCCTGGCCAACATGGAGAAACCCCATCTCCACTAAAAATACAAAATTAGCCGGGCATGGTGGTACATGCCTATAATCCTAGCTACTCAGGGGACTGAGGCAGGAGAATCACTTGAACCAGAGAGGTGGAGGTTGTGGTGAGCTGAGATCACACCATTGCACTTCAGCCTGGGCAACAAGAGTGAAACTCCATCTCAAAAAAAAAAAAAAAAAAAAAAGGAAAGGAAAGAGAAAAAAAGGAAGAAAGACGCTTGCTGTCTACCATATCTCCTTTCAAAAAAGTCATTCAGTTCCACCCTCACAGAGAGTCTCTACCGAGCTTCTTATATCACACTTAAATATCAACATGAGGTCAGAGATCATCAGTGTTTGAGAAAAGCCTCCAAAAGGAAGTACAAACACCAGAACAAAACAAAAGTCTAACTAAAAGAATAACTTTGAGAAAAACTGACAGTACAGGGATGGTATAAAGAGTATATAATTAATATGTAAACAATGCACCCATGAAACAAGAACAATGTACTATTTAAGAGCAACAAAGGGCCAGGCGTAGTGGCTCACGCTTGTAATCCCAGCACTTTGGGATGCCGAGGTGGGCAGATCACTTGAGGCCAGGAGTTCGAGGCCAGTCTGGCATGGCGAAACCCCGTCTGTACAAAATATGCAAAATGTAGCGGGGCGTGGTGGCAGGACCCGGTATTCCCAGCTACTTGGGAGGCTGAGGCAGGAGAATTATTTGAATCCAGGAGGTGGAGGTTGCAGTGAGCCCAGATTGTACCACTGCACTCCAGCCTGGGTGACAGAGAGAGACTCTGTCTCAAAAAAAAAAAAAAAATGCTTAGACTCGGGAAGGGGAACATCACACACCGGGGCCTATCACGGGGAGGGGTAGGGGGAGGGATTGCATTGGGAGTGATACCTAATGTAAATGACGAGTTGATGGGTGCTGATGATGGGTGCTAATGTAAATGACGAGTTGATGGGTGCAGCACACCAACATGGCACAAGTATACATATGTAACAAGCCTGCACGTTATGCACATGTACCCTAGAACTTAAAGTATAATAATGAAATAAATAAATAAATAAATAAATAAAATTAAAAATAAAAAAATAAAAATGAAGGCTGGGCATGGTGGCTTATGCCAGTAATCCCAGCACTTTGGGAGGCCAAGGCAGGTGGATCTCCTGAGGTCAGGAGTTCAAGACCAGCCTGACCAACATGGAGAAACCCCGTCTGTACTAAAAATACAAAATTAGCCAGGCGTGGTGGCACATGCCTGTAATCCCAGCTACTTGGGAGGCTGAGGCAGGAGAATCGCTTGAACCCGGGAGGTAAAGGTTGTGGTGAGCTGAAATCATGCCATTGCACTCCAGCCTAGGCAACGAGAGTGAAACACAGTCTCAAAATAAATAAATAAGAAAATCAATCAATCAATCAAATAAAAGCAACAAACACAAATATTAGAGAGGCAAAAGAGTTTCTGAACATTAAAAATAGGAAAGCTGAAATAGAGTCTTTAATGGAATGTTTAAAGACAGAATCTAAGAAATCTCCCAGAAAGTAGAACAAAAAGACAGCAAAATGGACAATAGAAAGAAAAGAAAAGTGTACAGTCAGTTAAGAAACAATAATATGTGACTAACAGATGTTTCAGAAAGAGTAGAAAAAAATAATGGGGAGAAAATCATTAGAGAAAACATAAAATATGATTTTTAAAAACTAAATAAAGCATTATGTTTCTTATTGACAGGACCCACTGAATGCTCAGCCCAGTGAATTCTGAAAGGTATAAATTGAGGCAATTATCATTAAATTTCTTGACTGAACTTTCCAGAGAGTAAAAATAAAATGAAATAAGCGAAGAAAAACTGCTTGTATATGAAGGGTCAAGAATCAGAATCTATTAGGCTTTTTAGCAATACCGCCAGCTTGAAGAGATTAGAAAAATGCCTTTACTGGATTCTGTGCATAGACAAGTTATCAGTGAAGTATAAAAGTAGAATAAAATTTAGTTTCAGAAGTGCAAGGTGTCAAAAATTGCTTGTCATGCACTCTTTCTCAGAAAGGTATTGGATGATATCCTTCATTAATACATGGGAAAATACCAAAAAAAAAGGAATAGTCCTAAGATTCAGAAAACAGGGTAGCCAACAGAAAAAGAGGAAGGGCCGGGCATGGTGGCTCATGCCCATAATCCCAGCACTTTGGGATGCCAAAGTGGGTGGATCACTTTAGGCCAGGAGTTTGAGGCTGCATCTTGAAACCGGTGAAACCCCGTCTCTGTTATCCAGGCGTGGTGGTGCACACCTATAATCCCAGCTACTTGGGAGGCTGAGGCATGAGAATCGCTTGAACCCAGGAGGCAAAGGCTCCAGTGAGCTGAGATTGTGCCACTGCACTCCAGCCTGCACAACAGAGTGAGACCCTGTCTCAGAAAAAAAAAAAAAAAAAAAAAAAAAAGAGGAAAATCAGAGAATGATGGCTTTGTAGCCAGCTTAGAGAGTAACTAAACTTCTCCTTTAACAGAGGTCTCTGGATAAAATAGAGGGGGAGAATCCAACTACTAACTTTAAGATTGTAGGAAATTATATTGATAGTCTTTGTGAGTGCAGAAAGTATTAGCAATAGGTACAGAGAAAACAAAGGAGATATTTAGCATTCAGTAGCTCCAGGGAAAAAAAAAGTACAAGGATGGAAATATAATCATATTAATCTTAATACATACTTGGTTCAACTGAATAATATTCATATGGTCATAGTAATATAATTACTGAAAGATAATTTGCTAAAATTGGTGATAAAACTCAATTGGAGCCGGGCGCGGTGGCTCAAGCCTGTAATCCCAGCACTTTGGGAGGCCGAGATGGGCGGATCACGAGGTCAGGAGATTGAGACCAGCCTGGCTAATACGGTGAAACCCCGTCTCTACTAAAAAATACCACAAAAAACTAGCCGGACGAGGTGGCGGGCGCCTGTAGTCCCAGCTACTCCAGAGGCTGAGGCAGGAGAATGGCGTAGACCCGGGAGGTGGAGCTTGCAGTGAGCTGAGATCCGGCCACTGCACTCCAGCCTGGGCGACAGAGCAAGACTCCGTCTCAAAAAAAAAAAAAAAAAAAAAAAAAAAAAAAACTCAATTGGAAAGATAAAGGGAGAAAGGTACTGAAGTTGTATGTATAAAAAGGAAGTGGAGGGTTGTGGAAGAGTTAAACCAGCTGCCATAGCAGTAAGTCCATAGATGCTGCCTGCAACTTATAAATCATGAACTAGCAGCATTAGTGTTAGTTAGGAATGTGTTGGGCTGCTAGTAAATCAAGGCTAAGAGTTTTTTAGAAAAATAGAATTTAATTTTTCTCACTTAAATAAATAATGGTCTCAAAGCTAGTGACACTGGCTTCGGTCCTGATATTCAGTGATGTCAATTCTGGTATCTCCAAGATTCTCTTGGCCTTTTCCCTGTGGGCAGAAGATAATCCCTTCAACTGTAACCATTACATCTGTGTTTAAGGCAGTAAGAAGGAGGGAGGAGTGATGCTAACTTCAGCTATGGTATTCATTAAAAAAAACAATACCAGCATTGATATTAGAAGCTTCCAACATGCCTTCATCTGATGTCCCATTGGCCAGGACTGGATCACACAGTCACCCCTATCTGCAAGGGTGGCTGGAAGAGTGAATAGCAAGCTTTTCCAAGCCCTAAGGCAGGCAAGAAAGAAGAAATTGGAAATCTGTTCTGGGTTAGCAAATCAGCATATTACTTGGAAATGCAGGAGTCAATGTTAAAATTTTTATTTATTTATTTATTTATTTATTTTATTTTATTTATTTTTTTTTTTTGAGACGGAGTCTTGCTCTGTCGCCCAGGCTGGCATGCAGTGGCGTGATCTCAGCTCACTGCAAGCTCTGCCTCCTGGGTTTAAGCCATTCTCCTGCCTCAGCCTCTCGAGTAGCTGGGACTACAGGCACCCACCACCTCGCCCGGCTAGTTTTTTGTAATTTTTAGTAGAGACGGGGTTTCACCATGTTAGCTAGGATGGTCTCGACCTCCTGACCTCGTGATCCGCCCATCTAGGGCTCCCAAAGTGCTGGGATTACAGGCTCGAGCCACCGCGCCCGGCCAAATGTTAGAATTTTTAAGAGAAAGTTCAAATGATGAAAAAGAATTGCTGCCAAGCACAGTGGCTCACATCTGTCATCCGAGCACTTTGGGATGCCAAGGTGGAAGGAATGCTTGAGTCCAAAAGTTCCAGACCAGCCTGGGCAACATGGGGAAACCCTGTCTCTACAGAAAAGATACAAACCATTAGCCAGGCATGGTGATGTGCATCTGTAGTCCTGGGCAAAGGTGGGAAGATTGAGGAAAGAAAGAAAGAAAAAGAAAGAAAGAGAGAGAGAGAGAGAGAAAGAGAGAAAGATAGAAAAGAAAAGAAAGAAAGAAAGAAAGAAAGAGAGAGAGAGAGAAAGAAAGAAAGAAAGAAAGAAAGAAAGAAAGAAAGAAAGAAAGAAAGAAAGAAAGAAAGAAAGAAAGAAAGAAAGAAAGAAAGAAAGAAAGAAAGGAAGGAAGGTTGCCTCTAAGGAATATGACTGGCAAGTGGATAGGAGTGAGGCATGCATTGTAAATAATATTATTTTCAATATTATTAATCAATGTAATCACTTGACTTTTAAACTACATATATAGTTTTATATACATGTATAGTTTATACACACGTATACATATACACACACTTTTAATCAAGATAAAGTTAATTTAAGAAATTAAAGTACAAATTGCAAACGTACTATCCACTCTTGCCCATTTACAGATCTGTCTCCTCAAAATTCTTGTTTTCTTTCCTTCCTCACCCAACTAGCTCCCAACCTTCTTTCGTGTCAGTGTTCAATCATCTCTTCCTCAGGGAAACGTCTTTGACTCTCCCAGATGAGAGATAGGTATTTTGGAAAGATACCTCTCTCCATAATGTATGTATGGAGCAATACCTTTCCTCTTGAATTACAGTTGTAATTTAACATTTACTTGTGTGGTCTTTGATCACCAACCATCTCCCACCACTAGACTCTAAGCTCCATGAAGGCAACTAACCAATAATGCCTATTATTGGTTCACCATCATCTACCCAGTGCATAGCTGGCAGGTAGTACATATGTGATGAAAGAATAAGTGACAAACACTCTCAATCACAAGCACCCTTCCCATTCTACAACTATTCCATGGTTGGGGAACTTCAACTGAGCGAGGCATCACATTGAACACCTTCATCAGCATTGTCGAGCAAATAAATTCCAGAAGCATTTATGGAGCCTCTGCTATACTCCAGGTGAACTGGCTTCCTCATTTAAATCTCAACAGTATTCTATGAGATGGTAATTATAAGACTTAAGGATGTTTTCTGCAGCAAACCAAAGAGCAGCCAGCTAGTAGGGCTAGTAGGGCCTTTGCCAAGACTGTTTAACTTCTCTTGCCTGGTAAGAGATCTGGAGCCTGGGACAGAGGGAGGCAATTGCTGACATTAGATCAACAACTCCATAATTCACAAGTCTGAATCAGTGTTTTTGCACTAGTCTGCTGTTCATGGTAGAAAATATCACGTCCTTGCATAGTCAAATTTAAAGGCATAAAGAAGGTAGACAGTGCAGGATGAACATTTTAATGGGAAGCTCTCATCAGACTTCCACTTGTATCTCATTGGCCAGAATTGGGTCACATGACAAGTATGGATCAGGAGTTGGAAGCACTGTCCATGAGATTAAAAAAAAAAAGTCTCCACCCAATAGATAACCATGAACAAATCAGGGTTATCTTAGCAAGAAAGAAGTGAGAGACAGCTGTTTAACAGGGCCAGGCATGGTGGCTCACACCTGTAATCCCAACACCTTGGGAGGCCGAGGCAGGCGGATCACTGGAGGTCAGTAGTTTGAGACCAGCATGGTCAATGTGGTGAAACCCCATCTCTGCTAAAAATACAGAAAATTAGTCAGGTGCTCATGCCTGGAGTCCCAGCTACTTAGGAGGTTGAGGCAAGGAGAATCATTTGAACCCCGGAGGCAGAGGTTGCAGTGAGCTGAGATCACACCACTGCACTCCAGCCTGGGTGACAGAGTGAGACTCCATCTCAAAAAACAAAACAAAAACCAAAGCAAACCAACAGCAGCTGCGCACAGTCTGTAATCCCAGCACTTTGGGAGGCCAAGGTGGGAGGCTCACTTGAGGCCAGGAGTTTGAAACCATTATGAGGAACATAGCGAGACCTCTGTTTCTACTAAAAATACATTTTAAAAAAATTAGCCAGGCATGGTGATGCATGCCTATAATCCCAGCTACCCAGAGGCTGAGGAGGGAGGATTACTTGAGCTCTGCAGTGAGCTGTGATCACACCATTGCACTCTAGTCTGGGCAACAGAGCAAGACCCCACCTCAAAAAACTATATAAAATAAAATGAAATAATTTTTAAAAACCCAACAGTGATACCACAATATTAATAGTTCCATAGTACAGATAATACATTTGACTTTCACTTTGGATAATATAAGTAGCAGAGCTACAATTCAAATCCAGATCTGCCTTTTTTCTTTTTCTTATTCTTTTCTTTTTTTTTTTTTTTGAGGTGGAGTCTCGCTCTGTCACCCAGGCTGGGGTGCAGTGGTGCAATCTCGGTTCACTGCAAGCTCCGCCTCCTGGGTTCACGCCATTCTCCTGCCTCGGCCTCCGGAGTAGTTGGGACTACAGGCGCCCACCACCACACCCAGCTAATCTTTTGTATTTTTAATAGAGACGGGGTTTCACCATGTTAGCCAGGATGGTCTCGATCTCCTGACCTCGTGATCCACCCACCTCAGCCTCCCAAAGTGCTGGGATTACAGACGTGAGCCACCGCGCCCAGTCTAATCTGCCCCTTTTCAAAGCTTGTACCATACCACTTCCTAGACTTGAATATGAAGTTGTTCCTGTTCCTGTATACAGATGTGGTAGATTGAGTCAGGAATGGCTTCAGAGAGGAAAAATACTTGAGGCAAGGTCTTGAAGAAAATAACACAAACTGGGTGGATGGAGAGAATGAGAGGGTGGTTGTGGGAGGTTGTATTAATAGCACCCTCTTGACTTTCACGCTGCATAAAAATGATTTTTTATGTATCCTATTGATCATCAGAGCATCTCTCTCCATTTTGGGGATTATTGTTATTGCTTTGGTGGCCTAAATGAACTAAAAATAAACCGAGATGAGATAATATTTATCCAAGGGAAAATGCCAAAATGTGAACCCAGAGACCATGGCTGGGGCCACAGCAGAATGGAATGCTCCCTCTGAGATTTTTAATGAGACATGCTTATTGTTGATGCCTCAACATCTTGGAAATGTCTCAACCTGGAAAAACATATTCAAATAACCTAATATCATGAAACTTCCTCCTCCCTATTTGAAAACTTTCAGCAGTTCCTCAATACACATATGGCAACCTAAAATACCAGTTGCAACCTTCCTCTAACCCCAATTGCCTGAACCCATCCCCAGTGGTCTTCCACATAAGAAGAAACGAGGTGGGTGTACCTTTATATGGGGTCTGCAGAGCTACAGACTGATGAGAATCATTCTTGTCTAAGCCTTGGGACCCCTTCCCAACCCTCGCCCCAATCACAAATTTGACCACCTAAGCCATGTCTAAACATTTGGAGAGCAGGTCAAAAATGCCAGAAAGGGTATTTGTAGGGAAAACTTAAGTAGGCTGAAAAGAGATATCAAAACAGAACCAAGCCAGCCTAGGCTGCAGTGAGCTGTGATCACACCACTGCACTCCAGCCTGAGTAATGGAGGGAGACACTGTCAAAAAAAAAAAAAAAAGAAAAATAGAAAAGAAAGAAAGAGGAGGAGGAGGAAGAGGAAACAAGAAAAGAAAAGAAAAAGAGAAGAAATGAAAAAGAAAACTGGACCAGGAATCTAGGATCTCAAGCCAAGAGATATGAATGAGTGAAAACCAAATGGGAGCATAAGATTCAGACAGTGAAAAACCTAGGACAATCATCTGCAACATTTGCTGATGGGATAATTTGCTTTTATTGTCAGACTTGGTCTTGGCATGGCCCCTCCCTCCCCCGCCTGAGGTGCTGTCAGCTCTTCCTATGTGGTCCTGGCAAAAAGCCCTGACATTTCTCAGGGTACTACAGAGATACTAGACAGGCCTCTGTGACAGTTTCTGGTTCATACCCTTCTCAGTATACTAGGTTTTGGAGATAACCAGAGCACAGTACATTTCCACTGTACTTTGTCTATCTCTAGTTGCAGAGCTCTGGGCAGAGATATTTGTGGAGTGGGGAGTAGGACATGGCTAGATCTAGGTGTTCCAGCCCGGTTGTTGGGGGTCTTGTCATGTGTTCAGGCATTAGCAGCAGATGACAAGTGAAGGAGGTGTCTGAGGCCATGACTGGTCCCACATAGTAGATTTCCAGGTTAGGAGACAGCAAATTTGCCAGGAAGAGAGCCCTACAGTGTTACCCAATTCAGGCATCCTCTCTAATTCTTAGGCAGTTGGCATTTCAGTCATGAGAGAGGATCTCTCGGAGTGACCTACAGCTCCTTCTGCCTCCTGCCTGGATGTCAGATGTTAGAGACACATTAAGGGCTTGCTACTTAAAGTGCAGCCACAGACCAGTTTGCTGTTGGAATAACCTGGTATCTGGTTAGACGTACAGAATCTCAGGCTGCACCTCAGACCTCCTGAATCAAACTTGCAGTTTCACAAGATTTGTATAGACATTAAAGTTTGAGAAACACTTGTCTAAGGTTTGGAGATACAGCCATGAGTGGAAGCCGTAGCTTCAGGGGGTTCACGGCAAAGAATGACATGAATTTTTGTAGGTAAATTGTGACCAATGGACCAAGTCTATTGTTGTACCAGAGATTATTCTTCAAAAATCAGCTGTGATTATCAATGAATGAAATTAATATGGCGAAGGGATGATGGGAAACTTTAGAATGAGCTATGAGTTGGTCACCACCTAAACCCATTGATCAATCTTAACATCACCAGACCTGATGGGCCTCCTGAAGGACCAACATGGCCAAGCCCATGGCACTACCTTTGAGGTGTTCTTGTCTTAAAAATCAAGATGAATCGGATCAAGCCTCCAGAGCTAATGCCTACAGGAAATAAGGGAGATAAGAAAACAAGTTGAATAACACTCCAAAGAGCCAAGTGAAAACAATCTCCAAAGTTGGGAAGCTTGCAGGCAGCAGAGTTAGTTACTGCAAAAAATCAGTGGCATGGGGGAAAAATGTGAAGGTTGGAGAGGGGAAGAACCTACATTAAAATGGATTTAAAAGGCAAACAACTAAATGCAATCTGTGGACCTGGTTTGGATCTTGCTTTAGACAATTAACAACCAGCTGCTGCTTGGCTCACTGGTTGCTTGTCCTAGCACTGAGGGCCAAGAAATAAAGGACATCAATTTACCTTTCTCAGTCTTACTCCCCAATACTCCCCTTCATTGACTCTGTGCACCAGTTGAACTGCTCTGCTCTGCACATTAAATACTGCATTTTCCAGCTGTTTTCAGTTTCTTTGTTTGTTTGTTTGTTTTGAGACAGAGTATTTCTCTGTCACCCAGGCTGGAGTGCCATGGAACCATCTCAGCTCACTGTAACCTCTACCTCCCAGGTTCAAGAAGTTCTCGTGCCTCAGCCTCCTGAGTAGCTGAGATTACAAACGTGAACCACCACACCCAGGATTTTTAATAGAGGTGCGTTTCACCATGTTAGCCAAGCTGGTCTCGAGCTCCTGGCCTCATGTAATTTGCCGGCCTCAGCCTCCCAAAGTGCTGGGGTTTTAGGTGTGAGCCACCACGCCCCACCAAAAGTAACAATTTTAAGAGTTCTGTATGTATTTGTAACTAAGCATTTTATTTCTTTTTAATTTTATTTATTTATTTATTTATTTAGAGACGGATTCTCACTCTTTTTGCCCAGGCTGGAGTGCAGTGGCGTGATCTCAGCTCACTGCAACCTCCACCTTCTGGTTTCAAGCGATTCTCCTGCCTCAGCCTCCTGAGTAACTGGGATTCCAGGTGCCCATCACCATGCCCCACTAATTTATTTTTGTATTTTTAGTAGAGACGGGGTTTCACCATATTGACCAGGCAGGTCTCAAACTCCTGACCTCGTGATCCACATACCTTAGCCTCCCAAAGTGCTGGAATTATAGGCGTGAGCCACCACGCCCCGCCTAAGTAAGCATTTTAAAAATGAAACAATGGTATGTTTGTTGTCTGTTGCTGTGTAACAAATTATCCCAAAATTTAGCAGCTTAAAACACAAACACTGAACATACCACATAGCTTCTAAGAGTCAGCGATCTAGGAGCAGCTCAGCCAGGGTTCAAGGTCTCTCATGAACTTATGGTCAAGCTACCAGCGGGGCCGTGGTCATCTGAAGGCCAGAGGATCGCATGATTGTTCCACAGGCTTTTGGACAGGCTTTAATTATAGGCCTTGTGAATCTCTCCACATCCATGTCTCAATATCCTCAAGACATACGAAAGCTGGTTTCCCCTAGAGCAAGTGACAGAGAGAAAGAGAGAGACAGAAACAGAAGTCACAGCATCTTTTGTAACCTGATTTTGGAAGTGAAAGACTATTCTTTCTGCTGTTTCCTATTGTTCATATAGACCAATCTTGGTGCATGTGAGAAAAAAATGTACAAGAGACACAGGATCTTCAGGGGTTGTCTTAAAGACTGCCTACCCGATATGGGTAGTTTCCAAAGCTTAAAAAAAAAAAAAAAAAAAAAGGGAGGCCGAGGCGGGCGGATCACGAGGTCAGGAGATGGAGACCATCCTGGCTAACACGGTGAAACCCCGTCTCTACTAAAAAATACAAAAAACTAGCCAGACGAGGTGGCGGGCGCCTGTAGTCCCAGCTACTTGGGAGGCTGAGGCAGGAGAATGGCGTGAACCCGGGAGGCGGAGCTTGCAGTGAGCTGAGATCCAGCCACTGCACTCCAGCCTGGGCGACAGAGCGAGACAACGTCTCAAAAAAAAAAAAAAAGCTTGTTTTTAATACACCTTATTCAAACAAGATGGTTGTAAAAATAAAATAGGTGTGAGGATACTGTGTAATATATAGCTGTGTATGCATCCTGTCAGAATGTCAAATCAGTCTTAACAGGAGAGCTTAAAGTGTTTCACAGGTCTCTTATTTTGGATTTTTATATATATATATCTTTTCCTTTTATTTTTATTAGTGCACGCTACTTCTAACAACATATTTGGGATGCTTTAATGATTATATGTTTTCATAATAAATGCAATCCTTTCTTGTTTTTCCTGGCTGCTCGATTTTTATCCCAAGCATTTTGCCTTTTTGGTTAAATCGATTGTGTCCTTGTCTCAGGTGTCTAGCTGTGTCCTTCAGCTGGTAGGAATTTACCAATTTATCAATCTACAGAATCTCAACTGAGTCGAAATTCTCTGGTTTAAAAAACAGAATCAGCGAGAACAGGCAGATTAGGAGGGAGAGAAAGAACAGTCAGAGTAGAATTCTCCAGTGAGTCACCAGCTGCCTGAGTCGCCCCAGGCAAAATGCAAAATGGGTCCTTAGCCAGGATCTGCCCGCTGTCCCCACCCGCTCCCTCCGTTCCCTGCTGCAGGCATCTCAGTCCTTTGAAAGGAAGACAGCCTGTCCCTAAGAGGGGCCCCAACCCTCCCTGCCACAGATTTCATGATATAGGCAGCCACCTATGCCGAACAACCTTAGAGGCCCTCTGTTGCTCTGACAATAGACAAACTAGGCTGGGCGCAGTGGTTCACGCCTGTAATCCCAGCACTTTGGGAGGCCGAGGAGGGCGGATCACCTGAGGTCAGGAGTTCGAGACCAGCCTGACCAACATGGTCAAACCTTGTCTCTACTAAAAATGCAAAAATTAGCCAGGCGTGGTGGCATGCGCCTGTAACTCCAGCTCCTCAGGAGGCTGAGGCAGGAGAATCGCTTGAACCCAGGAGGCAGAGGTTGCAGTGAGCCAAGATCACACCATTGCACTCCAGCCTGGGTGACAGAGCGAGACACAAGACTCCATCTCAAAGAAAAAAAAAGGCAAATTGGCAGCCTGGGGGTGGGGAAGGGAATAGGGAATTCTGCCCTAAAATGTACTTTGTTGATATCTTTAGTGATTTTTTTTTTAATTGAGACAGTATTTTTAAAGTAAAATGTCACTTAAAAGTCTGATTTTATCTTCTTTTAAAAAAAAAAAAATCACATGCTCTGACAACACTGGGCCCACATGGCAATAATGGCCCTAAGCAAAGATAGATGCCTCCTATTTGCTCCGTCTCTACCATGCTCTGCAGCTCCACAGTCTTCAGGCTGGGTGTCAGCTGCCATTTAAAATCACTCTTCTACTATTTTTCTAACATTTTTTTTTTCTGAGCATACGTCCTTATCATTAATGGGGAAAAAAAGCCAAACTAAAAGGATCACCTATTTTAAGAAAATTACAAGAGATCCTCCTTCTCTATGAAAATAAAATTGCTATGTGTTTATTATGTAAAGAATGACTGTATTTAAAGAACACAAATTAACAATTTGCCATTTTTAAAACGACATTAGGAGGTAGGATAAATGAAACAATACAAGATGAAAATGTTACCAAACTGAAAAAGAGGATAGCCACTTCAAGAGTTTGTTTTTACAAGCAAAGTTGCTGCAACAATGTAGTTATAAATTTGATGTCAGGGCATTTAAGCCTGTTACAGATGGTGAATTTCTAAAAAAGTATCTATTGACCATAGAAAACAAAATATATCCTCCCCAACCAGCATTGAGAAACAATGTAACTCAGCATGTTGAAGACAGGGCTGGAAAAATTAGAGAAATGGTTTATTGGAGTCTCCAAGGAGGCCCCCAGTAAATTGCACTCTTTTTTCCCTACCTAGGTTCTAACACGGTGAGAAACAAAATAAAAATTAAAGATGGGGGCCGAAATGTCAACTACAAAAGACAATTACAAATGTCAAATACAATTGACAGAGGTACAGTTGAGGTTGTGATTTCATAAGGGAGCAGAATTGAGCCTGCAGGTTGAAGTCCAGAATTCCAGTCCCCAGCCTGCAAACTGACACTCTGGGAGACCAAACCCATAGGCAGATTTTGTTCAAGAGAAGGAAGGAAAGCTGGAAGCCAACATAAGTATGTCCCGTTTCCTTTCCTAAATTTTCAAATGAGACAAGTCACTCTAAACTCACCAATGATGGGCTGGGCGTGGTGGCCCACACCTGTAATCTCAGCAGTTTGGGAAGCCAAGGTGGGCGGATCATTTGAGGTCAGGAGTTTGAGATCAGCGGGGCCAACATGGTGAAACACCATCTCTACTAAAAATAAAAATAAAAATAAAAATAAAAAAATTACCCGGGTGTGGTGGCGGGCGCCTGTAGTCCCAGCTACTCAGGAGGCTGAGGCAGAAGAATCACTTGAACCCAGGAGATGGAAGTTGCAGTGAGCCAAGATCGTGTCACTGCACTCCAGCCTGGGTGACAGCGCAAGATCCTGTCTTGAGAAAATAAATAAAATAAAATAAAATAAAATAACCAATGACGTATTCTTTGATGAGAGTGCAGGTATAAACAATACCCTCTAGTTAACTTTATGAATGAATGGTGTTAATGAGAATTTAGAGGGAACCTTGGAATTCTTAGACATGTCAACCATGACAGGAAAGGATTTGGTTTTATGGCTGTGTAGTGTAAGCCTGCACTGGTAAATCTCTTTAAGTGTGACCAGTGGGGATGCTCCTATGAAGAACACTGTGAATGTCAGACTTGCTTCACATCCTAATCTAAGATGGTAATATGTTCTACATTCATGTAACATAGAAATGGAAGCTACTGAATGCAGTATCATGTAAAAGCAAAACATGCCCATACTGGAATACCTAATTCTGTAAGTACCTTGGGAAAAGTTACCCTAACTATAAAAACAGAGGTACCTACGTTTGCACATAGTTGTTTTCTATTATGAAATAGAATTAAAAGAATCTCACCTAGAGAATTCCATGCTAAACTTGGAGTCGCACAGCATGAAGAATAAGGCCTGAGATAGCAACAGGAAAGGTAAAGGAACATTCTGTGGTCCTATGCAAAAGAGGAATGAAATGCCTTACAAGGCTCTTCTCATCCCTAGAGAATTAGTCATTCTCTAGGTTGGATTCCCATGGCACTTGGGATTTATGCTTTGAAAAAAGCATAAAGTTAGAACTCTGGGTTGCAAACACAGAAACCCACTTGGGCTGATCACAAGTGGCAATACCTCATAAGGTATTGTATTGATTCTATGAGACAGGTTGTCCCCCTGCCCACCCCCCGATTACCCCCCCCACCTCACTGCCACCATCATCACCAAGACCACTAATTTAGAAGGGCTGGGCTGATAATTCACTAGGTGCCCACTAAAAGAGTGTAATAAATGTATCCGATTTTTCTCCTGGCTGAACATGGGCAGGGGGTACTTTGAAGCAAGGTGATTGCATCTTATTCCTTTTTGTATTTTCTGTACCTAGCTTAGTAGCCTATATGTTAGTGAAGGGAGTGTATGCAGTAAACTGAATAGATGTTTTTGTGGAGTTATTGACTGTAAAAATGCACAGACCCAGGCTGTGCTTTGAGGGCAAAACACAAATGTGCGCATATGCACATATGCATAGACACACACAAACACATACACACATACGGCTGTGAGCTGTGTCCTTTAGGATTTTTTAGTTACAATCAGAGAAAAAAATGAGCTCTGGCTACTTTAATCAGAAATGGATTTCTTTTTTTTTTTTTTTTTTTTTTTTTTGAGATGAAGTCTCGCTCTGTCACCTAGCCTAGAGTAGAGTGGCGCAATCTCAGCTCACTGCAGCCTCTGCCTCCCGAGTAGCTGGGACTACAGGTGCCTGTCACCATGCCCAGCTAATTTTGTATTTTTAGTATTTTTAGTAGAGATGGGGTCTCATCATGTTGGTCAGGCTGGTCTCGACCTCCTGACCTCAAATGATCCGTCCACCTAGGCCTCCCAAAGGGAGGGGGGATTGCAGGCGTGAGCCACCGTGCCTGGCCAGAAATGGATTTCAATAGAAGGATATGGGCAGCTGACAGAATCAAAGGGGAACCTTTACATCAGGGCTCAGGAGGAACAGGAGCTGGGTTTGTTCCTCCGGCTCTCCATGGGGTTGAGTTGATGGTTGGCACAGGGCACTGTCACACCACTTTCTGCTCCTAGTTCAATAGTCAGAGCCCAGGGAGAAGGCATCCAATGGGACAAGGGTAGGACCCCCACATCAAGACTGGGAAGAGGGAAATTGTCTAGATAGGCAAAGGTAGTGGAGTCTACTGCAGGAGCCACTTCAGACCACTGGGGCAGTTACCGCGATGGAAAGTGAGGTGGCTGCTGCCTGTTCCCTTCATTCTGCCTGCTGGAAAGTAACTCGGAAGCCTCTGATACAGGCACCCAGGAGAGACACCCCGCTGCAGCTCCATCTGTGAATGCTGTCTGAACGCTCCCTTCCATCCACACTTGGAAGTATTTCTGCCTCGGGGTCCTGGACCAACACAGCTTTGGTGGATGGTTTTTCTCTCATTCCTAAACTGCCTCCAGCACTTTTCCAATCAGGAAAATCAGAAGGAAAAGCCAATGGTGGGGAAGGGGAGAGAGGTGGGGCACTCTCCTGGGGGTGGCAGGGAAGACAAGCTGGTGTTTAGTTAAAGCATTAATCAGTATCATCTACAGATTCCTCAATTGAAAGATCTGGGGTAGACTCAAAAGTGTATGGAACTAGCAGACACCCTTGGGAGTCTCTTCAGTCCTCTAGATTTGGAGATTCTCCAGATGAGAGAGTGATCTTATCTCAAATGGTGGGGAGGTGAAGTCCACACAGTGTTCATTTCCAGATCCTGATTTACTGGGCTGAAGACAACATCTGTGATGGCCCACGTGTCTGCCTCAGTCACCTGCCCCAATCCTGCCCACTACTGTCCTGGAACATAGGCCTGGAGTGCCTGGGAGGGGTGTCATCTTGATCTGGAATCAGGCAGTTGCAATGCCCACTGAGTGCAGAACACTTTTGATTCTAAAAATCTTGCCTTGATGGAGTCTTTCTAAAGCATTCAATTTAGTTTGCATAGAAGGAACAATTCTGGCTGGGCATGGTGGTTCCTGCCTGTAATCCCAGTACTTTGGGAGGCTGAGGTGGGCGAATCACTTGAGGTCAGGAGTTCAACACCAGCCTGGCCAACTTGGTGAAACCCCGTCTCTACCAAAAATAAAAAAATTAGCCTGGTGTGGTTGTGAGCACCTGTAATCACTTGAACCTGGGAGGCAGAGGTTGCAGTGAGTCAAGATCGTGTCACTGCACTCCAACCTGGGTGACAGAGTGAGATTCCATCTCTAAATAAATAAACAAGCAAAAGAACAATTCTGTTTGTTTTCACACTCATATTCCCTTAGTTTATGTAATATTCAAGTAAATCACTTACATTACAAGGAACATAATAGGTCTGGTGGCAAACTGAGCTGAGCTTTGTCATGCATGCCCCTCAACCTGGGAAGCCAAGGTCTCTCCCAGCCATCCTGGCTCCCTGTCTGGGGACAAATTGCCTATTACACAGAAATATTGACAATGGCTGACTCTAGTTTGTAGGTTTATGGGTGATATTTTTGGGTGGTGCTATTTTACAGTCTCTAAAATTTCTGTAGGCTTATATTACTTTTTATAATCAAAGAAAAATATGTTTTTAAAGACATATTTGCACATTCAAATGTATTTTTGGCATTTATGAGGAATATACCAAAGATAATTTTCAGGGATTTTGTTGATAAGAGACAGAAAGGGAAAAAACAATCAGTTTTTGATGATGGTATATGAAAGTGGTTTTATAGATTTTTTTGAGTGCCTTTATGTGTTTACCCTTTATTAACCAGACCTCTACTTACAAATGGAAATTGGAGTCAGAATTAACCATTGTAAAACCTCCTTAAGTGGGCCAATCAAGATAGGATTTTTAAAAGTTACCTTACGGACCAGGCATAGTGGCTCACACCTGTAATCCCAGAACTTTGGAAGGCCAAGGCGGGTGGATCACCTGAGGTCAGGAGTTCAACACCAGCCTGGCCAATGTGGCAAAACCCCGTCTCTACTAAAACTACAAAAATTAGCCAGGCATGGTAGCAAGCACCTGTAGTCCCAGCTACCTGGGAAGCTGAAACAGGAGAATCACTTGAACCTGGGAGGCAGAGGTTGCAGTGAGCAAGACTGTGCCACTGCACTTCAGCCTGGGTGACAGAGAGAGACTCCGACTCAAAAAATAAAAACAAATAAAAATAGGCCAGGCACGGTGGCTCGCCTTTAATCCCAGCACTTTGGGAGGCCGAGGCGGGCAGATCATGAGGTCAGGAGATTGAGACCATCCTGGCTAACACGGTGAAACCACATCTCTACTAAAAATACAAAAAAATTAGCCGGGCGTGGTGGCGGGCTCCTGTAGTCCCAGCTACTCGGGAGGCTGAGGCAGAAGAATGGCGTGAAGCCAGGAGGCGGAGCTTGCAGTGAGTCAAGATCGCACCACTGCACTCCAGCCTGGGTGACAGAGCAAGACTCTGTCTCAAAAAAAAAAAAAAAAATAATAATAATAATAATAATAATGATAATAATAAATAAAAATAAAAAATAAAGTTACCTTATGTAGCATCGTATGTTTTTCAATTTACTAATTTTTTTAACTATAAATGTAATAGAATTCATTTCAGTAATCAACATTGAGAGAAAGGACACAACAGTCACTCAATCTAACCACTGAACTGTGACATTTTTGTTTCAAATTATTTTCTCCCCTAAACTTTCAAACCATTGATGAGTCTTGCCCCATTTTAGCCTCAAAACAATGTTCAGAATAGGCCAGGCAGATGTGATGGTTCCAGTAGGTTCTACATAGAGACAGCCAGCCTGTCAAAGGGAACGCCCACTGCCTGATTGCTTTGTGCCAGGCGGTTCTTCCAGAGTCAAGCTGGCTGTGTCCAGTGAGGGACACCTGCACCTTGGGAATGATTAGCACATTCCCCAGAGATAAGGCAACTCTCACTAACCAGACCACTCCATGGATCGCTAGGACAACAGAGAAATACTAAGGTCACTTTATGTAGATGATTTTTGTTTCTTTATGTGCGTGTGTTTTAAAATTTCTGATATTTGTTTCATCTCATCTTTCTTTCGGAAATATCGTATTGTTTTAAGTCTCTGTGTCAGAAATTGATACAACTGTATGAAATATTTAATCTGCCATATGGACCCTTTTTTAATGACCTGAATACCTGAATACCTGTTTAGATAAAATTTAACACGATTTTAAAATTGTTTACCTTTCGGTGGTAATACAAAGCAATTGAATATATGCCAAACATTTCCCCTCTCATCTCTTTAACTATTAAAAAAAAAAAAAAAACCCTCTGGATTTGTGGGGGTTTTTTTGTTTGTTTTCGTAACATTCTCTGAAACTATTTTCATACCTCAGGACAATTTTTTTCTTTGGGAGAACTTTCTGCCACTTTGCTGGGTTTTAGTCCAGAGAAACTGAAGGGTGGAATCCAAACAAAACCTTGTTTACTTTTTCCACACTTCAGGAACTAGAGTAAATTCAGTCCACAGAATCCTAGGGGGATGGAAAAGAAAAAAGGGCTTTTCGTTGTGCACAGCTGAAGTTAGCAAAGAAGGCTTTGTTTACACTGGACATTAACATCCTAGTTAAAAGGGTAAGGCAATACATTGATAATGATAGATAATTGCCCTTGAGAGCAGCTAATGATGAGCTCTGGTAATCAAATGTTTGGAGGTATTGAGATGTTAATAGAGTTAAATTCTAGGAACTGCTCAATTTTTGTGGAAGGAACTTAACATTTGGACAGAGTTTTGTTCTGGCAATCACCCTTGACGGTGCTTCACCGTCAAGTATATTCTCTTGGGCGCCTGTCACTTTATTGTTGGCTTCAGGGAAAGAGACAGGGCCCCACAGGTCTCCCCGACCCCGGTTGAGGCTGGTGGCTGCGTCAGGCTGTCCAGTCAGGCAGCGCACCAGCCAGCCTTCTTCTGCTGTTTCACCTTTTCATTCCCTCATTTTCCCCCATTGGCTCCCAATGTGGGACACTGCTGTGGGCTTTGGTTTTCTACCGCAGTGAGCATTCAACAGTCTGTTTTGATGCCTTGCTTTTTGAGCCAGACTTAACAAAGCAAGGCACGGAATCACTTTCTTAGGAGGTCAAGAAAAACAAATCTAATCGAGCTTCCACTGGTAGGCTATTGCTACTCTTTCTGTTTTATTTTTTTATTTTTATTTTTTCCACTTTATTTTTATTCATTTAATGTTTGAGACAGAGTCTCGCTCTGTAGCCCAGGCTAGAGTGCAGTGGCACAATCACGGCTCACTTTCAGCCTCCTGCTCTAAAGCTCAAGCAAGCCTCCCACCCCAGCCTCCCTGGTAGCTGAGACTACAGGTGCAACCCCATGCCTGGCCAATCTTTATATTTTTCATAGAGAAGGGGTTTTGCCATGTTGCCCAGACAGATCTTCAGCTTCTGGCCTCAAGTAATTCGTTTACATCGACCTCCCAAAGTGTTGGGATAACTGGCATGAGCCGCCGCATCTGGCTATTTCTGTGTTATATTAAAGAAAGCCTTCTTTCTTCCATACTATGTTAGGACATATACAGTGGCTGCTATTTAACCATTTTAAATGTATTAAGTGTACTTTTTAAACATTGTGGTAAAAACCACATAACATTTACCACCTTAACCATTTTTAAGCATATGATTCAATGGTATTAAATATATTCATAATGTGCAAGCATCACCACCACCCATCATTATAACGCTTCTCATCTCGTAAAACTGAAACTCTGTGCAAATTAAACCATAGCTTCTCATTGTCCTTTCCCCTCAACCCTGACAACCACTACTCTACCTTCTGTCTTTACGATTTTGACTACTCCTCTTCATACAAGTGGAATCATACAGTATTTGTCTCTTTGTGACTGGCTGATTTCACTCAGCATAGTGTCCTCAAGGTTTATCCAAGTTATAGCACATGTCAGACATTTTTTTTTTCTTAAGGTTGAATACCATTCCATTATATGAAAACACCACATTTTGTTTATTCATTCATCTGTTGGTAGACACTTGCGTTGCTACCATGTTTTTGCCAATGTGAATAATGCTGCTGTGAACATGGGTATATGCAGATATATCTTTGAGACTGCTTTCAATTCTTTTGGGTATATACCCAGAAGTAGAATGGCTAAATTCTATGGTTATTCTAATTTAAGTTTTTTAGAGGAACTGTTTTCCACAGTGACTGCACCATTTTATATTCCCACCAACAGAACACAAGAGTTTCTGTTTTTCCATATCCTTGCCAACATTTGTTATTTTCTGTTTTCTTGATACTAGCCATCCTGATGGGTGTGAGGTGGTATCTCACTATAGTTTTAATTTGCATTTTTCTAATGATTAGTGATGTTGAGCATCTTTTCATTTTCTTATTGGCCATTGGTGTATCTTCTTTAAAGAAAGTCTGTTCAAGTCCTTTGTCCATTTTGAATGTGGTTGGTTTTTTTTTTTTTATTGTTAATTTTTAAGATTTCTGGGTATCAATTCCTCATCAGATATACGATTTGCAAATATTTTCTCCCATTCTGTGGGCTTCTGTTTTACTCTGTTGATGTGTCTTTTGATGCCCAAAATTTTAAAATTTTTGTGAAGTTTATCTATTTTTTTCTTTTTTTGTCTGTGCCTTTGATGTTGTATCCAAGAAATCTCTGCCCAGTCCAACGTCATGAAGCCTTTTTTTTTTTTTTTTTTTTTTTTTTTTTTTTTTTGAGACAGAGTCTCACTCAGTGCCCAGCCTGGAGTGCAGTGGCACGATCTTGGCTCACTGCAACCTCCACCTCCCAGGTTCAAGTGATTCTCCTGCCTCAGCCTCCCAAGTAGTTGAGACTACAGGTGCCCACCACCATTCCTGGCTAATTTTTTTCTTTTTTTTTTGTTTTGAGATGGAGTCTCACTCTGTCGCCCAGGCTGGAGTTCTATGGTGTAATCTCAGCTCACTGCAACTTCCGCCTCCCACGTTCAAGCGATTTTCCTGCCTCAGCGTCCTGAGTAGCTGGGATTACAGGCACCCCCACCATGCCCAGCTAATTTTTGCATTTTTAGTAGAGATGGGGTTTCACCATGTTGTGCAGGCTGGTCTCGAACTGCTGACCTCAGGTGATCTACCCGCCTCAGCCTCCCAAAGTGCTGGGATTACAGGCTTGAGCCACCGTGCCGGCCTATTTTTGTATTTTTAGTAGAGACAGGATTTTACCATGTTGGCCAGGCTAGTCTCAAACTCTTGATCTCAGGTGATCCACCCACCTTGGCCTCCCAAAGTGCTGGGATTACAGGTGTGAGCCACTGCACGTGGCCTATGAAGCTTTCGCCCTATGTTTTCTTCTAAGAGTTTCATAGGTTTAAGTTCTACATTTAGGTCTCTGAAACATTTTGAATTGACTTTTGTATATGGTGTTAGATGAGTCCAACTTCACTCTTCTGCATGTGGATATGCCGCTTTTCCCTGCACCGTCTATTGAAAAAATTGTCCTTTTCCCATTGAATGGCTTTGACACTCTTTTCAAAAATTGTTTGACCATATATATATATTAAGGTTTACTTCTGGGCTCTTTATTTTGTTCCATTGGCCTATATGTTTGTCTTTATGCCAGTACCACACTGTTTTGATTACTGTAAATTTGTACTAAGTTTTAAAATCAGGAAGTATGAGTCCTTCAGCTTTGTTTTTCTTTTTCAAGATTATTTTTACTATTTTAGGTCCCTGGAGATTCCATATGAATTTTAGTATGGGCTTTACTATTTCTGCAATAATTTTACCATTTTTGGTTTTTTAAATGTCAGTTTTATGCCATTCAACTTAATAGTTGAACTCTATGGCCAACAATAAAGTGAGGTAGGCTAAAGGAGTAGGGAACTGATATTTATTGAAGACACAGTATGTACTAGGCTTGATAACCCACTTACACCTCAAATTACCTCTGCAGTATAAATGATGTGAGGGTGAGTATATGGCTCGGCTATTTGCTAAGCAAGTAAATGCTTAGCAGTGGCATAAAATAGACTGGGATATGACAATATCTTCCAGAATGTTTATGAATGTAAGCCCTGTTATATACAAAAAGCATATATGAAAAGTATACCTGATATAGTTAATAATAACTCAATTGTACATTTTATAACTTAAAGAGTGCAATTGGATTGTCTGTAACTCAAAGGATAAATGCTTGAGGGCATGGATACCCCATTCTCCATGAGGTGCTTATTTCACATCACGTGACCTGTATCAAAACATCTAATGTACTCCACAAATATGTACACCTACTATGTACCCACAAAAATAAAAAATTGAAAAAAAAGTGCACAAGGAGGTGGCTGGCATATGTTAGCAGCTCAGTGAATGTTGGGATGGAGAAACTGGGGCTCAGAGAAGTGAAATCACGTGTCCGAAATAAAGTTGATACGTAGTGGAGGCAAATACCAGCATTTTCGGTTGAATTCAAAACCCACCTTCTTTCCATTTCACTCCCATGGTTGGATTTTCTACAAGCTCCAGTCTTGGTAGCCCCGACAACTCTGCTCCCCACAATCCCCCAATGTCCACCGACAGTTCTTAGTCACATGATCAGCGAAGTCTGTGAGGTGGTCATCCGGGTCTGAACCACTGGAACTGGAAGAAAGGGCAAAGACTAGAGGACTTGCCCCCCATGCATAGCCACTGACCCTGCTCAGCTTCCTCACTAGCCCGACAGCCTGCTGATGGCTGAACTGGAGGCCAGACTGTCAGAAGTGTGTGAACCAGAGCAATTCCATCTTGAATAGGAGCTGGGTAAAATGAGGCTGAGACCTACTGGGCTGCATTCCCAGATGGTTAAGGCATTCTAAGTCACAAGATGACATACAAGGTTGACACAAGATACAGGTCATAAAGACCTTGTTGATAAAACAGGTTGCCGTAAAGAAGCTGGCTAAAATCCCCCAAACCAAGATGGTGATGAGAGTGACCTCTGGTCTTCCTCACGGTTACCCTCTCACCAGCGCCATGACAGTTTACAAACGCCATGGCAACATCAGGAAGTTACCCTATATGGTCTAAATAGGAGAAGCATGAATAATCAACTCCTTGTTTAGCATATCATCAAAGAATAACCATAAAAATGGGCAACCAGCAGCCCTCGGAGCTGCTCTGTCTATGGAGTAGTAGCCATTCTTTATTCCTTAACTTTTTCTTTTTTCTTTCTTTCTTTCTTTTTTTTTTTTTGAGACAGAGGTTTGCTCTTGTTGCCCAGACTGGAGTGCAATGGCGTGATCTCGGCTCACCACAACCTCTGCCTCCCGGGCTCAAGCGATTCTCCTGCCACAGCCCTCCAAGTAGCTGGGATCACAGGCATGCACCACCACACCCAGCTAATTTGGTATTTTTAGTAGAGACAGATTTTTCCATGTTGGTCAGGCTGGTCTCGAACTTCTGACCTCAGGTGATCTGCCTGCCTCAGCCTCCCAAAGTGCTGGGATTACAGGCGTGAGCCACCATGCCCAGCCTTTATTCCTTTACTTTCTTAAACTTGCTTTCACTTTACTCTATGGACTCACCCTGAATTCTTTCTTGCACAAGATCCAAGAACCCTCTTTTGGGGTCTGGATCGGGACCCCTTTCCTGTAACAAGACTGTATCCCCTTGGCAGACATATGATTCTGCACCCCCACTTGGTCTCCAATTTCCAGAGATAGAGAAGGAGGGAAACGAGGGAAAATGCTTACTGAGGCATCTTCTATGAGCAGTCACCATACTAAGCTCTTTATTTACATTGCTTCTTGCACTGTTCACAACAATCCATGATTATCCTCAATTTAGAAATGTGAAAACTGAGATCACTGATGAAAAGCCACACACTGCATTTCGACTTGGCTCTCTTTCATTCCAGAACCCTTATGACCCAAGATGGAACTGAAATGCCATCCTATTATCAAGAAGGAGCATAAGAACAGCTAGAGGAGAGATGCAAGATTGAAATATCATGGAATGGGCTATGGTTTATCCTCTCTTCTGGTCATAAAACATCATCAGGTTGCAATTGCTCAGACCAGAAATACCCAAGCTTTTAATAAGGCCCTCAGGGAGCCTCATTCAGGGACAACTGCCCTGTCACTGGGAATAAGTAGAGTGTGTGGGAAATATGTTGTCCTTGGTAAAACCTCCCCTTAGGAAAGAAGGCAAGAGAATTGAGTAAGATAATGATGGGCCAAAAGGAAAAAATAGAGAAAGAGGCTGCATGCTACAGAGAACAAGAGCAAAGATTCGAAAGCTTGGCACAGTTGGGCTTGAAACCATCTGTGTAAAGGGGACTAATAATGCTGACCTCATTGGGTCAAAAATGACGTTTAAAATGATGGTGTTTGCAAGGGACCTAGCACGTATTAAGAATTTAATAAACATTGGTTTTCCTCCCTTCTCCTAGGGATTACGGAAAGCAACATCACTTTGCTTAAATGCATATAAAAAGGCTTCAGACTGCTTCTTAACAATGAGCATCTTTTGACAGTGAATATGCAAACCAAAAATAAAGAGCAGTTGAGAAACTTTGGCCAGTGGTATCCCTATCTCTGCTTACGATCTGGCTTGTCACGAGGGTTTTCCAACTTGGAAAACAGCAGAGGCTCCTGTTTGCAATGCTCTGTCTCTGACAGGGGTGAGCCTGCCCCTTCCCTGACTCCAGCCCATGCTGGGAACAAAAGGATCTTGGGGAGAAAAGCCCTCCCTCTTGGTGCCCCCTTTGTCATTAGCAGAAGGACCAAACCTTAGAAAGAAAGACTAGAGGTGGAGAGGGTGGGGACAATAGAAGGTTTTTACAGCTGAGTTTTCCTGTGTGCTATGAAATATGCACAAAAGAGAGAACCAGGGCCTGTAGGGTAACAATTCATAGAGTCACAGATTTCAGAATCTAAGGTAAGATCATAATGTGTTGTTGTGATCATTTTATTCACATTCTCTCATCAGTATCAAGCTGATCCTAGGTACAACTCATTGAGACATTCAATGTTCTTAGCATGCACTTTGTTTCTCCTTTAGAAGTATAAGAAGCATTTCAACTATTTTTTCCATGTGTAATTGTTTCCCTTGGACCCTGATGCTTTAGTTCCTGTCCATTGTTGTTTGTCAAAGAGCTTTCATTAACTCATACAGCTTCAGGGAGTTCTGCCTTAGAGCGGGTGTTGAATCCCAACATGTTCCTTGCGTCCTTCAGGGTTGGTGTTAGCCTGTGCCCCTCCTTGCCTGTCCTGCCCATTTGTTCTGCTTTCCCTCTCACGTTACTGAAGGCAAACATCTCAAATGAACCATTTAACCCCCACCCCTACTTTCTTCCAGCTCTGTTGGATCCCGAGGCTTTTAAAACATTTGACTCATTCAAATGGACTTATTCAAACTGACAAAATGCAGTTTTATAGAACTCTAGCCATGAAAACACTATAGAAACAGGCTTTAGGTCTTTATCATTCTGCAGAATAATAAAAAAGGAGAACCAAAGTGATTCAAATGGCTGTTTGTGTATTGAGTGCACAGGGCGTTAGGGACCAGGCTTGGGAGACAGCCTTCTGTTTCCTCCCCACTTCATTCCTCTGCTCTGGTACGTTAGCACTTGCCCTCTGGGCAAGCGGGCTGATTATTTCACTGGGCGACTGCCCACATTTTCCTTTTTTATAACAAGTAAATATATTTCCATTTTAGCTTGGTTTTAGCTTAGGGGCCACACAGTAGGCCTGGGAGAGGAATGGCTTTGCATGTTGAGGGAGGGAAGGCCAAGGCCAAGATCAGTGTGGATATCAGGTAGGTCTGCAAGCCTTTACTGGATTAGACAGACACATGACAATTACTTCCAAAAGCTTGTGTTTCCTCTACCACCCTCACCTTCTCAAACTTAATGTCTTGTTTATGGAATACCAGGAAGTGGCTGCATGCCATGAGGTGGTTTTTTATGCACAAAAGAGTTCAAGACACCAATAGTCACACTAATTTTTCTTTTTAAATTACTTTTATTTTTCAGTAGCTTGAGCACACACTTAACTAACTTTGTTTTTCTGAGACGCCCAAACCCTGCTTAGGAAGGACTGCCTATGGAATGAAAAACTGTTCCACAATCACTGACAGAGTCCTTGACAAAATAAAGTGTTAGTTTGGCCAAGCAGCAAGAGTATATCACATTTTTATTTATTTATTTATTTATTTATTTAGTTAGTTAGTTAGTTAGTTAGTTAGTTAAGAAGGAGTCTCGCTCTGTCTCCCAGGCTGGAGTGCAGTGGTATGATCTCGGCTCACTGCAACCTCCGCCTCCCCGGTTCAAGCGATTCTCCTGCTTTAGCCTCCTAAGTAGCTGGGATTACAGGCGTGTGCCAACATGCCCGGCTAATTTTTGTATTTTTAGTAGAGATGGTGTTTCACCATGTTGGTCAGGCTGGTCTCGAACTCCTAACCTCATGATTCGCCCGCGTTGGCCTCCCAAAGTGTTGGGATTACAGGCTTGAGCCACCGTGCCTGGCCTGAGTATATCACATATTGGCTAAGCAAGTGGTTTTCCGCATTTGCTGTGTATGGGATTTACCCAGGTGATAAAACATATGCAGTTCAGATTCTGCCCCAGAGATTCTCATTCTATGAGCCTAGGCCTAAGTGTCTTCTTCTCTCTCTCTCTCTTTTTTTTTTTTTTTTTTTTTTTTTTTTTTTTTTTTTTTTTTTGACAGAGTCTAGCTCTGTTGCCCAGGTTGGAGTCCAGTAGTGCCGTCTCCACTCACTGCGACCTCTGCCTCCCTGGTTCAAGTGATTCTCCTGCCTCAGCCTCCTGAGTAGCTGGGATTACAGGCATGTGCCACTGTGCCTGGCTAATTTTTTTTTTTTTCTGTGTTTTTAGTAGAGGCAGGGTTTCACCATGTTGGCCAGGCTGATCTCTAACTCCTGACCTCAAGTGATCTGCCTACCTCGGCCTCCCAAAGTGCTGGGATTATAGGCGTGAGCCACCATGACTGGCACTGAGTGTCTTTTAAAAGCTCTTCAGGTGATTCTGATAGACAGCCAGGGTTCAGAACACTTGGGCTAGGCGCTCTCCTTTACAGAAAGATCCAGAATTTATTTTAGAAAAACCTATAAAATAAATTTGTTGTTTGGAGGTCTGTAACTACAAAACTAGAGTTATTGGATTGATTGTACTGTATGTAAATTGTTCTTCTACCATTAACAACCACCCAACAACTGTGTGAATACACTAGACCCTAGTCTCCTCATCTGTAAAACGGAGGCTTAGCTTATATGGTTTCAAAGGTCCCTTGCAGCTCTAACTTTTTATCATATTATGATTCCTAAATTGCTCCAATTCCTGAAGAGGATTTCAGCTGGAGGAAATAAGTAGGAATTTGAAAGAAAGAGGCTAAAATCATCATCATCACCATAAACAATACTTGATAGAGCCAGATCTTAAATCTGGGTTCCTTAAGGGGCTGTTTATGTGACATAGTTAAGAACACAGACTTGGCCGGGCGCGGTGGCTCAAGCCTGTAATCCCAGCACTTTGGGAGGCCGAGACGGGCGGATCACAAGGTCAGGAGATCGAGACTATCCTGGCTAACACAGTGAAACACCGTCTCTACTAAAAAAATACAAAAAACTAGCCGGGCGAGGTGGCAGGCGCCTGTAGTCCCAGCTACTTGGGAGGCTGAGGCAGGAGAATGGCGTGAACCCGGGAGACGGAGCTTGCAGTGAGCTGAGATTGTGCCACTGCACTCAGCCTGGGCGACAGAGCGAGACTCCGTCTCAAAAAAAAAAAAAAAAAAAAAAAAAAAAAGGACACAGACTTAACGATGCTCAGCTCAGCTGCTTATGACCTTGCACATATTCCCTAACTTCTTCACCTCAATTTCTTCATCTGTAAAGTGGAGTCAGTAGTAGCATCTATGTCATAGAATTTTTTAGAAGATTAATTGAGTTTATATAAAATACTTCTATGTTGGCCAGGCTGGTCTTGAACTACCTGAACTTGCAGGGGAATAGTTGTTTTTAGGCACATTATTCAAATTCTCTTTTGCCACATCTATTACGGTCCTGGGTTGTTCTTAAACAGCCAGAGAAAATAGGTCATTTGGAAGAGTAATCTACTTCGATCTTGCTTGGAAGAGTAATCTACTTCAAGCAAATGAAAATAAATACTTTTTGATTTATGTGGGAGACAAAACAGTAGACAATGATTTGACTTACTTGAATATTTATTATCTTACATAATGGTAAAATTCTCTCCAGCGGTTTTCCTATTGCATTTCATACAAGCATGTGATTTGCTTTAGGTGTTAAATGAGGAGGGAGAGTGTCAGAAGCCTCAGGTGGAGATCAAGACATTTGGTTTCCAATCTTACCTCTGCCTTGGCCACACCACCAGCTCTCGAAGCCTCAACATCCTTGGCCGTAGTAAAGCATGAGTAACTTGTCTAAGGGCCCTATCCACAGTGAATTCTGTTTAGGCGTGACTTTTGGTCAATATATTTTATTTATTTTATTTTTATTTTTTGAGGTGGGGTCTCACTGTCACCCAGGCTAGACTGTGGTGATGTGATCTTGGCTCACTGCAGCCTGGACATCCTGGGCTCAAAGGATCCTCCCTCCCCAACCTCCCAAGTAGATGGGACTACTGGTGTGTACCACCACACCGGGATAATTTTTGTTTTGTTTTGTTTTGTTTCTTTAGAGACAGCGTCTCCCTATGTTGCCTAGGCTGGTCTTGAACTCCTGGGTTCAAGCAATCCTCCCTCCACAACCTCACGAAGTCCTGGGATTATGGGTGTGAGCTACAGAACCTGGCAGACTTTTGGTCAGTTTGTTGATTTTTTCAAAGAACCAGCTTTCGGTTTTATGGATTTTTTTTCTCTATTGTTTTTCTAGTCTCTATTTTATTAATTTCTGCTCTAATCTCTGTAATTTTCTTCTTTCTTTTTGCTTTAGATTTAGTTTGTTGTTTTCCTTTCTTAAGGTGGAAGTTTAGGCTACTGATTTGAAGTTACTGTCCTTTCTTAATGTCAACATTCAGAGCTATAAATTTCCTTTTAGTCACTGCCCTAGATATTTCCCGTAAGTTCTCATATGTTGCATCTTCATTTTCATTCATGTCAGGCTATTTCTTTTTGTGAGTTTTCCAACTTTTTCCTACTGTTGATTTTATTCTGCTGTGTTCAGAGAACACACTTGGTAGTATTTCCTTTTTTTTTTTTTTTTCTTTTTTTTTTTTTTTTTTTTTTTTTTGACAGAGTTTCGCTCTTGTTGCCCAGGCTGGAGTGCAATGGCGCGATCTCAACCTCCGCCTCCCAGATTCAAGCGATTCTCCTGCCTCAGCCTGCTGAGTAGCTGGGATTACAGGCATGCGCTACTACGCCCGGCTAATTTTGTATTTTTAGTAGAGATGGGGTTTCTCCATGTTGGCCAGGCTAGGCTTGAACTCCTGACCACATTTGATCTGCCTGCCTCGGCCTCCCAAAGTGCTGGGATTACAGGCGTGATGCACCACGCCTGGCCCATGTTTCTATCTTTTAAAATGTATTGAGGTTTGTTTTGTTGCCTAGCCCATAGTTTATCCTGGAGAACGTTCCATTTGCACTTGAGAAGAATGTGCATTCTTCTGTTGTTGGGTGGAGTGCTCCACAGACGTCGGCTAGGTCTAGTTGTTTTACATGTCATTCAGGTCTTTTATTTCCTTGTTGATCTGTCCAGTTGGTCTACCCACCACTGAAAACGTTATATTGAAGGATGTACTTGACCTTTGAAAAATACTTCGACTATATGAGGCATGTTCAACGTCTAAGGGGTATTTATATCTATGAAGCACAATTGTAGTCACAGCACCGTGTAAAGCAGATAAATAATGATATTTAGAGTTCTTTTCTTTTTTCCTCAGGAGGAATGTGTCTCAGGAGTATTCTCTTTATTTTATTTATTTCATTGTTTATTTTTTGAGACGGAGTCTCACTGTCTCACCCAGGCTGGAGTGCAGTGACATGATCTCAGCTCACTGCAACCTCCACCTACCTGGTTCAAGCAATTCTCCCACCTCAGGCTCCCGAGTAGCTATGATTACAGAGGTGCACACCACCATGCTTGGCTACTTGTGTGTGTGTATTTTTTTTTTAGTAGAGACAGAGTTTCACCATGTTGGTCAGGCTGGTCTCAAACTCCTGACCTCAAGTGATCCAGTGATCCTCCTGCCTTGGCCTCTCAAAGTGCTGGGATTACAGGTGTGAGCCACCGTGCCCAGCTGGTAGTATTCCCTTTTTTAAAATGGAAAGTAGAAGCCTGGAGCAGCTAACTGATGTGCCCAGGATACAGTGAAAGAGAGTGGCTGAGCAGGGACAGTGGGCGTCTTTGAGGGCTCCCAGGATCACCTTCTCATCAGAAGAACTGCCTTCCTTGTGGGCTGGTTACAAGCTGATAGATGCGCACCAACATACTGTGTGTGTGTCAGTGTGACACAGGGAGAGAAAGAGAAAGTGTGTGTGAAGTGCACGGGGCAATTGCGACGCTAACTTTCTGTTTATCCTGGAGCCAGTCAGGTTTAATCATTCCTGGAATTTTCATGCATGAACAGGGTGTTGTTGTGGACTCATTATTTACATAACATTTTTCTTTCCTCTCCCTCTCACCTGAGGGGGAAAGGGGCTTTCTCTGGAGCCAGGACCTCCCCTTATCTTTAGTGCTGAGAGCCCACAGGCATGCCTGCTGCCTGCTGCATCCTCTGGACTGTGTTAGGGACATGACTTGCAGTGTCAGATCAACCATTCATAAGGCAGATATGCACAAGGCTTCTCTCTACTCTTGTTTCCTGTCTTTCCTCATTCTCACCTGGTTGTCCACACAGTAGGCACTCAATCAATATTTATTGATTTGGTTTTGTAATGAGGCCAGGCCAAGTTATATCCTGGTTAATGAACTACTGACTTCAATGAGAGGTGGGGCTCTGTTTCTCAGGCATTTTCTGGAGTCTCTCTCTAAGAATGACAGATGAAGACCAAGAGAGGGAACAAGCAGCAGCCCAGGGTCACAGCAAGAGTGGGACGCCTGGACTCTGGTCCTGCCACTGAGATGCTCCACCTCTTAGGGTAGTCCTGGCCTCTGTGTCCATGACTGTACTGTATGGGTGCTTAATCTAAAGACTGGCAGGGTTGACTTCTGCTTTAATATTTTCTCATTCCGTGAAATGAAATGTGCCCTTCCTTTGCTCACTTGCTTTCATACTCATGCCCTGATTCAACAAATATTGATACAGCGCCTACTCAGTGCCAGGCACAAAGGAGACCTGGAGTGGCAGGTAGGGATGGGGATGCATAGAGAAACAATGGGCAGCTCCAACCCTTGAATCCAACTTGCTGGGTGAAGGGCCAGAATGTGAGACAGACATCTACATGGATAATACTACTGGGCGGGATCAGATCGATAGCTCCTGGGGTAACTCCCCACACAGTCCTGTACTGAGGGTGCTTGCCTCAGAAATCTGGGAAGCTAGAAGGTAGCAGTGTTCTTGAGTGGGTAGGAAGGTTCAGTGGGACTCTCCTGAGCACTTCACTACATTTAAAGAGATCACGGATTACCTCTCACCCACCCGACGGAGACATCAGGAATGTATGCACATGATGACTGTGTGTCTAGATATTTTGAGTTAAGTGAAAAAACCCACATGGAGGTGTTTATGCCATAGGCTGGGGCTGTCAAATAGGCTACCAGTGTTCTCTGAGATTGGTTGCCCTTAAGATCTGTTGTTCCTCAAAGATCAACAGAACTCAAGGAGGCCTTAGAAGGAGGCCCACACGTCTTCCAGGACTATGCCCCAGGTAGCCACAGCCTGACCTGCAGTTGAGCACAAGCCATCACCTTGGCTCAGCTCAGCCCCATTCTTAGTAATCACAGAGCCCTCAAGCCAATCCAGCCCATGCAAATGCCCAGCAGAGCTTGCAAACAAAACCAAAACTAAAAAACAGAAAATTAAACGAAATCCCATCATGCACTCTCTCATGCAGCCCAAATAACCCTGCTGCCATACACAAGATCAGGCCACACATCTGCTCTTGGCTACTGGATGATGGAGCTCTAGTACTGTATTATTTTCACTTCTCTTCCCAATGGACCAGAAGAGGGGGGAAATTCCACCTGGATCTGGGCATACCACCAAAAAGAGATGCAACGTGGATACCATTCAAATCCTAACATGGCAGAGAAAATAACAACGACCTAGCTAAACTGACTGCTCACTGTATTCCGGGCACCGTGTTAAGCACTTTATATACATTATCTTATTCCATTCTTCAATCATACAGGGTAGGGCTATCATTGTCCTTGTTTTTATTGGTGAGTAAACTTAGGATTGGAGAAAACAAACAGTACAATCACTAAAAGCCAGAGTGAGTAACTCCTAAAGGCATATTCTCTTTCTCTTTCTCTGTCTCTTTTTTTTTTTTTTTTTTTTTTCCCGGAGGGATAGGGTTTCGCCACGTTGGCCAGGCTGGTCTCGAACTCCTGACCTCAGTGATCCACCCACCTTGGCCTCCCAAAGTGCTGGGATTACAGGCATGAGCTACCTTGCTCAGACAAGGCATATTCTTAACCATTACCCCATGTGGCACCTCTCATGGCTTTATTTTACCATAAATGAAAATTAAGCAACAGAACACACACAATGAAACCTCTTTCTCTTCTTTAGAATTCAGTTTTGATCTGAGTTTTTGAAGCATTTTCTGCTGGATGTGTATTTTTAATATTGTAAGCCACTGCAAATCCTTGATGAAAATAGGCACATCACATAGCTCAGTTTTTTAAAAAAGCAACAGAACACACACAGAGATCATGGAAATCGGCTCCAACCTCCGTCTGGTTATAACTGCTTTGGAGTGGGGGCTGGGGGAGCTGTCTTTGTGGCTGCCAGACAGAAGGTTGTTTGAACTTGGCTGGTTATGAGAGCCAACAGAGTGAATTTGAAGAGAAAGATAAACATGCAATAACTGTTCAAAGCTTTAGGCGTTATGATTGCTAATTGAGAAAGGCTCTAAATGATAGCTGCTGGGGTGCAGGGATTTCATTCCTGGGGGATTAGGGACTCGGGGTAACTCTGGGACTGTGTTCCTTCAGGCTCCCCCTGAAAAACATTAACAGTGGTTGTAGGGTCCTAGTCAACTGGGAACAGACATACGTCAGAGTGACCCAGGGTAGCAAAAACGCCTTAACTCTGAACCCCTTCAGGTAGACTGTTCACATGCACACATGTAGGCGCTCTCAGACACGTACTCACACATATATATGCGTGCTGTCTTACACACTCACACCCAGACATAGCCATGTGCAAAAACACCAGCTCACATGACACGCTCACATTTACACATTCACATGCACACATTCTCACACACATACACACACTCCTACTCTCTCTCTTGCCTATACACGCATGCTCCTGGCAAGCCTGTGGCCATCATACTTGCCCAGGTCTCTTTCTGGGCCCAGCCCCAGCCCGTGCATCCTCAGGCCTGTCTCATTGGGCTGCCATGCTGTCTTCACCTTTCCCTCAGAGCCTGGTCACACTGTCCTGCACTTCAAATGATAACTGTGTGAGAGGCCCGAAGCCACTGCAAGTAAGTGTGACTGTTCTGACTACATGGTCCCTGGGGTAACAGGCAGGACCCATAGCTGGCCTCTCACAGGGGCTACTGGCTCTTGCACCCCTCTGGCTCCTTCCTCTTCCGGAGACAGCTTGATTAGGTGGACAGGGCTTTGGGAAAAATAAGACCTGGGGCAAGCCACGCTTCTGGGACCTTGGGGAAGCTGCTGAAACTTCTGAATCTTGATTTCCTCAGCTGTAGAATGGAGCTAATATGCTATGGAATTTCAGAGAGTATCAAATCCCACGGCTGACAGGAACTTGCTATGGCAACGAGGGTCGTTATCAGTGATTCTTCTGGCTGATAAGTTGTAAAATGTCTCTCTGACTCACTCTCAACTCATATTGGCAAACTTTCCTGCCAGATGAGTCAGTTTTGTGTCAATCTTGCTCCAAAATATGTTTTTTTAGAAGAGGCACCAATATGCTCTACCGATTACCCTCACGAGAAAAGCACCTTTATGCTCACTTCCTCCTGCAAGTATATAATGGTGTTAAGAAAATAGCCACCACCTGCTCCCACCCAGATCTGCACAATAGTCCCATAACTGGCCCCTGCATCCATTCTCGGCGTCTTGCAGCCCAACTATTTGTTTCCAGAATGATCTTTCAAGCCTCATCTATGATTATTTCATTTCTTATCGCCCATGAGATGAAGTCCACACTTCTTAACTTGGCCCACTAGACCCTGTGTTAGCAGGCCCTGTCTTCCTTTGAAGTCCCATTTTGCATGCAGCTGTTTTGCTGTGTTAGGAGCACGGTAACCTCTCCCTGTCTTGTCAGGGATGCTTCCTCTGGGTGTATAACACTGTTCTTCTTCCCCAGCTCCAGTACTCATTCGTCAGGTTTTGGTTCAAATTTCAATTGCTCCAGCAATCCCTTCCTGCTGCCCACAGACTGTGTGAGGGGCCCTAACACGAGCTCCTGCTCCAGCACACTCACACTTCCCAAGAGTCACATGTGTGACCCTAGAAGCTGGAAGTTCCATCAGGCAGGGACTGGATCATCTTGTTCACCAGTATAGTCAAGACACTTAGTTCAATGCATGACACACAGTGGACCCTCAAACTGGCTGCTATATACAGTGGGGCAGGTTGCACACTGAGTAACTCCGGGGGCTCCATTTGCATAAACTACACTGTGGACACACCCCATAGAATTATGCAGGGTCCGGCCTAAACACACAGTGGCCCAGCAAAACGTTTTGGATGTATGATCAAATGAATAAATAAATTTTGCTATTTTCGGTGCTCTCTGTTAATAATGAAATTAATGTTTGGCTAAAGGAAAATAATCTGATTTCAGTAGTCTCTTTTCAAATGCCAAAGAATGAAACATTTGCAACTAGGCAAAAAAAATACAGAAATCTAATCAATGGTTCTCAGTCCTGGGTGCCTGTTAGAATCACCTGGAGGCTCTGAAACATGCTGATGCCTGGGCACAATAGAATCTCTGAGGGTGGGGCCCAGCAGTGGCATTTTTAAATATGTCCCCACATGTCTCTAATGTGCTGCCATGACTGGGAACCTCTGGCCTTAAGAGCATCCAAGCACATCCAGAGTGCTTAAGAAACCCACCTGGTAGCCATTAACTGCCCTCTCAAACATTTCGTTCAGGAGCCACAGCGCTGAGCACCCAAGACGAAAATCTCTTTGAGTTGCACGCATTTCTTCTCTGCTTTTTGGACCTCAGACGCGGAGAGCTGAGTTTGCCCTGTTCATCAGTTCATAGCACAGTGACTTCCTTGGCCCATGCAAGACTGTTCTCTGGTTTTATACATTTCCTCTTTATTCCTATTTCTCCACAGACAACCAAGCATTCTAATGTCTTTGATGAATAATGGTACATACATGTGTTTTTATGCATTCTCACACAAACATGTTTTGCTGCTTTTTTTTTTTCTTGACACAGACTCTTGCTCTATCACCCAGGCTGGAGTGCAGTGGTGCGATCTCGGCTCACTGCAACCTCCGTCTCCCAGACTCAAGGGATTCTCCTGCCTCAGCCTCCTGAATAGCTGAGATTACAGGCACCCACCACCACACCCGGCTAATTTTTTTTTTTTTTTTTTTTTGAGACGGAGTCTCGCTCTGTCGCCCAGGCTGGAGTGCAGTGGCCGGATCTCAGCTCACTGCAAGCTCCGCCTCCCGGGTTTATGCCATTCTCCTGCCTCAGCCTCCCGAGTAGCTGGGACTACAGGCGCCCGCCACCTCGCCCGGCTAGTTTTTTGTATTTTTAGTAGAGACGGGGTTTCACCATGTTAGCCAGGATGGTCTCGATCTCCTGACCTTGTGATCCGCCCGTCTCGGCCTCCCAAAGTGCTGGGATTACAGGCTTGAGCCACCGCGCCCGGCCAACCCGGCTAATTTTTTGTAATTTTAGTAGAGATGGGGGTTTCTCCTTTATGGCCAGGCTGGTCTCGAACTCCTGACCTCAAGAGATCTGTCCACCTCAGCCACCCAAAGTGCTGGGATTACAGGCATGAGCCACCATGCCCGGCCTGTTTTGCCACTTTTTATGCCTGCAGTTTTACTTTATGTAGATATATTGTCTTCAAGACTCATTCTGATTGTTAATTTTTTATTCCATCCATGTTGCTATGAGTACATCCAGTCAGTTGCTCCTAACTGCTGCAAAGTATTCCAGTCTGTGCTCTCCCACATTTTCCATGCATGCCCCCAGTGATATCCACTCACATTGCTTCCAGCTCCCCAACGCTACAGCTCTGCAGTAATCATCCTTGCTTATGTCTCCGTATGGACCGGAGTGAGAATTTATCTGTGATAAAAATTGTCTCTCTAGCCTATAAGATATATATTTCAGGTCTCATTATTTATGTGTTTCTGTATAATAGATACACTTTCTCCAATATATGCAAAAAAGGTCCAAGCGTTTTGTATATGTTGGACTACAATAATGGGCCCAAGCAGTATGTGTGAATGGCAGTAAGAAAACAATCAGACTCCTAATGCTACAAAAGAAGCTGGGAATCTTGGGATCTTAGTTTCATTTAATCCTGATACTCCTTCAGGCTGAATTTTAACAGAAGGGTAATCACTAGCAGGGACCACTGGGTCACCTCAAGCAAAATCTCTGTGAAATGTAGCCATGTCTTGGCTTGTTTTAAATGCTACTAGGTAAAAGACTACTAACTCCGGTGGCTGTTAACAGATCGTCTTCCAGGCTAAATACGGCCAAAGATGAAATCCGGTTGTATGCGTTAAACCTAACCTCTACAAACAAAGCTAGGCAGCATCAGGCATTCCAATTTAGGAGAGAATGACATTTTGCCAAAACTCTGCTTGTTACAATCAGCATCATAAGCTGAATGGAATGCTGAGAAGACCTCAACATTTCATTGGCAAACATCCTGAGTGGTAGTAATTCATTGAAAATCCTTTGTACAATAGCTACGTTATATAATGCACTGATATCTATGAGATTTTCAAACCAGATTTCTGTGTTTTAAAGTAGTTGTTACTTTAGCAGAAATATGCAGGTTAACACTGAGACTTGTGATAGTTTTTTCCATTTGACCAGAAGCCTCTGCAGTTATTGAACATTTACTCTCTGGCTAGTGTAGCAGTGAATATTGCAGGCTGCTTGTGATATTGTCACTTAAGGAAAGATGAGTACCTTCTCTGTGCCTCACTTCTTCATCTGAAAAACAGGGATGGTAGTAGGGACCCCTTTTGGTGGTGGTGTAAGAGTTAGATGGAATAACACACCTAAGGCACTTTGCAGATGGTAAGCCCTAAAGTGTAACAAGCTCTGGAGATATTCATCAAGTATCCTTGTGACGATTATTTATTTGGACATCCTGGCCAGAACTGGACATTACAACCCCAGGTAATTTCTTTAGATTCACTTAGTTTGTGGATCCTTCTCTGTCTAGTCCCATAGCACATGCTGTCCCCAAGCATCTGAGCCACATAACCCTCCTTCCCTCACCCATTGCTTTGGACTGTTCATCTTTTAATGTGCATTTGTTTTGTCAGCTAGATTTTTTTTTTTTTTTGAAATGGAGTTTGTTCTCATTACCTAGGCTGGAGTGCAGTGGCACCGTCTCAGCTCACTGCAACCTCTGCCTCCTGGGTTCAAGCGATTCTACTGCCTCAGCCTCCCAAGTAGCTGGGATTACAGGTGCCCGCCACCACGCCTGGCTAATTTTTGTATTTTTAATAGAGATGGGATTTCACCATATTGGCCAGGATGATCTCGAACTCCCAATCTCAGGTGATCCACCCGACTCGGCCTCCCAAAGTGCTGGGATTACAGGTATGAGCCACCGTGCCCGGCCCCAACTAGATTTAAATTGGAGGGGCTTGACGATGTCTTATTTCCTTTGTATTTCACAAAGCCATTGGCAAGTTCTAAAACACGCAATAGACTGGTAAAAAATGTTCCTTTGGTATTAAATTACAAAGTTTCTTTGAAATTTTGCTAGCATAGGAATTGTACTCTCTGAATTTATTCTGTATATTTACATATATTAATGGAATCTGAACAGCATAACTTTTCATTCCCTCTTTTAAAGAGAAGTTGAGCTGCTCTTTTTTTCTTGGCCAGTTTTAGCCAGTTTACCTGTAGTTTCTTTCTCTCCAAAGCTCCCACCAGCATCAGTGGAGATGTGCTTTGGACACAGGTGGATCTTCAATCACTTTTTCCATGGAAGGACTTTCAGTTGAAGTAACTGAGCAGCACAAAGCCTCTGTGTTGTGTTGTGTGTATGTGTGCGTGTATACGAATGTGTGTCCATTCTCTCATAAGACTTTCTAATGGCTAGCACCTAAACTAAAATAAAAAATGTGCATCTGCATCTGAACTTCTTTTTTAATCATTATAAAACTATTTTTCGGAACACAGCGTTAAAAATGTCTTTTGAGTACTTACAGGAAGTATAAAAGTAAAAAAGGCTAATCTAGTGTGGTCCAAACAGCAATCGCTCAAGGAGCCCCCACCTCCTGAGACGTTTGCTTGAATTTGAATTTCAGGAGAGCCAGTTTCAAAAAGTCACTTCCATTTTACACGATTTTTTCAGCCTTGCTATGTTCTCATGCCATCAAATGTTATTATCATACATAATTGTGAAACATTATTACCTTTTACAGGTAGGAAGTTGGATGCATTTCAATAGCTTCACCCAGCTGCTGTTGATTCATGTAGTTTTCTGACATTCAAGTTTAAACACATTGCTTCCATAAACAGGAGCGATGATTTCCACGTGGGATATGGCCTTTGTATTCTTATATAATGCTCACTCTTAAAGGCCAAACTGATTTCTAAAGATCATCATTTGTTCTTTCTGTAATGAATGTTTCCCCTTCTGACATGCTTTTTTCTTAGGTGACCCAGTGGGTGCTACTGACGACTCAGTAGGTTTAAGTTCTATATTTCTATAGTCAAAGATTTTTTTTATAACCAGCATCATCACCCTTCCCTTTTAAATTTCAATACTAATTTTTATTTTATTTAGTTATTTTCTACCTACCTTGCTTTGTCTAGAAAGGACTTATGATGGCTAGTGTACGGAAGATGTTCATTTTTCATATCATTTGTTCAATAAAGCCTGCTACCTTCTGTAAGTTTCTAATCTCATTTATTTGCCCATGGCCTTGAATCTCATCTTTAGCAGAAACCAAAGATCCAGGAGGCAATGGTTATGGGGCAAAGAGAAGGCAGGATAGGGAGGACCCAAAACAACACATGTGATTACTGTTATGCTTAGAGTTATTTTTCCTTTTGAAACAGTCTTGTTCTGTCACCCAGACTGGAGTGCAGTGGCGCAATCTTGGCTCACTGCAACCTCCACCTCCTGGGTTCAAGCGATTCTTGTGCTTCAGCCTCCCAAGTAGCTGGGATTATAGGTGTGCACCACCACACCGAGCTAATTTTTGTATTTTTAATAGAGACAGGGTTTTACCGTGCTGGTCAGGCTGGTCTCAAACTCCTGATCTCAAGTGATCTGCCCACCTCGGCCACACAGAGTGCTGGAATTACAGGCGTGAGCCACTGCGCCCGGTCATGATTAGTGTTAATTGTCTGTTTCTATTCATTCTTTTTTCTTTTTGATTTTAAAAATGTTAGTACCGTTCATATCAATGTGTCTGGTTCATTTCAGCACCTTACTGCCAAACCCCCAGAGGCAGAGATGCCTTCATTTTCTCTGCCTTGTCTTTGTGATAAGCAAGGTACATGCTGCATTAAACTTTACATTTCACATTATTCTTCTTTCCCTTGATTTTGACAGATTTGGTGTCCTTTTGCCCAGCCGTGAGCAGAAAGTTTTTAATTTCCTCAATTTTTTGAGGTATGGCAAGAGGCGCGCAGGATGGGGGTGCGGATGGGCACGGCGAGTTTGAGAAACGGGGAGGTTGGAAGACCTCTTCATGCTCACTCCCCACCGAAGGCCTTGGCCAAATGAGGTGGACTCTCGTTCTCTTCTGGGGCAGGACAGGATCATCTGATGTGTTATGTCCTTCTCTGCTCTAACTCAAACATTTAATCTGAAGCCCTCTCAGGAACACGTGAGTGAGACACCAGACAGTATTTGGTTTGTACTCATTCCATGTCCTTGTTTGGCATCAAGCTTAGTTTCTCTCCTCTGGCTCCAAGGTCTCGGGTCCCAGGGAAGGTGGGGTATCGCATTCTCTTGTTCCTTTACACACCACCTGGGGGGCTTCTCTTGGTTGCCTCCCCTGAGCTCTACCTCCTTGTCTCCGGATGGCATTCTCTGAAAGCTGCTCCCTGCATTCCTGCATCTGGAGGACTGTGTCCCCTAGACCCTATTCTCTCATGAAATTTTCTAACTGCTGGCATCAAAACTAAAAGCAAAAATACTCACAGGGTAGTCATACAGTTGCTTGAATCTGAATTTTAGGGGAGCCAGACCTTTTGATCTCTTTCATTAGTGACTCAGGCCTTCATTAACTAACTGTCTGGCCTCCATTTAATTATGAAGCGAATTGAGGATTCTTGGGGCAGCATCTTGTAGAAGTTAAAAGCACAGGCTTCAGCAGCCCAGAGACCCGGATTAAAATGTGGGCTCTGTCCTATACTAGCTGGATGACCTTGGGGGAGTTACTTCATATCTCCAAACTTGTTTCTTCATTTGTCAAGTGGGCATGGCCATGCTGATATCCTGGGATGTTTATACAGATTAAATGAGAAAACACATGTTGAACAGCTATGATGGATCAGGCACTATGCTAGGCATGGTGTGCCACAGTGACCAGGTGGAAGCCATGCCTGGCACCCTGCTGCTTAGACACTGGGTTGGAGGGAACAAGGTCACATCCCAGTTTTGGTACAGTGCAGACATTCTGTAGAAAGTGATGTCAGCCAGGTGTGGTGGCTCACACCTGTAACCCCAACACTTTAGGAGGCCAAGGTGGGCGGATTGCTTGAGTCCAGGAGTTCGGGACCAGCCTGGGCAACATGGTGAAACCTCTTCTCTACTAAAAAAAAAATTAGCCGAGGTGTGTTGGTGAGGGCCTGTAGTCCTAGCTACTTGGGAGGCTGAGATGAAAAGATTGCTTCAGTGCAGCAGGTGGATGTTGCAGTGAGCCAAGATCATGTCACTGTACTCTGTACTCCAGCCTAGCCTACAGAGCAAGACCTTGTCTTGAAAGAAAAGGAAAAGGAGAAAGAAGGAAGGAAAAGGAAGGAAGGAAGGAAGGAAGGAAGGAAGGAAGGAAGGAAGGAAGGAAGGAAGGAAGGAAGGAAGGAAAGAAAGAGAGAGAGAGAGAGAGAAAGAAAGAAAGAAAGAAAGAGAAAGAGAGAAGGAAAGAGAAAGAAATAAAGAAAGAAAGAAAGAAAGAGAAGGAAAGAGAAAGAAAAAGAAAGAAAGAGAGAGAGAAGGAAAGAGAAAGAAAAGAAAGAAAGAGAAAGAGAGAGAGAAAGAAAGAGAGGAAGGAAGGAAGGAAGGAAGGAAGGAAGGAAGGAAGGAAGGAAGGAAGGAAGGAAGGAAGGAAGGAAGGAGAGCGAGCGAGCTAAGGAGAGACCTGAAGGATGAGTAGGGGTTAGGTGAGGAAAGTCATCCAAGCAGGGGGAAGAGCATTTACAGTGTTCCTAGATCAGGGATGGGGAGAGTCTAGAGGGGAGACTGGCAACATAAACCTCAGCAGAGACCACCAAAGACTACGTAAACCACTGCTAGAAGACCAGGTAGGAGGCTGTTGTCTTAATTCAAACGCAATATATTGCTGCTGTATATGGGGATCAAAGCAATGAGGATGTAGAGCAGTCAGTGGATTTGAGAGGGAGTTAGGAGGTAGAGATGATGGGAGTTGTCATTTATTAGGTGTGGTGAGTTCAGTCAGCATGGATTTAGCAAATATTTATTGGTTATATTAGGTTGGTGCAAAATTTGCAGTTTTTGCCATTACATTTAATGGCAAAACCACAATTACTTTTGCATCAACCTAATATCATTGTGCATTCCAGTACCTTAACTGACTTACTTCCTTACTAACCCCTGGGTCAAGGATTTCTCACTTGACCAGTCCATCCCCACCCATCCCTAGTGGCCAGGATGTAGGCTGGGGGTGGCCTTGGGCCATTCCTGTTCTAGAAAAGCCATGACATTGAAAAGAACTGTCACCATTTGAGGATTTGGGAGTTGGTCACTCAGTTAGTGGATTCTGTCCATCTTTGGATTCTTTCCCTGTCTGTGAAAGCCTGCTTTGTCATCAGCATGGTGCCCTAAAGAAAAGGTCAGAGAGGAGCAGTTACTGACACAGCCACTGCAGCTGAATTCACTGAGCCAATGGTAGAAAAGACTTCAAACTGTAATCCAAAAGTATTTTCTCCTTCAGAGAGCATTTTCATTTTTTGTTTTGTTTTTGATTTTTTGAAATGGAGGAGTCTGTCTCTGTTGCCCAAGGCTGGAGTGCAGTGGCGTGATCTCAGCTCACCGCAACATCCACCTTCTGGGTTCAAGCGATTCTCCTGTCTCAGTCTTCCGAGTAGCTAGGATTACAGGCGCATGCCACCACGTCCAGCTAATTTTTGCATTTTTAGTAGAGACGGGATTTCACCATGTTGGCCAGGATGGTTTTGAGCTCCTGACCTCAGGTGATCTGCCCACTTCAGCCTCCCAAAGTGCTGGGATTACAGGCATGAGCCACCACGCCCAAAGCCTCAGAGAGCCTTTTCTAATCACGCTTTGTATTCTTTTATGCTAAAGTCTCTTTAAAATCCCTGATTCCATGCCAACAAATGGCAAGTAGAGGCAGTAAGTACTGTGAGGAATGGCGGGGAAAACAGCCTAGAATTGAAGGTGTTGCATGGACAGGGAACTGCTATGGCCTCTGAAGAAATCAGAACTTTCCCTTCACAGTGTTGGAGAATGACAAGCAAAGAACTTTGATTTATTTAACTTTGATTTATTTATTTTACTTTTATTTTTTGAGACACAGTCCTCACTATGCTACCCAGGCTGGTCTCGAATTCCTGGCCTAAAGGGATCCTCCCACCTCAGCCTCCCAAGTAGCTGGGACTACCGGCATGAGCCGCCATGCCCAGCCAACTTTGAGTTATTTTGAAGTTACTTTTTGATTGTCAAACATACATTCTGAAACTGGGACAGGTGGGTCAATGTTTTAATAAGTTTTATATCAGCAAGAGCAAAAATAGCTGACATTTATTAAAGACTTTTTATGTGCGAGGCCCCGTACCAGGCAGGGAACTTCATCTCATTTGTTCTATACAATGATGCTATTAGGAAATAGGACAATTGTTCCCCTTTTGCAGATAAGGAAGCCTGGACTCAGAGAGTTGATGTAACTTGCTCAGTGTTTCATAGCTAGTCCATGGTGGAGTAAGCCAGCAAAAAAGCATTAAAATGAGGACCTTTGGGATTGAATCAAAGTTGACAGCAAAACAGTTCAGTATTTGTGGAAAATTTTGTGTTCAGTAATAGGAAAATCATGCTAATTAGTTATGTTGTATAAATAGTAGTAACCACCGTGGTGGCAGGCGCCTATAATCCCAGCCACTCAGGAGGCTGAGGCAGGAGAATCACTTGAACCCGGGAGGTGGAGCTTGCCGTGAGCAGAGATTGCACCCCTACACTCCAGCCTGGGCGACAGAGCAAGACTTCATCTCAAAAAAAAAAAAAAAGTAGTAACCACATTGCGGCCTCTTGTGCTTGGACGTCTTCACAAGGAGAAGTGTTCGTTTGTCCGGTTTGACGTCTGAAGGCCGCTTAGGTATCTACAGCACCTCGGTGGGAATCGTGGTGCCCGCAGCGCCGCGCAGCCCTCATGAATGAGCGGCGCCCGGAGCACAGCCAGGCAGGCCTCTGCTGGGGCTTCGCCGCCCGGAGTGCACGCACTCTGCTTGCTCTCCCTGAGAGCCGTTGTTGAGAAGGGCGCTAAGCAGGCTTGCAGCCTACAACCTCCCCACCCCAGCGCCCCGAGGAAGTTTCGCTCCCAGGAGCCAGCCCAGCCGGCCAGTTTGGCTCTGGCGGACAAGTCTGAGCTGGACAAACAGCGTAGGAAGTGCCAGTTCCTGCTCTGCACGGAGCGATCCTGAACTCTTGGTAGAATAACCTGTCCGGCCCAAGAGAAGAAAAATCCCCAACAAACTGGCCTGACAGCCCCACACTGTCAGAAACTTGCTTGAGAGGCTTGGGTTCTTTGCCTGGATTTTTGAAATTCCCTAAACCGAGCAGTCGTGGAAGCACCTTCCAATGGCGCTTCTCTGACAATGATTTTGCTAGCCTGCGATTTTCACCAACTCCCACGGTCTGCTCTGCGAGGAGCCTGGCCAGCCGAGAGCCATCTGGCCAGTCACACCTCCTCTCTAGGCCTCAGTTTTTGTGCTTGTAAAATGAAGTGTTTCGATTCAGTGAGCCTGTAGCTTTGATTCTGAATTTGTTATGGGTAGAATAAACATGGTAGACAGCATGGCTAGAACAGTGGAAAAATGGCCTCTCAATTAAAAAGTATGAACTCATGAGGTGAAATCCAGAAGGGAAGCTGTGGTTATGAGGGCCTGTATTCTACTAACATGTCCCTAGGAAGGGGAAGGAAGCCCAGGGATTTTCCACACTGGAGGGCGGTCCCTAGACACATACCCTCAGCTGATTGAAGGTCCACTGGCAAAGGACCCCTACAACACTGGTGAAAGGTACGAGCATTTCTGGGACATGATCCCCTACTTTGGGTGGCATGAATAGGAGAAAAGAACATTGAACTGGTGCTGGGAGAAGCCTTTACACAGGGGACCCCCCTCCTTCTCCCTCCTCGAAAGGGGAAACCAAGTCCCAGACAGCCCAGGTGACTTGCCCACAGGCTTACCTATAGCAAGTTTTGTACTGAGCTCGCAGCAGTCTCCTATGCCCAGCCCAGCGCCAGAAAGGGGAGGAAGAGAGTTTTTGCTGTGAGTCACTTCTGTTTCTGTCCACCCTAGGGGATTTGTTCTCCGTGCGATCAGGGTGGACAGCTCACGGCTTCCGTGAGTGGATTTCATTTTAGGGGCCCTCGCTCCCCTAACCTCTGCCTTCACGCCATCCTGAATTGCCACAGTGTGCTAGTCCAGAAACCCCACACAGCGCACAATCAGCCTTACCATCCAGGGTGAGGGAGGAAAAAGAAGCTGTTAAAAAGTCATCTTTCTGATTTAAATCAGCCCTGGCTAAAATAATCAAGGGAACTCGGAACTATGGAAAGGTCAAAGGTTTGCAGGTTTAGGGTTTCGTGGGAACATGCACATGTTTGGACCAGACCCAAGTGCCTGGGTGACCTGTTTGACAGGTAACAATTAGAGAGTAAGAGCTTGCCTGGCTGGAATGTGGCTGCAGAGGCCGGCAGGAGGATCTGGTTTACCTGCTCCACAGGTGGGGCCTGCTGGGTCCGACAGGCATGTGCACGCACAGCATTCCAAAGAATCGGTTTTCTTTTAAAGACTCACCGATGACTTCAGGGCACAAAAGGGTTGGGTTGAGCCCTGGCTGGAAGCCGTTAGCTATTTGCAAGGTAAAGAAGCAAAATAAATAGTTCCCTGAAGACAGCTCAAGGAAGAAACTGCAAAGGCATTCAGAACTTCTTTTTTCATGTCTAAAATGAATGCGTGCTTTTTGTCTCAAGACTTGAGAAACCCCAGACTGGTACAAAATGCCAAAGATAATAGAACTGAAAAGTCATCCCTCTCCTCCTCGGACTTTTTTTTTCTTTTCCTTTATAAAGAGGCCATAATATTGTTGAGAGCCAAAGACAGGCTTCTTGAAGGGTGATACCTTGCTTGAGATTGTCCAGAAATATTGGCTATTTCTCTCAGCGTTGCCGTAGAAGACACCGAAAAAGGCAAATATTGTTGTTGTTGTTTTTTATATCAATAAATTGTAGATGATGTGTACATTTTGAAAGTTAAAAGTACTATTGGCCGGGCGTGGTGGCTCACGCCTGTAATCCCACCACTTTGGGAGGCTGAGGCAGGCGGATCATGAGGTCAGGAGTTTGAGACCAGCCTGACCAATGTGGTGAAACCCTGTCTCTACTAAAAATACAAACATTAGCTGGGCGTGGTGGCATGCTCCTGTAATCCCACCTACTCAGGAGGCTGAGGCAGGAGAATTGTTTGAACCTGGGAGGCAGAGGTTGCAGTGAGCAGAGATCACACCATTGCACACCAGCCTGGGTGACAGAGTGAGACTCCGTCAAAGAAAGAAGGAAAGAAAGAAAGAAAAGAAGGAAAGAAAGAAAGAAAGAAAGAAAGAAAGAAAGAAAGAAAGAAAGAAAGAAAGAAAAAGAAAGAAAGAAAGAAAAAGAAAGGAAGGAAGGAAGGAAGGAAGGAAGGAAGGAAGGAAGGAAGGAAGGAAGGAAGGAAGGAAGGAAGGGAAAGAAGGAAGAAGAAAGAAAGAAGAAAAGAAGAAAGAAAAAGAAAAGAAAGAAAGAAAGAAAGAAAGAAAGAAAGAAAGAAAGAAAGAAAAAGAAAGAAAGAAAGAAAGAAAGAAAGAAAGAAAGAAAGAAAGAAAGAAAGAGAAAGTTAAAAGTACTATTTTGGTAAAACATATTTTTAAAAAGTAGGTAATTATAAATAAGCAATTTCTTTTTTAGTGTATAAAATAATAGATTAGAGGCCTGGCTTGGTGGCTCACGTCTGCAATCCCAGCACTTTGGGATGCCAGGGCCGGCAAATCACCTGAGGCCAGGAGTTCAAGACCAGCCTGGCCAACATGGTGAAACCCCATCTCTACTAAAAATATAAAAATTAGCCAGGTGTGGTGGTACATGCCTGTAATCCCAGCTACTTGGGAGGCTGAGGCTGCACTCCAGCCTGGGCAACAGAGTGAGACTCTGTCTCAAAAAAAAAAAAATCAAAAAATAACAGATTAGGATAATATTATATATATATAAAATGTGTGTGTGTGTGTGTATGTGTGGATACATATATATACACACATATATACACATACATACACACACATAGACACAGACCCACCTCCGTTAACATGACTTCCTTTTGAATTCAAAAGGCTTTTTGATAATATCAGCTGAATTACCCTATATCATATTCATGGTTGATGAGAAGACAAAAGTCAAACTCAGGGAGACTGGACTTGAAGATTATAATGTAATAGGAAACACTGCTAAAACATTCTCAAAACTCTGAAAATTTCCAAGTAATTAATCTTTTCTTCTTTAATTTACAAAGTTAGTTTTCTAAAAAATAAAACCCCCTCTTCTTTCCCAGTGTTTCTTTTCATAGCAGAAATTGTCAGCTCCAATCAAATGATAGGTACTTTCCGTTCTTCGGTGTCCTCTCGAGGCTCTGAAGCCCTAAGATGCCGTCCAGGGTGCACATCACTGAAGTCCCAGCAGTGAGATGGGAGAGGCAAGGAAGAATTCACAGCTGGTGATTCCACTGAAAGCACCTCGCCCGTCCAAAGAGTTAATTACAGCAAAGGAGAAGAGGGTCTTAAAATTCGACTGGCAAAAAGCAAACAAGCAAACAAAAACTTAGTCTCATTGTTGATTACTGCTAGTGGTAAAACAGGTGTTGCTGTGGCAACTTAGCTCTTTATTTGTGTAATATGAGGGTTATTATTTTACAGACTACTTACCAGAATTTATTTAAAAATCAGTAATAATAGAGCTGGGCACAGTGGCAAGCACTTGTAGTCTCAGCTACTTGGGAGGCTGAGGATCGCTTGAGCCCAGGAGGTTGAGGCTGCAGTGACCTGTGTGTACGCTGCTGCACTCTGGCCCAGACAGCAGAGCAAGACCCTGTCTCTCTTAAAAAAAAAAAAAAAAAAAAAAAAATCAGTAGTAATAATAATAATAGTGAAAAGTCAGAAGAAAAACTTGAGGTTACATACTTCTTACTATGTGCTATGCTGAACTGTCTGCATTTTCTTTTTGAATCTCACAATTCTGAGGCTGGTATTCTCATGATCCCATTTTACAAACCAGGACACTGAGGCAGAGAGAAGTTCCAGGACTTGCCTACAGTCATACTGTTATAAGTGGCACAGCTAGGATCTGAATGTAGACAGTTCATTCCATCAGTGAGAGTTACTCAACTCCTGCTCTGACTCAGGCACAACGCCAGTTCACGATACCATGATAGACAAGGTATAGTTGGTCCTTCATGAACAGATTAGACTTCATGAAGTCTAATTACTATCTTCGATTCCAAAATCTGTTCTTTTAACTATCCCCTTGATGACATCTCAATGGTTCACACACTTTAAATCATGTATTTGTCTTTTATTTCACTGATTACCATTCCAGAGACAATGACTTTCACCTCTGCCACTCCGCTGCCATGCTGAGACACCTTCAGTAGCAATGTTGTAGTGAGGCAGAGGACCGTGGGCATTTTCTAGGGCATATGTTACATTGACTCCAGGCCTACTTTGTTTTATTTGTCTAATTAGTGTCGGAGCAGGGAATTCACGTTCGAAAGTCCCGCAAGCAGAGCTTACTATGGGTGTGAGAAGCTACTCTGATTATGAAGTATCTTATCAATGACAAATATTTGCTTGGCGATTTTCACCCCTTGATAATCAGAACTCGATCTTCATGGATTCTGACATAATGACTACTTCCTGCCAATCCCGAAAAAAACCAAAGCAAAATTAGCTTGCACTTTACCTCCCAGAGGAAAGCACCCCAAAGCCTTTTCCTTTCCCTGTGGCATTCCACATCTTCCCACGAAGTCCTGCTGTCATTTCCCTGATAATATTTCCTTCTAGTAGTGTAGATAAATCCTAAACGCTGTGTTCTTTGTCCAATCCATCCTTTGTGTGCCTTCGTGCAAACTCTAAAGGACAGACATGACTCCTCTGGCTGATTATCTTTCAGTGGTTATGGACAGGCTGGATAGCGACTTACTTGGGGTGGATTTTAAAAAGGAACAACAATAAATGGTAATAGTAACAAGTATATTGAGCCCGGGCACATTGGCTCACACCTGTAATCCCAGCACTTTGGGAGGCCGAGGCAGGTGGATCACTTGAGGTCAGGAGATCGACAGCAGCCTGACCAACATGGTGAAACCCCGTCTCTACTAAAAATACAAAAATTAAGCAGGTGTGGTGGTGGGCACCTGAAATCCCAGCTACTCGGGAGGCTGAGGCTAGAGAATCGCTTGAACCCAGAAACTGGAAGTTGCAGTGAGTGGAGATCACACCACTGAACTCCAGCCTGGGCGACAAGAGTGAAACTCTATCACACACACACACACAAAGTATATTGAGGGCCTTCTGTGGGCTACACACTGTGCCCAACACTCTGCATGGCATTGTCTCATTTAATAAGCACAATGATCATAAATATGTACTATGATTGCAGGTAACAGGTAAAGAAACCCACTTGCAGAGGTCAAGTAACTTACTTGAGTCACACAGCTAACAAATGGCAATGCCAAGATACAGAACTAGAGCCATCAGCACTTGCACCAGTGTCAGGCAGGATGTGGAAACAAATGACAGCTTAATCTTTAGGGTTTTAAGATTCTGAGATGCTCTGCTTGGGACAAAACATACCTGAAGTGTTACCCCTTGGTTCCTCTGGTCACCACATTTGAAGTGGGAAAATTAAAAATCTGAAGCTGGTTTTTAAGAGAACAACCAGAGTGGAGAAGCTAACTCAAACCACATTCCATGAGGAACAGTTTAAGGAACAGAAATGTTTAAAGCTAGGAGTTGAGACCAGGGCCGGGGATCGAGGAGAGAGAGTATGCTAACTGCCTTCATGTCACCGAAGGACAGAGGGCAGAAAGCATAGGCTGGTGCTGTGGGACTCCAAGCTGGAAAACCAGACCAATAAGGCAAAGTTGGAGGGAGACGGATTTTGTTTCTGTATAAAGACACGTTTGTTGCTACTCTGATTGGCAAGTGGTAGAAAGACTGTTTGAATCTCAGTTCTACCACCGTGGTGAGCATTTGTTGTTTTACTTGCTGGAGTCCATTCCCCTTTATTCTGAAAGCAATAGTTTGATTTCTTTTTGGGAAATTACATGTTTTCTACTGAGGGCAGTCTTTCTTGCTGAGGAAACCAATCAAATTATGCTATCTGATCTCTCCGCAGGAGTTGAGCATGAGACCCAAGTCAGCCTAATAAGGTTCCTTTTGCCAGGACCTATTTTATGTGGAGTAACCTGAGGGTAGACAAATGGCTGGAGCTGATTCTTTCCTAAGTAGTCCCCTTACCAACCTCGGTAGTGGATCCTATCCCTCGAAGTTGGAACTTCCCACAGCAGAATCCAGGGACTGGCCATGAAACATTAGACGTATCTAGTAAGAGGGCTGCATCCCCTGGGCTGATGTCCACGCCAATACTGAGAAGGAATCACTAATCAATCTGCCCTTGGAGGGAGCTCTGATGGGCACCCTGCTTAGCGCCTATAAAGACTACCTTCCTCAGAGGATCTACCGCAGCTTGAATCAGGAACACAGACTCACTCAAATTGTTCCAGAAAGAATAAAGTTTATTGAAAGGACATGTATGCCTGGGAGCCCTGGAAAAACTAAGAAACACAGCCTCAGGAAAAGCAGGAATCAAGGCAGCTCCGTGCTACACTCTTTCACATTTCCAACTCCTCTGCTTACAGCAAAGTAGTTCTCTGTATATCGCCTCTTTTATCCTCTTTCTTCCCAGTTCAATATTTCTGGTTATTTGTCTACACATGGCCCAAAATGGCTGTTCAGCACCCAAATCTGTGTGATCTCCCAGGTCCAGCCATTGGAACTAACTTCCCTCCAGGTGTCTTTGCTAAATCCCTGAGAGAAGAATTTGACTGGCTTAGCCATTGAGCCAGACTGCATCACAGGTCCCTGGCCTACAGATGGGCTAACTCTGCCACGTGTCCTCACCAGGGACAGTGAGCTAAGCTGGGGAGATGAGTTCACCTGATCTGTTGCCTACTTAGCAGAAGCTTGGAACTGGTCAGGAAACACATAAGCCTCTCTTGAGAGGCTTCTTGCTTCTTAATGATGATACCAAAAACAGTACAAGATACATTCTTATATATTAAACATGTATTTTCACACCATTTTCTTGCAGTACTTTTTTTTGAGACACAGTTTTGCTCTTGTTGCCCAGACTGGAGTGCAATGGCGCAATCTCGGCTCACTGCAAACTCCGCCTCCCGGGTTCAAGCGATTCTCCTGCCTCAGCCTCCTGTAGCTGGGATTACAGGCATGTGCCACCACACCTGGCTAATTTTGTATTTTTAGTAAAGACAGGGTTTCTCCATGTTGGTCAGTCTAGTCTTGAAACCCTGACCTCAGGTGATCCGCCCACCTCAGCCTCCCAAAGTGCTGGGATTACAGGCGTGAGCCACCGCACCCAGCTTTCTTACAGTTTTTAAAGAAACTCTCCAAGGGCTATATCCCCAACCCCAATTCTTTAGGAAATGACTTGCCTTGGGCCAGGCGCAGTGGCTCACTCCTCTAATCCCAGCACTTTGGGAGGCCAAGGTGAGCAGATCATTTGAGGTCAGGAGTTTGAGACCAGCCTGGCCAATATGGTGAAACCCCATCTCTACTAAAAATACAAAAATTAGCTGGGCGTGATGGCAGGTGTCTGTAGTCCTAGCTACTCAGGAGTGTGAGGCAGGGGAATCGTTTGAACCCAGGAGGCAGAGGTTGCAGTGAGCCGAGATCATGCCACTGCACTCCAGCCTGGGCGACAGAGGGAGACTCTGTCTCAAAAAAAAAAAAAAAAAAAAAAAAAGGAAGTGGCTTGCCCTGAGATCCCCTACGAGTATATGGAAGTTTTCCTTCTGTGGTAAACATGGAATGTCAGCTTTAAGCAATTGCGTCTTCAAGTGTGTTGTGTAGAATTCCTGAGCTAGCACTGAAGTGTTTTAACTGAAAAGCCCGGTGTCCAGTTAAAGAAGAGGTGAAAGGGGCACTTTGGGCCATGGGGATGGGAAGAAGATGACAGTAGAAGTGAAGGGAGTTGAACAAAAGAGCTGAGGAGGGCCGGGCGCGGTGGCTCAAGCCTGTAATCCCAGCACTTTGGGAGGCCGAGACGGGTGGATCACGAGGTCAGGAGATCGAGACCATCCTGGATAACACGGTGAAACCCCGTCTCTACTAAGAAATACAAAAAACTAGCCAGGCGAGGTGGCGGGCGCCTGTAGTCCCAGCTACTCGGGAGGCTGAGGCCGGAGAATGGCGTGAACCCGGGAGGCGGAGCTTGCAGTGAGCTGAGATCCGGCCACTGCACTCCAGCCTGGGCTACAGAGCGAGACTCCGTCTCAAAAAAAAAAAAAAAAAAAAAAAAAAAAAGAGCTGAGGAGGAAGAAAGGCCTGATGGGAGCTGCAGGTCAGAGCAGGAGGAGAGTCAGCCAGGACCAGAAACCAGACAAAAACTGCAACTTCCACCTTAGGAGCCAGAATGTCTCGTGTGAAACTAGAGAGTACGGAGAGCCAGGGCATAATGAGATCACTGGGCTAGGTGAGGATGAGACACCAGGAATTGTGATGAGTGCCCACTATGTACCAGGCACACAAGATCTGTCTCAAGCTTGGAGCTGTACTTACCTGTGGGCCCCTAATTGCAGCCTGCATTCAGTTTGAACACTTGTAAATTCTTTGTTACTATGGTCTCATGGCCTCTGACCAAAGCTGGTTCAGGAGGTAAGAAGGAGGATACCTTTCTAAGACCAGGAAAATGTCTTAACTGCATTTAACACAAGAGAGGGTAGACCGCCTTAAAAGGACCCTGGGACATGCTGTTCCCTGGGAAGATCTGAAAGCCAGTCCAGAGATTGCCTGTAATTCACTGTAGTCTTGCTTTCCACTCATATGGCTGTGAGCTCTGGCCCCAGGGCTGGGCTTGCATCTTTCCAACTTGTTTTGGAATTCTCCTTTGACAGAATGTCTCAGAGAAAACATTACTACATGCTATAGGAGTGGGAGGTTTCATGGATTACCCGTGGGCCTCTGGCAACTGGACTAAGGATTCCGGGCCCAGAGTTTTGGACCCACACACTTGAAATCTGAAGATTAACACTTGATCCTCCTCTGAAGGGGGGTTAAGCCTCTGCTAGTTGATTACAAATGTTCCAGATACAAATCTTTAAGGTGAGAACTCTGTGAACAACAAAAACAGCCACAGAAAAACTCCATGAAAAGCCTTACTTTCATTCATGACTCAACTTCGTGAATTTTGAGGACTTAATAAGACATTTTAAATAAAGAAAGGAATTAAAGGTTGAGGATATGTTGGACTGGCTTAAATTGGGCAATGAGAAGCCTAAGGTGCCGTTTCAGGATATTATTCACCCTATAAAAACAAAATGTATTTGTTCACAGTAAACATGTCAGAACAGCAGCTATAGAGAACAAGTGTAGACTGGTTGCTGTCCAATCTGCCAATTTTCAGATAAAAGACTAGGATCTGGCCGGGCACGGTGGCTCACGCCTGTAATACAAGCACTTTGGGAGGCTTAGGTGGGCAGATCATGAGATCGGGAGATCAAGACCATCCTGGCCAACATGGTGAAACCCCATCTCTACTAAAATACAAAAAAATTAGCCAGGCCGCGGTGGTATGTGCCTGTAGTCCCAGCTACTTGGGAGGCTGGGGCAGGGGAATCGCTTGAACTTGGGAGGCAGAGGTTGCAGTGAGCCGAGATTACACCACTATACTCCAGCCTGGCAACAGAGCAAGACTCTATCTCAAAAAAAATAAAATAAAAAAATAAAAAGACCAGGATCTGATAAGTGACAGATTACCATGAGAACATTTGCAGTGGGATTTTTTCTGATTGATCATTTCAGCACCAAACATGTAAGAAATCAATAAAACGTTAAGACAACTGCTGTTCTCACAATATATTGACAATATTTTTTGAAAGGAAGAGAAAGCTCTGTTTGATGGCAACCCTAAAGCCATCGAAACTCCATGACCTGTCAAACAGCAAGCAGGCCTAGTGCTTGTGGAATAGGGTTGCTACAGAGTAAGGCCAAATCCCTGAACTATATATAAAAATATTTTCTTCCTCTTCATGAGCAATTCCCATATCCTCTCTATGCACCCATTCATGAATCTATAAAAAGGAGAGAATTATCCCTGTTCAACGTGTCCCACACCTCAATATTTTGCATACTACCCCTTCATGATTTTTGCAATATGATCATAGCATTGTGTCTGTAATATTATTTATTGAGCGTATTTTTAAAAATCAACTCACTGTTTTTTAACCTAGAATATTTTTGTATAAAATATGTTATTAACTATTTCTTCCTTTTTTTCCTTTTTCTTTTTTTTTTTTTTTTTTTTTTTTTTGAGACTGGGTCAGGGTCTGTCACCCAGGTGGATGCAGTGGTGCAATCTCAGCTCACTGCAGCCTTGATCTCCCAGGCTCAAGCAATCCTCCCACCTTAGCCTCTTAGCCTCCCAAGTAGCTGCACTGCAGGTGCTTGCTACCACACCCAGCTATTAGAGATGAGGTTTTGCCATGTTTCCCAGGCTGGTCTCAAATTCCTAGACTCAAGCAATCTGCCTGCTTCAGCCTCCCAAAATGCTGGGATTACAGGCATGAGCCACCGCACCTGGCTGGCCTTCCTTCTTTCCTACCTTCCTTCCCTTTCTTTTTTCTTTCTTTCTTTTTCCTTTCTCTCTTTCTCTTTTTCTTTCTTTGTCTTTCTTTCTTTCCTTCCTTCCTTCTTTCCCTTTCACTCTCTTTCTTTTCTTTCTTTCTTTCTTTCTTTCTTTCTTTCTTTCTTTCTTTCTTTTCTTTCTTTCTTTTGACAGGGGTTTTGCTTTGTCACAGGCAGGAGTGCAGTGGCATGATCACAGCTCACTGCAACCTTGGCCTCCCAGGCTCAAGCAATCCTCCCATCTTAGCCTCCTGAGTAGCTGGAGCTACAGGCATGCACCACCACGCCTGGCTAACTTTTTAACTTTTTGTAGAGACAGGGTCTCTCCACGTTGCCCAGGCTTGTCTTGAACTCCTGGGCTCAAGTAATCCTCCTGCCTCGGCCTCCTAAAGTGCTGGGGTTAAAGGCATGAACCACCACACCTGGCCAATACATAACCATTAAAAGAAAAAAAATGTTGTCTTGCTTTTTAAAAAGAGCTAAAGAGGTCTTGTGTAACCATGAGTGGCATCAGAACACGTTTTGGAAAACACTGCCTGACTCTGTGGAGGTTGCTGGGTGTGAGTGAAACTTTCCGAAACCTGCCCGATTTATCTGTGGAAGAGGCCCATTGTTTCCAATATTCTCACTAATTGGCTGATTGATCCTTAGTAAGTCACTTTACCTCCTACAACTTCATTTCCTCATCTGAGGAAGTTGGGCTAAACAATTTCTTTCTGTCTTTATTTGTGATTTTCCAAGACTGTGCTTGCAGGGCCCGGCATCCCAGCAGGAGACGGTGCCAAGAGCTGTGGAGCTATGAACACAGGTCAGGTCCCTGTCACCACCCCGTGGCATACTTAATCTTCCTGGGAATTTTGCAGAATTTTGCTTTTCTTTAACCATGGTTAAGGAATACTCCTCTCAGCCAGTTTATGAAAAAAAAAATCCCTCTTTCTCTACTTTGGGTGAGTTGCAGTGGGAAAAACGGCAAATAGGAAAATGGAATTTGGTGGGTTGCTTTGAAGGACTCTGATTCAACCCCTTCTCTTGTCTCCTCATTTGTCTAACACACCAACCACTTTGGAATGATCCTGGGGAAAAAAAAAACCTAATTTGATTACTCCACACCTAGGAGCACAGTGATGGTAAATAATAAGAATAATAATGCATAGTCAATAATGTGTCACCAGTCTAATACAGTAATGGCAAGCCAGCTACTATCACTGTGCCTTTATTTCCTCATTTGTAAAACAAAGAGTTTGAACTAGATGATTCTTTATTTATTTAAATTTTTAATTTATTATACCTTTTTAAAAAATTCTTAGAAACGATGTGTCATTATGTTGCCCAGGCTGGAGAGCAACAGCTATTCACAGGCGTGCTCATAGCACACTCTACCCATGAACTCCTGGGCTCAAGCGATCCTTCCCCTACAGCCTCCCGAGTAGCTGGGACTACAGGTGTGCACCACTGTGCCTGGTCTGAAACAAATGATTTGTGAAACTTCTACCAGCTTTAATGCTCTTTGATTGTATAATCTCAATTTATTTTTTTAAACAAAAAGTACTAAATTTTAAATGTGATAGGATCCCTTCTAATCTGCCTGTATGAGAAGACAAGAATAGGGCCAGGCACGGTGGCTCACCCCTGTAATCCAAGCACTTTGGGAAGCCAAGGTGAGTGAATCACTTGAGGTCAGGAGTTCAAGACCAGCCTGGCCAACATGGTGAAACCCCGTCTCTATTAAAAATACAAAAAATCAGCCGGATGTGGTGGCGGGCACCTGTAATCCCAGCTACTGAGGAGGCTGAGGCAGCAGAATCGCTTGAACCCCGGAGGTGGAGGTTGCAGTGAGCCGAGATTGTACCACTGCACTCCAGCCTGGGTAACAGAGTGAGACTCCATCCCAAAAGAAAAAAAAAAAAAAGAGGACAAGAATAAAGTTATATTTCAGGATAATCATTTATCAGACTTTTACATGTATATCTTTTGTAGGTTTTCAGAACTATGCAACAGTCTGTGGTGCAACTGAATCTAAATGTTACATGGCTGTGGTATTTATTATTTCATTCATTTACTTGGCCATTCTTTCTTCAAACATGCTCTATGTACCTATTATGTACCAGGTAGTAGAGTAATTTAGAGTGTAGCTCTGGAAGCAAAATAGCTTGGGATTGAATCCCATTTTCACTACACATCAGCTCTTTGACCTTAGATAAGTGACCTCACCTCTGTAAGCCTTCCTTTTGTTTTCTCCTTTATCTATAAACCAAAAATGACAATAATATTGATTGTAACCGTAGGGTTATTGAAGACTAAAAGACATAGCAGATGGGAAGTCAAATGCCCAGAATATAGCTAGCATTCAATAAATGGTAGCTGTTATCATCATCTTCATCACCATTGTGATGGGCCAAATTGTGCCCCCTCCCCTCCAAATTACTTCCACATGTGGAAGTCCTCATCCTCACTACCTCAGAATGTGCCTGTATTTGGAGATTTGGAGGTAGGGCCTTCAAAGAGGTAATTGTGGTGAAATGCAGTTAAGTGGGTGGATCCTAATCCAACCTGACCAATGTGCACGTAAGAAGAGGAGATGAGGACACAGACGCACACAGATGGAAGATCATGTGAAGAACACGTGGGAAAGACCACCATCTACAAGCAAAGGGGAGGGGCCTCAGAATGAAATCAGTCCTGCCGATGTGCCGGTCTTGAACTTTTAGCCTCCAGAACTGTGAAAAAATAAATTTGTTGTTTAAGCCACCCAGTCTGTGTTTGTTCCAGCAGCCCTAGCAAACTTGTACATTCATCATCATCAACAGGATGTGCTGGGATTCAAAGACGATTATGACACTAACTCTTTTTCAGTGAACTCACATCTATAAGGAGGAGACAAGCACACAGACCCACGTACTTTACAACACAGCGTGATATGGATGGAAATAGAAATCTGTACCATGAGAGCACAGAAGGGAAGATGCTGTACGATGTTGGGGAGGGGAGTACTCAAAGAAAAGTAAAGGAGAAAAAGGTAAATGGTTATAAAAGATGCTAAGTCTAAAAAGATCAAGATAGGTCATTTGGCAGATAAGGTAGGACAGGGCATTGCAGTCAAGCGGACGGCACAAGTGGAATGCATGTGTGACAAGGGCATTCTTCAGAATTTGTTATTTAGAAATCATTGGTTCCATAACATGGGACTTCACCTGTTTGTGATGCAGAGAAAGTAGAACCTAACCAATGCCGAGTGAAATGCCATTAATCAGCTAGATAAGCTGCTGCCCAAACATTCGTTTCTACTGTCCGGATAACTTAAGGATACCATAAAAGGAGAAATTCCTATTTCAGCCCAACAGAAGCACTTAGCAAGCTTGGTGTTTTTCTGTTGTTTGGAGGCTAAGGTAACATGACCCCTCAGCTTTAGTTCGGAAGGGCTAAGAAGACAATAGGAGTAGGGGAGAAATAACCTAGTTCAGAGGAGGTAGAGTGTAATCCACTTCTTTTGGTGTGTGTATATATATGAGAATGTATATACATAAAATATGATTATAACTCCTTCATATCCTCATAATAAATTTTTAAAAAATGCCTTTAAATGAACCGGAATAAGCAAGGTGGGGAGCTGATATTATTCTCTGCCTGCTTCAAGGATTGTTGGGGATTAATGAGCTAATGTCTATAAAGCTCTCTAGAAATGTAGAAGAAAAGAACTCAAAAACAAGGACGCACTATTATCTCCTCCTCCACTCCCTGCAAGCTAGAAGACAGAACACACACACAAAATCTGCTTTAGCTTATCTTTTTTAATATAATAAAAATGATTAAATAATATTTTGTTAAAAGACCAAAAAAAAAAAACAACTCCATTTTACTGATATGGCAAATTTTATTGCTCCATAGTTCTTTCATTTTCACTCTTCTTTTTTTTTCTTTTTTTTAAGAGACAAGGTCTTGCTGTTGCCCAGGTCGGAATGCAGTGCAGTGGCTCGATCATGACTCTCTGCAGAGTCAAACTCCAGGGCTCAAGCAATCCTCCCTCTCGCCTCAGCCTCCCAAAGTGCTGGGATTACAGGTATGAACCACCGTGCCTGCCTAAATTAAAAAAACTTTTTATAGAGACTGGATCTCACTTTGTTGCCCAGGCTGGTCTTGAACTCCTGGCTTCAAGCGATCCTCCTACCTCAGCCTCCCGAGGTACTGGGGTTACAGGCATGAGCCACTGCACCCAGCCCTTGTTTTTATTCTGATTCATTCATGGTTGTAATTATTTATGTACTTTGTATTTTAAATACTTATGGGTTTTGCTGTTTTTGCCTTAACTTTTTGCTTTTACTTAACATATCACACAACTTCTTTGAGTTGCCATACAATCTTTGTAACAATTTTTAAAGTGTTATGTGGAAGTATAGTTTATATGCTGTAAAAGTTGCCTATCTTAGTGTTTAACTCAGGGACTTTTAGTAAATTTATAGAGTTGTACAACCATAACCAAAATGCAATTTTAGAACATTTCCATCAGCTTCAAAACTGCCTCATGTCCACTTGGAATTTCCAGTCTCACCTGCCTGCCACAGGCAAACACGGATCTGCTTTCTGTTTCATAGATTTGTATTTCCCAGAAATGCTATGTAAATGAATTTCTGGCTTATTTCACTTGGCAAAATCTTTTTGAGGTCCATCCATGTGGTAGTATGTATCAATAGTTTGTTCTTTTTTATTGCTGAGTAGTATTTCATTATATGAATTACCACACTTTGTTTATCCAGTCTCTGGGTGATGGACATTTGGATTGTTTGCAATTTGTGGCTATTATGAATAATGCTGTCATGAACATATGTCTTTGTGTGGACATATGCTTTCATTTCTTTTGGCCAGATAATTAGGAGTGGAAATGCTGCTGGCAATTCTGCTTAACCTTTTAAAGAAACTTCCCAATTGTTTTCCTAGTTGGCTATACCATTTTACATTCCCACCAACAATGTGGGGAGGTTCTAGTTTCTCCACATCCTCTCCAGCTCTTGTTATTGGCTATTTTTAAAATTATAGACTTTAAAGTGAGCATAAAGTGGTATTTAATGTGGTTTCAGTTCCCCTTTTTCTAACAACTAGTAATGTTAAACGTCTGTTGTGCACCTATTAGAGTTTCATGTATCTTCTTTGGTGAAATGTCCATTCCAGTCTTTTGTCTTTTTCTTTTTTTTTTTTTTTTTTTTTTTTTTTTGAGATGGGGTCTTACTCTGTCTCCCAGACTGGAGTGCAGTGGTGCAATCTTGGCTAACTGCAGCCTCAACCTCCCAGGCTCAAACCATCCTTCCACCTCAGCCTCCTGAGTAGCTGGGACTACAGCCGCAAGCCACCACACCCAGCCAATTTTTGCATATTTTTGTACAGATGGGGTTTCACCGTGTTGCCCAGACTGTTTTGTCATTTTAAAATTAGATTGCTTGTCTTCTTGTTATTGAGTTATAAGTTGTGCCAGGCACTGTGCTAAGTGCTTTACAGCCATTATATCACTGAATCTTCACAACTACTCTTAAGGTATATATGATTGTCTTCACTGGACATATGAGGAAACTGAGTTAGACAGGTCAGCCTATAATGATCATCGGATAGACAGCAGAGCCAAGACTGCAGCCTGGGAAGTCTTCCCGTCTTGCTGCTGAAATACCTATTCACTCTCGTGAGTGGTATTCACTCACCGGAAGGAGTAAGCGGGATGGAGGAGTAAACCAAGCTGTTTCTCTAGATTTGTATTTCAGCAGATGTATTCGTCTTCTCTGCACACCTTTATCAACGCTTTCATTATATTTCACAATAAGTGCACGGGGACTTGTGGACTGAGGTGATTGATTTTATAGGCATGAAAACTGTTTTGAACTTAATAGAAATTGACAAAAAGGGAAAGGTTAACCACTGAAGGAACCCAGAAAATGATTCTCACTCTTTAATTAATGTCTCCTAGCCTTCATCAGTCTCTTACAGGTGACTATGGAATTGAAGAAAAGCTGTCTATTTTCGTTTTATTTTTTATGTTGAATGTGAAGATTCATTTGAAGTCTTTCCAGGACGCTCAATGCTGGGCTTCTGCACTATCCTTAGGCATCCTCACTAAGTATTTTGCATACACTCCCTCCTACTCAAAAGCTCTCAAGCCTTGTAAACCAAGGATGCAGCAACTCCTGCTCGCTTGACCTGGCAGTGTGGATACAGCGGAAGACCTCCGGACAGGTGACAGAGCACACAGCCGTGCTGTCCTTCAGAACAAAAGGAGAACCTCTGCAGTGGTGGAGACACTGGCATCACTGCCATTCTTGGCTCAAAGGAGCAGCCAGGGACAAAACAGCAGGGGCCCTGCCTGGGGGCCTGCAGCTTAACATAATGGAGACAGTCTGAGCAGAGAGAAACGGAGACACAGTTTCTGAGCTCTGCCCAGCAGGCCCCACGCAGGTGGCCTGGGCCAGGAGAGTCTGGGCGTCTGCTTTGTCCAGGTGGGAATTTGGGCTGCCTGGCCCAGGACTCAGCCCGCTCTCAGTGAAAAGCTGGCATTGATATGGGCAGCAGGTCCAGTTTCATTCCAGGGCTGCACCCTGAAACAGCACAAGCCTAAAAGTAGTTCTTCCTTCCCTGGGGAGATGCTGAGAGCGCACAGACTATAACCTCACACTCCCCTTTCCAACTACCTGCGGCCAGAACTAACCCCACACTCCAGGCTATTGTTCAAATGTTTCCTTCTGCCCAGAATGACCTTCCCACCTTCCTATCTGCCATTCTTCCAACTGCAGCTCAAATCCCCTCTAAGTCATTCACGCCACATGAATGTATGCTAGGCATGCTTGCCGACCCGGGAAATGGCCCTAGTTCTCCCTGGTGTGAATCATCTCTCCCTCCCCAGTGCTCTCTTAGCATCTTCTTTCTCTCTGTCTTGGTTTTTATCCTGCAAGCTGCTGTTCTGCTCTGATGCTCTGAGGCTGCACTCCAGAGTTTCTTCTTCTGCTCTTGATTCTGAGCTTCTGTCTTCCAGCCTCTGGCTCAGCCAACTGCTTCTGACTTCCTGGTTCTCACTTACCCACAAGACTCTTGTTTTGTTTTGTTTCGTTTCTCTCAGTATGTTTATTAACAATCCTATAACCAGTGCTTCTTGGCATACACTTGGTGAACACTGGTGTAACGCCAGCCTGGAGATCTAGCTTGGATTCCGATTGTTCCCTTGATTCAGAGCTTGGTGTCAGTTGTACTACCCCGGGATGAACCTAAGCTGTGACCATCTCAGTCGTAGAACCTCAGCAGCAAGAGTGCCTTCCGTGCCTTACATATATTTATATATTTTAGTTGTAACTTCTTTTGCTATATACAAAATTACCTTATAATGGAGGATTAGTGGTTGTGATGGTTGAATGTGGCTGCGTGTGGGGAATAGATATCTCTGGCCTCCTGGGAAATGTGCTCCTTCCCTGGGTGCTGAGCGTGAGGAGCAGGGTCTGGGTGCAGCTGGTGTCCTTTAGCTCTCGAAGCTGGTCAGGAGAGCAGGGCAGGAAAGACCAGGCAGACCCCTTGCCCTCATCATAGCCTCTGATGCTGTTCTGTTGCCCGTGATGCCTTCTGAAGCCCTCTCCTGCCTCAATTCTCTACCTATTTTTCCATTCCTTCTCAGCCTCCTTTGCGGCATCTTCTTTTTCTACTCACTTCTTTTTTTTTTTTTTTCCCAGATGGAATCTTGCTCTGTTGCCCAGGCTGGAGTGCAGTGGCGCAATCTCGGCTTACTGCAACCTCTGCCTCCCAGGTTCAAGCAATTCTCCTGCCTCAGCCTCCCAAATAGCTGGGGCTACAGGTGTGCACCATCACACCCAGCTAATTTTTGTATTTCTAGTAGAGACAGGGTTTGTTTCACCATGTTGGTCAGGCTGGTCTCGAACTCCTGATCTCAAATGATCCACCTGCCTCAGCCTCCCAAAGTTCTGGGATTACAGGTGTGAGCAACAGCGCCCAGCCTCTACTCACTTCTAGAAGCGTTCCCTAGCCTTCCCTTCCTCCATTGGCCCACTCTGTGATCTCAGTCCACTCCATAAATTAACTTCCACATATAGTCAAGGATTCCCAAATCAATCTCCAGCTCAGACCTCTCCTGGAGCTCCAGATCCATAGATAATCAGCTGTGTCCTATTCCTCCTTGGGAACAAATATGACCAAATAACCAAATTCTCATTTGTTACGGATGGGCTGTGGGAAGTTGAAGACGGAATGATGCGTTGACTCATCCATTCACTCCCCCGTCCACCCAGCCATGTCTGCTGGATGCTGAGGATGGGGTTGGGCACCAGGAACCCAAAGAGGAGTGAGACATGATGTCATTGTCATGGAGCTCAGGCCCACGTGACACATTAGAGATGACATATAATACAATGTGCTAAACATAATGCTTGACAGATATAAACAAAGTAGAAAAGTACCCAGGGGTGAGAATTTCTCACTCTGCCTATAGAAAACTTCACAGACAGGGTGCTTGGAGAAATTCCTGGAGATCTCTGGATTTTTGTATATGTGGGCATTCAAGCACATATAGATAAGTGTTCAGTAAATATACAGCAAGTGTGGTGGCCAGGCACAGTGGCTCACGCCTGTAATCCCAGCACTTTGGGAGGCCAAGGTGGGTGGATCACTTGAGGTCAGGAGTTCAAGACCAGGCTGGCCAACATGGTGAAACCCCAACTCTACTGAAAATACAAAAATTAACTGGGCATGGTGGCTCACGCCTTTAGTCCCAGCTACTCGGGAGGCTGAGGCAAGAGAATTGCTTGAACCCAGGAGGCAGAGGCTGCAGTAAGCTGAGATCATACCACTGCATTCCAGCCTGAACAATAGAGTGAGGCCCTGTCTCAAAAATACATATGTATATATAGCAAGTGTGAGAATGGAAGCCAGTAGCCAATGCTAAGCCAGTGCTAAAGATGGTGGATTAAGAAGGAAGAAGGAGGCCAGGGCCATTGCTGATATTATGGGGCAGCTAGCCTGACCATATTTCTTCTATATGAGAGAAAAGCAGACCATTCTCTTTTAAAGGCTTCTGTTAACACTTTCCTTGCTACCTAACAAAATTCTTAAGAAAAAAAGAGTCTTAGAGATCAACCGGTCCTGTTTTGCAGTAAAGCTTTCAATCTTAAACCTGTTACTGTAAAATCTTAAGTGCCCTGTCGTTGATGTGAGGATTGAATCTCTCGTGAACCTTCCTGCCTGTGGCTGCCCATGAAACACTTCTGCAGATTCCTAAGCCTCCTGGAAATAACTGCAAACCATCATAGCCTCTTTTTTTTTTTTTTTTTTTTTTTTTAAGTAGCTGAGAAAATAAAAGCTACGAGAGATCAAATAATTGGCCCAAGGTCCCAGAGGTAGATTGTGCTGAGGCCAAAACCAGATTAAGGTCTTGTGGCGCTGCCCACTCTGCTTTTCTTCCTTCCCTCTAGGACCCTGATATAGGGAGACTGGAAGGGACAGAGCAATGTGCTAATGAAGAATGGAGGTTTGTACTCTGAATTGTAGAAACTAAAAGGGCAGGAAACAGGAGGGATGAAGACAGAAAAACACTGGAGCTGCAGCGTCAAGACCATCTATTGAGTAGCCTGCTCTGTGTCCAGGGCTACCTGAGGATGAGAAATCGTGGTCCTCAAATACTGCCTTGTAATTGATTTTATTATCCCTGCTCTGGTAGGTTTTCCTCCCCGATGTGAAGATGCTTCTGCAATCGATCAACCAGTCTGCAGCTTCTAAGAATCACATAGGGGTACTCAGCACTGTATGAAATGTGCAGATACAAAGGAGTGACAGAGACGGCCCTTTCCAGAAGAGATTGCTCTGGGGAGTTTGCCCAACTTGCGATATCCTCTTAACTTCCCACCCTACATTCATTCACAAGAAGTGGGCTCCTGGCAGTCATGCTTATCGACTGCATGGCAGGGGCAGTCATGACCCTGCACCCTGGGCCCAGTCGACTGGACTACAGATGTCCATTTGACCCACAGATAATCAATCACAGCCTATTCCCAGGGAGTGTGTGGGGTGGGATTGAGGGGAGGAAAAGAGAGAGAATGACAGAAGAGGAACAGGAAGAAGGAGGAGGAGAAGAAGAAGAAGAACAAGAAAAAGAAGAGGAGGAGAAGGGAGAAGGAGAAACGGAGGAATAGAACAAGGAAAAGGAGAAGCAGAGAGAGGAGATGAGACGAGAGATAGCCAGATGGTGAGACCAATGTAAAACCACAGAGATTTAGTTGTCAATCTTCTGCCTTCTACATGTAATGCACACCAGAGAAAGCAGATATCCTGGGAGAGGGTGGAATGGACACTTGCAGAGCACCGGAGAGAGAAACAGGGAGATTATCCTCAGCATTGCGGGCAGCAGATTCCCAGTCTTATAGGGAGTTCAGGGACAGAGCCTGAGAGAAGGCCAACCTCCCCAGGACACACCTACCTGCCACGACCTGGCCTCTACCCACTCCTCCTCCCATCTCTCCCCCAGCCCTGCTGACTCTCAGCCCTACAGCCCTCCGGGTTATTCCTCCCACAGACCTTGCTGTTCCTTATCCATGGAGCTCTGTTTCTCTCTTCCATTTGCCCAGATGCTCCTGCCCCTTTTCTCTGTTAGGCTACTCTGGCTCATCCTTCAAGACCCAACCTGGGCACAATCTCATCCAGGGAGTCCTCGCAGTTGTTGAAGGCCCCGCTTTGTGCTCTCTGCACTTACTGGATCACTGAAACGGTCTGCATCTGTGTTCCTCTCTCCCACTTTGCTGTGACTGATGTGCCGGGCACATGCCAGATGCTTCACAGATCCCAGTTTACAGTTCAAATTGCCTCCTCTGCCCCCAAGTGTAGGGTCTCTAGAGTAACCCCAGTCAACCAGACTTCAGAAGTGCTTCTGCTTCAGCAGGTGACTCCGCCCTCTCAGCTCTGGCCTGACTCCTGGTCCTCCGCACACATCTTATCACCATGGTAGCCTGGCAAGCTGAGCTCCCCTCTACAAGGTTTCTGTGACCACATGTGGGCTGCAGGTCTCATTTCTGCATTCATCTTCCCTGCTCCTTCCTGGGTGCTCAAAGCAGCTCTTCCCACTCCTTCCCCCAAGAAACACCAGCATGTCAGACATTTACTAAAAATTCGGGGAGAAAAAAATTCAGTCGCAGTCAATTATAATACAGGAAGCAATTTAAAAGTATGTGTGAAATAATAGTGTCCTAAAATTTCTCTCACCCATTGTCTGCCTTCAGCTCTATCCCTCCAGAGAGCCTCCTTAGATTTCTGTGCTGTCTCAGGGCCTGTCTCACCTGGAAGCCCATCAACGCATGCCCATCTTCTTTCCACTTGCCAACCCCAATTCCTGCTAAGTACTCATGTAGAGCAGCTTCAGTCTTCATTCCCTCCACTAACCAAGATCTGGGTCTATCTTTAAATGTCCACAACTCGCTAATAAATAACAAAGTGCCGTCTCCTGCAGATCTGCACCATTTGGCAGCACGCATCAACAGCAGGAGCTTAGAAATCCGTTTCCCTCACACAGGCATAGGCAAGCTGCCTCTCCCACCGGGCTCTGTAAGTGGCAAGGGAGCAGTCCAGAGAATCCAAAAGGAACTAGCCCCCAGGGTTGGTGGGATTTGATTTGTTTGTTTCTTTGCTTGGGTTAGTGATGATTTTCTTTGATATCTATCAGCACAACTTCTCTCCTAGGCTGGAGCTTCTGGGGACAGACACTTGCTTATCTTTATATCTCCAGGATGAAGCACTCAGTAAATGTTTGCTGAAGGAATTAAAGAGCTCATGAGTGGAGATAGCTTAGCTGAACAAATAGCAAGCATGTAAAAATGACCATTAATGAATTGATGAGTACATTCGAAATTGCTGTACTCTTTCTTCACCGTCTTCTTAGCAGACCCTGATATTTCTGTCTCTGACTCAGGCAGTTAACCCAGCCTCTACTGCTCATGACGGTTACATTTATTGACCTTGGACTGTGTAGAGGTTAGTGGTTAAGGATTCAGGCTCTGCAATCAGATAGACTACATTTCAAATATCTGTCACTTAGGAGCCCTGCAGGACCTTGGGCAAGACACATAGTTTAAATCTGAGTTTCCTCATCTTAGACTTCAGAATAACAATAGTACTGCCCTCACAGGTTTGAGGAAGAATACATGGAGATAATCCTGTAATGTGCTAAGCATAATACCTTAATGCCTAGCACAGAGCAAGCACTCAAGGCACGATAGGTGTTGTCATTAATTATTGCCATTGTCTTCTTATTGCTATTATTGTCCCAGGTGTGGACTCAGTGGGGAAGCTCTAAGCCTGTTCCCCATGACCAAGACTTAGCCTCTCTGTGGAGATAACAGTTTACTCTTCTTGCCAAGGTACATCTATACTAGATAGAGGTGTTCTGATTGCTCCAGGAGGGGGTTCTGTATTCTAACAGTGTAATCTGTCTTTACTTTTTTTTTTAAGCAATATATATAAGAAATGTCAACATACAATGAGATCAAAGCAGAGTTCTTTATAGTGTGGTGTTTATTATGTGAGTGTCTGATGGTACAGGAGGGGATGAACCAAACCCAAACCATCATTCAGCATCTCCATTGGAACCACATTTTAAAACTCTGCATTTTACTGGTCACACTGTTCTGATTTTATATCTGCCTAGACTGCTGCCACCACATCAGGAACATTCCAGAAAGCACTTGGTGTTCATCATGGACTCCAGTATGATAGAAATTTGCTTTAGAGAAACTTCAGTTTCATCTAAAACTCAGCTTATGTCCTTATCCCTGACTTTGATAACTGTATTTACGGATGGGAAGAGGATCGCATCAAAATCCCGTGGGCCCTGCCTGGGCCACATGTGCCATGATTGGACTTCCTCTGAGAAGGAAGCATTTTCCTCTTATTAGCCAATCCAGAAAAATCAAAGCAATTTATATGGTCTGGGATGTTCCCAGAACTCTTTTTAAAGTCAGTGATAATTTGAATCCATTTGAAATAAATTGGATCACTTTGATCTAAAATATTTTGTAAGTTTTACAAATATGTCATTTTTACAGACATATCTCCAGTTATATAAAGACCACAGATGATAAGGATGTCATTTGTGAATCCTAAAGGAACTAGATTATGGAATATATACTTGAATTCAAAACAATATTTATAAAAAACCACTGTGGAATTTCCTCTATTAAATAGGGAAGGTGATTTTTTTAAAATCAGGAAAAATAATTACAATAAATAGCTGGGCACAGTGGTTCACATCTGTAATCCCAGCATTTCGGGAGGCCCTGGGTGGAATGATTGCTTGAGGCCAGGATTTCAGGACCAGCCTGGGCAACATAGCAAGACTTCATCTCTACACAAAATATTTTAAAAATTAGCCAGGCATGGTGGGTCATGCCTCGTAATTCCAACTACTTGGGAGGCTGAAGTGGAAGGATTTGAGGCTCAAGTGATTTGAGCCCAGGAGTTTGAGGTTCCAGTGAGCTATGATCTCACCACTGCACATCAGCCTGGGTAGCAGAGCAAGACCCTGTCTCAAAAAAAAAAAAAAAAAAAAAAAAAAAAAGTAAAGACTCTAAATGTAAACACTATTTCCTAGTTTTTCTAGCTAAATAGTCAAACCAATAAGACACAGCTTTTATATGGACAGTGAATTTTTGACTAGCTGGAATTCTTTAGTAGTGGCATGTGTTGGTTGATGAGATTTTCTCTACCTTGTAAAATATTTTTCTAGAACCTAGTTTCTTTATCTTTCCCTTCCTCCTTTTTCCCTCTCTCCTGACTATTTTTACTCCCTTCTTTCTCAGAAATGAGGATAGGGAATATAATGTAATATTTCGGCTTCTCTAGACAATCATTCTGAACACTGGATTTTACTATTCAGTCTTGAGATCTGGAAATTAGCTGGATTCATTCTCTGGACAATGAACAGTGAATAAATCTATGGGTATTTGACAAATCCAAAGTCAGTTTTTATGACATAGTCTCCATTTACTTTCTTTACAGAATACAATACTATTTGAAAATAAATAATTCATGTATTCATATAGTGTCTTCTATCTTCTTGACCCTCTGAAATGTAAGCTTTGCAGAGCAATGACTCCCATCCTTGTTCTCAGCAGACTCTCCAGCACCACAGGTACCTGGCACAAGAGAGTCTCTCAGAAATGTTTGTTGGAAAATGAATATCTAGTTTTTTAATTCTTCACCTATTACCAAAAAGTCAAATGTAAGCATTTCTCCTTGATCCTTGTTCAACGATGCCTTGCCAAAAAAAGTCCCTGCTTTTTACTACATTGTGTTCCAGAAAACTGCATCATAAAGTTGATTGTTACAAAGTAAATTGTATTCCCTCAGAAGGAGGGTGAACTTCTTTTGAGATAAAGGTATTTAATTAGAGAACATCATAAAAGAACGCATATAATGTGTCTAAAATCATAGCCAAAGGACACACAGTCTCTAAACCACTATAAACTGTCACAATGTTATCTCTTAGATCACTGGTCTTCAAATTGTGCTCCTCAGACCCTTGGTTCAGCCAAGGTATGTTAGGGACTTCCTTGCAAAGTGAAAGGGGAAGCCAATGAATGGGCTTCCAGATTCCCCAGCTGTCCTCTGCCCCTTCAACTCTTTGGTTTCACTTCAATGAAGGATTCCATGGATAAGGAAGGCTTGAAAATGAGAATTTTAGATCTAGATGACCACTGCAACTCACAATTCCTTACTGTGCTCCAATTAACTTCTATCCACTGAGCCATTCAAAAACATCCCCTGAGTGCCTGCTGTCCGGTCCCGGAGGTGCAGCTGTAAATCAAGGGGACATGGCCTCTGACTTCATTGAGCTAGGATTCTAGTGGACGAGACCAAAACCAAGACAATAAAAGCATATTTTAAACAACAGGTGGTGAGGAGAGTAATAAAGCAGAAGTGTTGGGAGGTGGGCTCAGGTGTTTGCTTGGTCTCATCAGGTGATGAAGGCAGACCTTCCTGCTAAGGCAACATTGGAGTAAAAGCGTGAAGGAAGGGAAAGAGGATCTGGGTAAATTTCTGATGGAAGAGTGTCCTATCCCAAGGGAAGAGCAAGGGCAAAGGCTTTGAGGTAGGAATGTGCTTGGTGAGGCCATGAGGAGGCAGCAGCAGGAGGTAAGGCAGCAAGGTTGGGTCGGGCTGATCATGACCTGAAGGCCGTCGCGGCACGTAGGCTCTTACTCTGAGTGAGACAGGAAGGCATGGGAGCATTTGTAGCAAAATGAGAGGACCTGACTCAGGTCATAGCAGGATCCCTCTGACTGCTGTGTTGATAATAGACTGTATAAGGGCAAGCATGGGTGCCAGTAGAGCAGTCAGGAGGAGTCTGCAAACATCCAAGTGAGAGATGCAGGTGACCTGGGCAAGGTGATGGTGGTAAATCTATGGAAAGAAGTGGTCAGATTCAGCATATATCTTGGAGGTAGAATCGACGTGATTTCTGGTGGATTGAAAGTGGATGTGAGAGAAGGACTGGAGTCAGGGATGACCCCAAGGTTCTCTCCCGGGCTTGGAAGGAGGGAGTTGCCATTTTATTGACCTAAAGCCTGGAGGAGGAGCACATTGGAGGTATGGAGAGGGAAATGGGAAAGTTGAGAATGAAGAATTTGTTTTGAGATATGTTATGTGGTGATGTCAAGCCGTCATACAAGACTGGAGTTTAGGGAACAGGTTCAGGCTCGAAATGCGAATTTGGGAGGTATCAGTATAAGGTGATATGTAAAGCCTTCAGACCAGATAAGAGCACCAAAAAGTGAGTATAATAGAGACGGCAGGGGAGGACAAGCACCCTCGAACTTGGGTGGGCACTCTGGCTCCACACAGATGAGGAAGAACCACTGAGGGGACTACTATCCCAGACCTAGAACACTTGGATACACCTATGAGTTTGCCTTTTTGTCTCCTGTTGTTGGAGTTCGGTGCTGATCGCAGTGCTCAGCAGAGACCTTCAATAAATTTGGGAAGGCAAGAAGAAAGGAAAGAAAGGAGGGAGAAAGGGAGGTGAGAGGGAAGAGGGAGGGAATGAAGGAGGGAAGAGGGAGGGAGTAAAGAAGGGAAGAGGGAGGGAATGAAGGAGGGAAGAGGGAGGGAGTGAAGGAGGGAAGAGGGATGGAAGTTCTCCCGTGTGTCCTGAAGGCAGACTACCAAAACTGTATGGGAAAGACTGCTGGGACTGGGGGCATCAGAAACCTGGATGCTAAGATGCTGAACAGGTTTTCTACAAAGCTATTTAGACATGTGATGTGGCAGGTCCCTATGATGATGGTAGGATCTAGGGGGAAAGGAAAAGTGTGAGCCAGAAGACAAGGTCCTCAGTGACTGGAAGGAAATGAATGGATAATCTATAGATGACCTCAATGAGTCCCAGAGAGCCAGGTCAAATGCCGCAAGTCTGAAAGGAGGAGGGGTTTGCTTGAGAGTGTTGAGGCAGCAAATAGGGGAGGCAGAGGAGCCATCTTCCCTTAAATGGACAGCAGAAAGGTAGTCCCTGGGAGAGAGCCAGGTTTTAGTTAAGAAAGGAGAGGAAGTTTTGTGCATATCAAGTAGCGGATGCAGAAGAGTTTGATCCCCATAAATAAATGTTTTGAAAGGCACATGAAAGGAAGGTCGGTAGTGAAAGGAAGAATCAAGAACACATGGAGCATTTGGGGGATAACAGTTCAAGGAACTGCAGGATCTTGCATTTTGTCCAGAGGCCAGTGTAGACAGAGGAGGGAGGCAACATGGATTTATCCATCTTCCAAATTCTGGCCACCATAGACCAAGCATTTGGCTAGTGCTGACAGCCTGGTAATGTTACCCAAACACAGTTATTGCTCAGCCTTTGTATAGAACATTCTTGACAAAATGCCCCAGTGCCTCCCTAAAGAATTCTAGTTCAAATGTCGAGGAGAGAGTCAATTGACCTTCAACAGAATCACAGCAGGCCTTAGGGCCAGGAAGCCTAAGGATTATGTAGTGAAGTGGCAGGGGAAACTTGTGGGAAGGGAAGGTGACTTTCCCAAAAGAATGCTCCCCCAAGAAAGGTGAAGGGGACCGGCTAGGTTTCTGCCCTATTCCATCCTCCCACCCAGGTGAAGCTCTAGAGGCTCAGATGGACAGGACTTACAATTTCCTAAGCCAGGCTCAGGATAACTTGGAGAAGAGGACTCTCCTATAGTCCTTTTCCATCTGGTTGTCCCCCTTTCTATTCTTCCCATGGTTGTCCTATCTTGAGTTAGTCCTGCTGCACCATTCATAGAAAATGTAGCTCTCTGTCTGCTTCCAGATTGACCATGAGATCCTCAAGGACAGAGAAGAGTCTTAGCCATGTTGGTATATCCAGTATGTTGAACTGAAGATTTGGGAAATGAAATGAAAATGGTTAAGGATTCAAAGAGTCTCACCCTCATGATTTGGCAGCCCAGAGTGTCTCTGCAAGTGTCCAGGCTGCCACCTTTCTTTGGGCCAACTAGGCACACAGAAGAAACCAACAGCAGTCAGCCTGTAGTAACTAAGTCCCACTCTCCATATCCTGGGCCATGTTAAATTCAAATAAATAAACAGTAAGGATCTTTTAAATTCTCCATTAATCATTCATTCCTCTGACTCAAGCACTACCAAGTGTTTGGGGTTCTCTCTTCCCATAATGAAAACGAACTTATGGGACCAGCTTTCAGGCAGGTGGGACAGAGCCAAGCAAGCAGGGCTCCAGTCCTGGTAAAGAAGGGATGGAGGAAGGTGAAGAAAGGAATGCTGAAGACAAATGTGTTATCCTCTCGGTTTTGCCCTATTTTTAGCATCTGAACTGTACATAGTGATTACTTCATGTTTCCAGTTAGTTTCTCCCATAGGTTCATATTTCGCACGTGGGGCTTGATGTCCCAAAGCCTTTCATTGGGTTCACCTTTCCGATATGCACTGACAATTGCTCACTGCTTGGCTGAGACAGAATTCTCATCTTCCTGCATCGTTTATCCACACTTGGCCCTAAGAGAGAATGAAAAAAAAAAAGTCTATTCACTCTCCCCTTCCAGACTAGTTACCATGCCTAGTCTGGTTCTGATTAATGAAAGCTAGATGTTGGGATGTTGGCAAGCATACCCTTGGGGGTCAAAGAGCTCAGCAACTGTTTGGAGGGGAGGACAGGTCACACCATGAAGGGTGAACCTGATGGGAAAGGGGCAAATGAAAGGGGCTGTCAGGAGTAAGGAAGCCACTAAACTATGGGAAGGGACCTGACAAGGGAGAGGGGAGAAGGTAAGGGAACCTGTCCCTCCTTCCAAGAAAGGAGATGAGCTGAATGTCACCATTTCCTTAGGAGATGAGACTTAGAACTTCATGGCTCAGTTTGTTTGGATGTTGCCTTCTGTTTTATAAGTAGTTCAAACCAGGACACTGGCTATCAACAAAATCTTATAGGTTATTATTACCCTATTTTTAGACTTGAAAAGACACAGTACATTTTTTATCAGAAATGATGGCCAGGCAGCTGCAAATTGGTTTAAAGTGTGTGGGGAAGTGGCTGATCTCCTCAGATCTAAGTCCCAGGACGAGGCAGGTGGGAACATATGAGCAGGGCCTCAGGAAATCAATAGTCAGGCAAGAGGTAGAATGAGATGGGCACTTTCAAGGAAAACAGGCCAAATTCAAAAAGTTCTATTTTCTAAATCTCCAACTCATGCAAGGACAGTCAGAAAAAATATGCATGACTACTGTCGTCATTTATGTCTTGATTCACATGACAGCTCGTATTTATACTTTTTTTTTTTTGAGATGGAGTCTCACTCTGTTGCCTAGGCTGGAGGGTAGTGGTATGATCTTGGCTCACCACAACCTTTGCCTCTCGGGTTCAAGCAATTCTCTTGCCTCAGCCTCCCAAGTAGCTGGGACTACAGGCTCACACCACCATACCTGGCTAATTTTTGTATTTTTAGTAAAGACAGAGTTTCACTATGTTGGCCAGGCTGGTCTCATACTCCTGACCTCATGATCCACCCGCCTCAGCCTCCCAAAGTGCTGGGATTACAGGCATGAGCCACAGCACCTGGAATGATACCTGGTAACTTTTTGTTTGAGCATCATTTCTTGTCTTTAAGTCCTTTTGAACAGAGACTTTTCTATGATGTAGGGTATGCTTTTCTCACCAGGGCACTGAAACATAGACACAAAGCAATAGGCCAAGATCAGGTCCTTCAAGGCATGGCTTGGAGGACAGTATGGGGATGGAGACACTGAGAAGCCAGGGCTTAGCCCAGACCAGGGATATGAACTGGTTCTGAAAGCCAGAGCAGGTAAAAGATCACCCTCTAGGGAGTCAAGTAATGACTGCAGGTTGGAGGGGCCTAAAGGACCCTTAGTCTTGAGAGAATCCTCCACTAGCTGCCTACACTGAGGATTCTCGGAGCTGTGCAGATGGCCCCCTGGGACCGTTGGCTCTTCATGAGGATGGACCTCATGGAGCAGAAGAGTCTCTCTCCCATAATGGGCAGGCCCACTGGGCCTAGGTTGAGACCAGGCTAATAGCTTCCTTACCTCTGATCTTGGTCCTCTAGAGGTTACTACTTTTATGGTAAGAAAAATCCGGAAGATTACTCAAAAGAAAAGTCTATCTACTGAAAAAGTGTTTCTCCTGAAGGCTCAGAGTAAAGCTGGTCTGAGCAACCCTTCTTGGAGCTAGAGGCCAGTGGAGGCCCCAGACCTGTCTTCTCTACCAGCCTTATGGGGTCTCCAAGAGGGAGAAAGGAGGCAGAGGGAAGATGACAGAAAGTCAAGCGCAAAAGGCAGGACCACAAAGATGCCAGGGCTCCTCGTAACCTACTGGCTCTTCATCCAATAATTTTCATCCTGATCACTGTGACCTATCAAAGTCATTGACCTGGCCCATATAAAACCATCCTGTCCTCAGAGACAGAATGGAGAGGGGGCCTTAAAGTGCCACAGCCGGAGAGGTGATCTGAGCAGCGGGACTCAGTCTCAGGTGTGCATTTGTTATCTCTCTGAACCCTTCATACCTGCTGAGTGCCAGGCTTTTGCTAGCTGTTTTATAAAGATTCTAATATGGCATCTTCACAGCAATCTTTGCAGGATATGTATCATTATTCTTATTTCATAGAAGGAGAGACTCAAAAAGACTAAGGAATTTGCCCAAGGTCAGATGGGCTAGGATGTCAACTCCAAAGCCCATTCTCTCCCATCTGCACTGCATTTCTGAGGGTGTCTGAGCAGAAAAGAGCAGAAACTTTTAAGCAGTATTTCCTGCTTAAGCCAAAAATAGCTTCCAACTTTCTTTGTCATCCAAGAACATCATTATGAATGCCCTCCATTGAGATATGTGTTAAAATTCAGCTTCACTTCTTGAAGTATATAGGATCATTCTCCACTATACCAAATGTCCCCCAAACAGCTGTGCACTTTTTGGTAGTTTTCCTTTCGGTACTGCTTGCTCTAGTCAGTGTTTCTCAGTAGCTTCCAGTCTTTTCAGTATTTTCATGCATAGCTGTTGCCAGCAGGCCTGAAGACAGTTCTGCCTTATCTATGAGAAGTTTATGAAAGCTTTTAACTGCTCAAAGACTTTTTCTCTGACTTCAGTGTTCACCATTAACCTCTGAAGGGCTGGAGTCACCAAATACCCAATTTCAACATCACTGAGGTACGTTCTCTCAACAGCTTATCTATGAAACTGTGTATTATTTAAACTCTCAATTTTAGATTTGTAGAGAAGTCACAAAGATAATGCAGGGAGGTCCCCTATACTCTTCATCCAGCTTCTCCTATTGTTAGCATCTTACCTATCCATGGTCTGTTTGTCAAAACTAAAAGACCAACAATGGTTGTATATGTACATTTAATACACAATAGGATACAAAATGTACATTATGTAATTTCTGATTTTCTAGGTAATCTCATTTGGATGCAATTGTCTAGGAATCCAGTTTCCTCTTGATGTCTCAGGTGATGAAGCTCTTTGTGAAAAAATGCTCTACTTCCCCCTTCCGCAGTGAGAAGTTTACAGCTGTGGCAAATCCAAACATTTGGTCTTTTACTTCTTTGTTTTAGAGTTGAATCAAGAGAAGAATGAAATGTACTTACAACAAAATAGTAGCAAAGTACATATATAATTTCACAATTACTGGTTTGATTGGTGTATCAAGTCTTCAGACTTGTACCCACGGGTAAATTCTATTTACCTAATTATAGAAGAACAAATGAGTCAGTTGCTGCTGCATTAATTTCACTTGACCCAGTGGATAAAATCCATTCTGTAATTTCCTTCTCCCTTAGATTTCAGAAAACCTGAACACAGTCATTGGCAAGTGTGTTTGTTTCTAAAAAAAACCATTAGGGAGTGGGACCACTAACTTATCAGCTCTCTATTTAGCACCTGTATAACAGCCAGATAATACAAACAAAGAAAAGAAGGTGAAGAACAGAAGGAGTGAGGGGGAGAAAGAAAAATGTGTTTTCATGAAAAGACATGAAGGAAACTTAAATGCATATTACTAAGGGAAAGAAGACAATGTGAGAAGGCTATATACTGTACAATTTCAGTTGTGTAACAGTCTGGAAAAGGCCAAACTGGAGAGAATGAAAAGATCAGTGGTTGCTAAAGGTTAGGAGAGGGAGGGATGAATAGGCAGAGCACAGAGGATTTTTAGGGCAGTAAAAATACTTTTTATGATACTGTAATGGTAGATACATGCCATAGTACATTTGCCCAAACCCATAGATTGCCCATCAACAGTAAGCCCTAATGTAAACTAGGGGCTCTGGGTGGTAATGACATGCCAATGCAGGTTCATCGATTGCAACAAATGTACCACTTTGTGGGGAAGGTTGACATTGGGAGATGCGGAGCATGTGTGGCGGCGGGGGTAGGCGGAGTATCTCTGTACCTTCTGCTCAATTTTTCTACGAACCTAAGCTGGTCAAAATATAAAGTCAAATAAAAAAATTAAGAGGTATTTTAAAGTTGTTGAGACAGAAAAAACAATCAGTTAAATGAACTTGTGAGATATTTAGGCAACAGACAATGAGATTGTAGGAAAACCAGGAGACTTCGGCATATTAGGGCAGGTCTCTGGGAACAAAGTTTGAGAGAGAGAGAGAGAGAGAGAGATTTGGCAAGGCCACAGGAACAGCACCTATAAGGAAGTAAGGGGATCAGGATGGGGCAGAGAGAGGCTTGAAATGTGATCCCGTTACAGTGGAGCCTCAGCCCATCCAAAGGGCAGCTCTGGAGCTGGCATGATCCTTTAGAATTGTCCCAAACTGACATGGGGGAGCTGGAACTCGTACCTGTGTATCAACCAGTCCTTAGGTGCAGGCTATTCTTGCAACAGGGGCATACGTTTAGTCAAGTCAGCTTCCTCCATATAAGGACAATTCCTAGAGATAGACTTAGCCCTGAGCTGTCAGTCACCAACAATGCTGGCAGCCAGAGCAATGAGTTCCTTGGTCCTGCAGTGGGGATCTGAATAGCATGCCAGAGGATCTAGTGTACAGGGTATCGTCAAGTCCAAGAGAAGAGAATGTTTCAGGAAAGGAACAGCCAGCCATATGGAATATTTCTGAAAGGCTGGGTTAAAGGAGGATACAGATGTGGCAGATGTAGGTCATCATGATCTTAACCAGATACATTTTAGTGGAACTGGAAGGATGCAAATCCAACTAGAAAGACTGAGAAGAGAAGGAAGGATGAGGAAATGAAGACAACAATACAGACAATTCTCTTGAGATTTTTGAGGTCAGTCAAGAAGAGCAGAGAGATTGGGTGTTAAATGGAGAAAGGCATGGTGCTAAGGGTAGTTTGTTATTTGCTTTAAGTTGGAAGATACTGGAACGTGTTTGCTGACAAACAAAATGACATGAATGATGGAGGAAATTGAGATGCAAGATAGGGAGGGGAGAGTTTCAGGAGTCATGTCCTTGAGAAGGTGAGAAGGAATAGGATGCAGGGTACAGTTGGAGGGGCTGACCTTGGACGGGGCAGGGATACATCATATATAGTAGTAACAGCGTTGGCCTCCAGAAGGTACTAGGTATACACATATAACTAGTGTGTGTGTGTGTGTGTGTGTGTATATATATATATATATATAGAGAGAGAGAGAGAGAGCATGAAGCAGATGTGTGTGCAGAGGAGACATGGGACAGGCTTCTGATGGCTTTGCAAGTCCAGGCCCTCCCTGAGGTCTGCCTGGAGAATCTCTTCTATGCCATCAAACACCCCTTTGTCTTTACTATAAACATCTCTTTCTTGCTAAATTTAACTCTACTGAGATACTGATTTTTGCAACCAGAATCTTATCTATGATACAGTGCATTGCCTGATTGACATGCAATTAGCTTCAGGCCAGATACCCGAGAAGACACCCTTGATATGAGCCAGCTTCATCAGAGAGAGCTACCCTACCGCGTGACTCAGTCCCTTTCCTAGAACTGTACCATGGATCTCATACAACACTGATCTGTCCAGTGCCAGTCCACTAGTGGAAGACTGGATGCAAGAAAATGTAAAATCTAAGGAACAATTACGATAAAGCCAATCTATTTTTCAATAAATAATATCTAGCCTTCAAATAGATTCTGTGAAGACTAGGTAGAAATATAAAGTAAAACAGAACACTGATTTTAATGCCCATTATTATAGCATTGTAAAAAAAATGCATTTGGTTGGGAGGCTGAGGCGGGCAGATCATGAAGTCGGGGGATCGAGACCATCCTGGGCAACATGGTGAAACTCCGTCTCTCCTAAAAATACAAAAATTAGCTGTGTGTGGTGGCATGTGCCTGTAATCCCAGCTACTCAGGAGGCTGAGGCAGGAAAATCGCTTGAACCAGGGAGTCGGGGGTTTCAGTGAGCCAAGATTGCGCCACTGCACTCCAGCCTGGTGATAGTGAGACTCTGTCTCAAAAAAAAAAAAAAAAAAAAAAAAAGCATTTGGACTGAGTTTGGTGGTGTGCACCTGTAGTCCCAGCTACTCAGTAGATTCAGCTACTCAGGAGGCTGAATCAGGAGAGGTGCTTGAGCCTAGGTGTTCTGGGCTATAGAGAGCTATGTCTATCTAGTGTCTGCATTAAGTATGGCATCAATATGGCAACCTCCCAGGATCAAGGGACCACCAGATTGTCTAAGGAGGGGTGAACCAGTCCAGGTTGGAAATAGAGCAGGTCAAAACTCCCATGCTGAGCAGTCATGCAATCACACCTTGGAGTGAATAACCACTGCACTCCAGCCTGGGCAACACAGTGGGAGCCCATCTTTAAAAAAAAAAAAAAAAAAAAAAAAAAAAAAACCAAAACACATTTGGGAATAACATGGGAAAAATTCATCAAAATGGTAATAATAATAATGTGTTAGGTTAATGGGACCACGTATGTTTCCCCCTAATTTTCTCTATTTTAATTCTAAAATGTGGCTATATTATGTAGACAATTTAATGCAACTCTTCTTCCTGAAGCTCACACCCAAGCAGCTGGGGTGGTTTCCGGGATGTCCCCAAGTTATCACAGATTTTAGGTACAAAAGGAAGAAAATACTCAAGAACTGCGGCCAAAGAAGGCCATCAGAGGAAGTAGTTGTTAAAATCAAAAGGGACACCTACCTTCTGGCCAGTGACACCAATTATAGTCCCACAATAAAGCCCAAGATGAGAACTGGGTGACCGCTTGAGCATGATCAGATTTTTCAGCCTGTTCCCATTGCAGGAACACTGCCATGAAATCTCTGAAATGGAAGAAAAGGCTGGGCACACGTGGCCGGCTCCTGTGGCAGGCCTGCCCCTTCCTGGTCCTCTTTTGTGCCTGTTCTCTCGGCACCTGGACCTCCCTCAGCATTGCTCTTCCCGAAAGTGCCAAGGGTTTTATTAGGAACCACACTGAGCACTGACCCTGAACTTCATCTTTGCTAAATACTTTCAAATGACCTTAATGAGGATCCCCCTCCACCTCCCAGGGAGGCCAGTTTAAAGGTTGTCCTGAGACTCTTCTTTCACAGTGAGTAACAACAGGTCATTAAACAGCTTACTCAGAGACCCACTGGGGCAACTGGAGCAGGAACTCTGTGTTCCTCTGGGCTCAATACTTTTCTTAGCTCACCGAGCCCAGCCAAGGCTTCAGGCGAGTGAGAACTGAAAAGAATAAACAGTGATGGGGGAAGGAGGACTCGTCACCCAAGCTCTGCCCTGCGTGAGCAGCCATGCTTCTGTGCACCTGCTCACTCCCTGACCTTTCTGCTGTTACAGACAAACTAATGGAGCCCTATTGTTCCTCCAGCTTCCACAGAGGCCAAGGAAAAATGGACTGCTATGGGGTTCAGGTTCACCAAACGAGTGAGACACCCACCCCAGGGCTAAAATATAATACAATGATTAGCCTTGTGTTTGTGGATAGTCATAACTAAGGCAGGTGGCAGCGTGCTGGCAGGAAGTTCTTCCTAGAGAGCAAAGGCATGTGGGAAGAATTTGAGAAGAGGCCCCACCCACAGATGACTGGAGCCAGTTATCAAATAAATGGAAATTAGTGACTTTATATTCAATATTGCTATTTAGTGAGTGGTACTGTGTGCAGGGCCCATGCTAGGTGGGAAGCAAAGCCACGGCATTCCCACATGTCAATACCCACTGTCAGGGGCCAGGGATGCTGGTCAGGTAGGCTGATGCCTTGGTGTAATCCCACGGAGCATTTGGACTAGTCTGTGTGGTCTATTGGCAAGACCAGATAAAAGCAAAAGGCAGATGCAGAATTCACATCCATGGAGAGGTGCCTAGAGTCGCACCTACAGGTGGGTACATGGCAGAGAAGCCAAAGGAGTTAGCAGGGCTGTGTCACCTCTTACCTAACCTGCAGGTGTCTGCTTCAGTGCCACTTCCTCCCAGAAGTCACCCAATCACTCTCAGGCATATGTTAAGCTCCCCTGTTAGATACTCAGATTGTACCACTCATGACACTCATGAGTGTGATTGTTTGGTTAAAGGTCTGTTTCCATGAAAATAGGGATGGGAGAAGGGGCTCTTTCATGTTCCCTGTTTGTCCTCTGCCTGGCACTAACAGGCTTTCTATTCATATTTTGTGAGCCACTAGTCTTCACAGCACTCACTACATCAGAAGGCTGTAAGTGCTTGGATAATTCTTTTTTTTTTTTTTTTTTTTTTTTTGAGATAGAGTCTTGCTCTGTTGCCCAGGCTGGAGTACAGTGGCGCGATCTTGGCTCACTGCAAGCTCTGCCTCCCAGGTTCACGCCATTCTCCTGCCTCAGCCTCCCAAGTAGCTGGGACTACAGGCGCCCGCCACCACGCCTGGCTAATTTTTTGTATTTTTAGTAGAGATGGGGTTTCACTGTGTTAGCCAGGATGGTCTCGATCTCCTGACCTCGTGATCCGCCCGTCTCGGCCTCCCAAAGTGCTGGGATTACAGGCGTGAGCCACCGCGCCCGGCCAGATAATTCTTTATTGACTGTCTTCCTCCTTGCTAGGTTGTAAATTGTAAAGCACAGGAACCCCCTTTGTTTTGTTCTCTATCACGTATATCTTTGGCACAGATTTACACATAACAGTACTCACATTGTTGGCAGAAATCAATAATAAGTGAATAAACAAACATGAATAAAGGTCCAAAGAATAGAAGTGGGTAGAAAAAGGAAGACAATACCGAGAGGTTAGGAATTCAGTATGTCCAAGAACCGAGTTAGGCGAGCAGAAAGTGAGAAAGCACAGGACTTCTGTATCAGTAGATGTGGGATGCCTAGAATCTCCTTTTCAGGAATGGACTGCATGGTGGGTGTAGTTAAGCGAACAGGGAAGGCATGCCATCATATTAGAGATGACTGACCAAGTCTAAATCTTCTTTATCCTAGGAGGAAAGCTAAGCCATTAATTTCCTACTCTGCAAAGTGTAAAGCAGGGATCCTTTTCTTTTGCATGATGAAGCCTTAAGCTCCTGCAAAGTCTGGGGAGCCGGGGAAAATGGCTTAGCAACCTGCAGGATCAGGGTTCCACAAATAAAAGTGGATCCTAGACTCTTGGCTGGGAGCTTTAGTGCCACTTGGCGAGTCCCTGAATCACAAGGGCCTGACTAGTTATGCTGCTGCCTTCCTGTCTGGTAGATAGAGGCCTTACCACGCATCATTTGTGGCTGTTTTTGCTGGAACTTCAAATCCCCTTTCTTCCCAGGTGTGAGTGCAAAAGGCTCAGGGAAGGGTTCAGGAAGGAGAGTGAGCCTGCATGATGACATGAGAAGATGTGGTCCATCTGAAAAGCTCCACAAGGCATCTCTCATCTCTCTCTTTGCAATAAATGTCCCTGGATCCCTAGACAGTGCTTGCCAGAGTTGGCTGCTAATGCAGAGACTTGCCTGGAAGTTAAGAAACAGTGTGAATATTCAAGAAGTGTAAACCAAGTTCCAAATGGGAATTCCTGGAACCCTCTTTTTCTCGGTGATCTCCTCCTCCTTGTACTACCATCCTAAAACTTGTTTTGATGGGCTGTTTTTATGAAATTCCTTATTGTCTCCAACTTCTGCTTCCCACCCTTCTGGTCACCAAAGTGGAAGGAAGAGCACTGAATTTTTAAAGCAGCTGTCCGACCCCCACAGCAACAGACACACACACACACATACACACACAGCCCTCCAAGACATTTTCTCCATTTTTAGCAAGCAAAAGGGGTGTGGGGCAGAAAGCAGGCTTTTGCAGTGGTCTATCTTATTTCCTGGTCAATCCATTTGGATGATGACTGACAGATTATAAAATGGAGCCTCATAGTTTAAGGTGCTGCACTGTGATTGACTCCATCTTGTTGCAAACAAAGAAAGTATTTATCACTAATACCTTGTAGGGCTCCTGGGAGAATAGAGGTGGCATACACTGCACCACGCTCGCCTAGTGTTCAATTTATTCATGCTAATTTTACCAGTCTTTGGAGGGGGATGAACCAAAATTTTCCCTTCCAGGTGTATGTGTGTGCATGTGTGTATGTATGGGAGTGTGTATGTAAGTCTGTATGTGTGTGTGTATGTGAGTGTGTAGGTGTGTATGAATGTGTGTGTATATGTGAGTGTATGTGTGTAGGTGTGTGTGTGTATATGAGTGTGTGTGTGTATGTGTGTGTATGTATGTGTGTGTGTGTGTCTGTGATTACTCTTCCATCTAATATTTTAGTCCAATTCATTCCCCCAAATTTTCAAGATAAATTTACTTAATTTTTTTTTAGTGCAAGTATCACAAATGTTGGTTTTCTATATCACTTGACTAGCCTAAAAAATGTTGGGCCTCTGTAAATTGCACTGGCTTGATTTAAGCTGTTGTCTAATTTGGCCTTAATCATAACAACAAAAAAAAAGCATACACGACAAAAACTCTTTGGAGTTTTACCGAAGTGAGGAGTTTCTATGTTCACTCAAACAAAGTGCTCACAATCATGTTTTTACCAAAATACAAAGATATAAAATGCTATTTCCAGGCAGGAGTAAAGAGTCATTCCCAAACTTGTAACTCTAAAATGATCTCATTCCGCTAATAACTGGAGCCTAGCATATGTGTTGACATACTGGAGGCACACACAGTCGTAGACTCTTTATTGTCAGGCTCTTCGCCTGACTTCAGCTTCCACTGCCCTGCCAGCTACATAGGTGTGTGTCAGTCACTTCACCTTTCTGGGCTACCGTTTCCTTCTGTGGCTCACGAGGCGACCGCGCTTGCCTGTTTCTAAGGCCCCCTCTAGCTCTGGAGTGTCATGAGACTTTGAATAAGGAGGAAAGTTAGAGTCATTTTGTCCAGGGCCAAATCTGGACCACTGCCTGATTTTGTATATCTCACATACTAGGAATGGCTTTTTACAAATTTTAGTGGTTGGAAAAAATAGTATTTCGGGAAACATGAAAATTATGTGGAATTTAAACTTCAGTGTCCATAAATAAAGTTGAACTGGAACACAGCCGGGCTCACTTGTTTGTGTATTGTCTGCGGCTGCTTTCACACGACAATGGCAGTGTGCAGTAATTGCCATGGAGACAAGCCTATAATATAGCCCACAAGCCTAAAATACTCACAATCTGGCCCTTTCCAGTAAAAGGTTGCTGGCCCCTGCTCTCGTCCAACTGCTTGACAGATGAGGACATTAATGCTGAGTGAACTGACTTGGCCAAGGTCCTGGTTCTTAAAGACAAGGTATAGTTATAGGAAGAAAGGCAAATGGCCATTTTGAAGCATCCAAAAGAACAAAAACAATTAACAATAAGCCAAGATTAAGGATGCAAAAGTAATTTCTTCCTCAAATGCCAAAGGATAATGTGTTCTACAACAGATAAGGACAAAGATATGAAACCCTTCCAGCACCCCACATCATTTGTGAGGAAGAACCGATATTTTCCTAATCTGGAATCAAATGACAATGGGTTGGTGAAGAGGATTTGGGAAGGGATAGATTACATCAGAAATGGCTCAAGATTCTTCATACTGATAACACTCCAGGAAGCCTACATTCACAATTGCTGAAGGAAATGGAGGTGGACATTAGAAACGCTTTAGTGGGTCTTTTCAAAAGTGCAGGTCTGGAAGGGATGAGGCAATACAACATCTGGGGCAGGAAGCCTGGACTAGATTAGAATTTTCATCAGATGGAGGTCTAGTGTTAGGAAACCCTAAAGCCCTTTACAACACAGAGGCTCAACTTAGAAGAGCCAGCATTGTTCTGAGGTTGGCCCCTACTAACCTCCTGGCAAGAGGTTAAATAGGAGCAAAATAAGTGTTGCATTGGCAACATAGCAGTTTTGAAAAGCTTTAGACAAAGTTCCATGTGGAGATAAAGCTCCTCACCCTTCAATTTATACAGGGCAGATTGCCTTTGCCTGGGAAGTTCCTAGTAGTTCATAATAAATATTCCATAATAAATAAATAGGGGCGAGATGAAACTGCTCCAATGTCCAAACTGTTGGCAGTCCACTAGGTACCAAACATTACCCCTGCAGGAAGGGCCTTAGACAGTCAAAATATAAAATTGAAAGCTGGGTGCAGTGGCTCACACCTATAATCCCAGCACTTTGGGAGGCCGAGGCAGTTGGGTCACTTGAAGTCAGGAGTTCAAGACTGGCCTGGCCAAATGGTAAAACGCTGTCTCTACTAAAAATTCTCTACTAAAAAATGAGCCAGGCATCGTGGTGGGCACCTGTAATCCCAGCTGCTCCGGAGTCTGAGGCAAGAGAACTGCTTGAACCCGGGAGGCGGAGGTTGCAGTGAGCCAAGATCACGTCACTGCACTCCAGCCTGGGTGACAGAGGCATCCATCTCCAAAAACTAAAATGAAATAAAATAAATAAAATGAAATAAAATTGAACTTGCCAAATAGGATTAACCTTGGAACATCGGATTATTTACAACATACAATAAAGGTGCTGCAGAGTCAGTGAGAGTCAGAACGTTACTGTCTCAGTTTAACTCAGTGACAAGCTGCCCAGGGTTGCATCCAAAATCGACTGCTTGCATTCCCATGCAACTCTGGACAGGTTGCTAAACCTCTCAAGCCTCCTTGTCTTCTCCTGTAGTGCCAATAAGAACAATAATAATAGCACCTACTGTATGGACTACTGTATTTAAATGAGATTTTAGAGGTAAAGTGCTTGAGAGATGTTGGTCATTAATAAGTGTTCATTAAATGCCTTCTGTTCACTGTTGGCTGCATTGTATGGCATATTAACTGAGAGCATGGATTTAGGTGCAAATAGTTCTGGGTTGGAGTCCCAGCTTCATCACTGAGTAGCCTCATAACCATGAGTAAATTCCTTCAATTCTTTGAGCTTCAATTTCTCTACTGTTAAAAAGTTATAATAATAGTTACCTCAAGGGGTTGTTGTGAGGATTAAATGAAAAAATATACGTACAATGCTTGGGAGAGTTTCCAACGATTAGATATCACTATCATCATCATCATCATCATCATTATTAATTGGTTGGTTCTGTGTTTAGAAATCTTCTGAAGACAGCCTTCAACACAGGAAGCCTGATATAAGATGCTTATGTGGCACACAGAATATTAAAAGTTTTTACATAAGTGATTTGATCCACTGAAGTTCCTCATATACATTAGAAAGGCCAAGTGAGACGCTAGTGAGAAGGACTCCAGGGCCAACCCTGCCTGCCCCAAAACCCCCCAGGCAAGCCCAGATGGTGCTCCCTGGATTCCCTACTTCAGAATCACTGGGGTTCTTGCTTCTTGTTTGCTCACCTTCTTTCTGCTAAATTCTGTTATTCTTGTTTGCTGCCAGGCTTCTCAACGTGTGGAACTTACTGCCACCATACTGCCTCATGTTCCATGTAAGAGGTAAATGCCAGTCTCATCTTTATCAATAATCAGGTAGAAACCATTGCCTCTGAGGAGGAAAGGGCGCCTTCATATCTGGCCCAATCTCCCTTCTTAGTTTGTGGAACCAATACTGTTTCCTACATTAACAGATCTGTTTGCTCATCTAATATTCCCAGATTAAATTGCCCAGTTTCCACTCTGATGGGCTTGACAAACTTGCTCTCTCTATAACTTGCTACCCTGCATCCTTTCACACCTGCTGATTCCTTCACAATGAACAGAAGGGAGCCAGTCAGCTGAGATTAAGGAATTATAAAAACATGTACTATAGGTATCAGTGGTGCCTTATTTAGCACACGTTTTGTGATAAGTCCAAGGTATTGTTTTCACTAGTTTTAAGAACTGAGGATCTCTTCTGCCAAGTAAGCCAGATTGGTAGACTTGGCTTTCCATCCATTTCCCCATGTGCCTGTATGGGTGGAACACTAAAGAATAAATAATGCAGGAAATTCAGGGCCCTGTATTCCTAGGTTCATTCCTGTAAGAATCACATCTCACCTCTTCATTTTACTGATGAGGAAATCAAGAAGCTGTAACTCACAGCTGGATTCTAGTCAAGCCAAGATAGGATCTTAGCTCTCCCAACTCTCGGGCCACTGCTCTTTCCTTCTTAAAGTTTTGTTGCTTTCCAGGCTCAGAGCTGGAGTGGATTTTCTCTCTGTTTTAAAATGTATTTTTTAGAGACAGTGTCTTGCTCTGTCACCCAGGTTGGAGTGTAATGGTGTGATCATAGCTCACTGTAGTCTTGAACTTCTGGGCTCAAGGGATCTTTACACTTCAGTCTCCTGAGTAGCTAGGACTACAGATGCATGCCATCATGCCCAGCTAGAGGAGTGGATTCTCCTCGGTGCCTTTTCCTTTTGTTCTGTGCAGCCATGGCTCATTTGGGGTGAGCCTAATCTGTCTTCTTACTCTTGGGTACCAGCTAATGTCTGGTCCTCTCTGTGCATGCCATTCTCTGCAAACTTCCCCCAGTGGCTTGTGGTCAGAACCAATGCTTATTTGGGATGGATAATTCAGTTGCCTGGATCTAAATGGCAGAAAGATTTGGAGTGTGGAGCGTGAAGCCACGACATGTTCTCTCAGTTTTGGGAAGGCTCAGAACCCAAGTTCCAGTAGAAAAGCCAACTCTGAACTAAACCAGAAACCAAGAGGGCCTTGGGGCCTGGAGACCCCAACCACTCTCCTCTCCAGCAGCTAGAGTCTGAGTCTGCAAGGCCAGTCTGAGGAGTGTCCTGGTGCCTTACACCCATGGTTGTAGGTTGAGTCAAAGGGTGACTATGAGGTTTGTGTCTCTAGGATCCAATGATATTGGGCTCCAGTGGTATACACAAAGTGGGTGGCCAAAGGCAGAAGCCATAAGGGGAATGTGGGGAGCCAAGATACAAAAGAGTGTCGGAAACCAGACAAGAGCTCCTGGAGAATGTGTGTATGTGCAGGTCTGTCCTGTCTCTGCCAAGACCATGTGGGTGTCTCACTGAAGCTTCCCAGCAATTATTTGAGGTAGATGTTATTCTCCCCATTTCAAAGGCCAGAAAACTGAGTCTTAGTGAAGTTATTTGCCAAAGTCACACACCTGTAAATGTCAGAGTCAAGACCAGAGCCCAAGCCTTCTGACTCCACAGCTCATGTTCTATCCAGTTCACCATGCTGCCCTCTAGAAAGGTCAATCTGTGTTTACCAGAGAACTCAGACTGACATATGTGGCAGCCGTCACACAGCCAACTATGCAGTCCTAGGGCTGGAAGGACACCACTAGTCATCTAGCCCAACTCTAAGTACATTGATTTCATTGGCCACAGCAGTTCTCACATCATGCCCTGAAGAGGGGCCTCAGAAATTTCAGTGGGGACAAAGAAGGAGGATGGACACAGGTCACGTGCTGTTTCCAGTCAGCCCTTGAACCCCCATCCCTTCAACCAGAGTGACCTGTTTCTTTGAGTTGGGAAAGGGTTTAGATAACCTCAGTTCTTCCAGGAGCTCCAGCCTCTGCTTCAATACCTTGCATAAAAGGGAACTGCCCTAGAGCTAAGCAGGTAAAGATGTCTGGGCAGTGCTCATGAAGTTGTCTTCTTGGCTGAAGAGCCCTGCACCACCAATAAAAGTGTGATAAGCTAAGCCTAGTACAACCACAGAAGTTAATGGCTGCCTTAGAATTTCCTCACATTCATTCATTCACTTGAGAATCATTGAATTAGAACCACTGTACATCTGATCCAGCAATCTGGTTTTTACAGAGGCCCCAGTAGATTATGCTGTGGGATAAACAGGATAATCTCTCTGAAGTCACCCTCAAAAGATTAAAGAAGAACACCTTTAAATCACAGCTAGTGATCTATCAGGCATAAACTTATCTCAACTTTTTAATAGAGGTGCTATTTATGTTTCTGGCTATCATTACCTCTTGACATAACAAGTTCAGTAAGTTGCCACCACCTAGGCACTTCCTTTTACCTGCCCTATATTCACCTCTCTCACTTTCCAGGGGTAACCCCTGGGGTGCTATGTGTTGGTAAACATGCTCAACCTGCTGTGGCTGAAGCACTACTTTAGCAAATAATTCTTGAATTGACGGTCCTGACAAATGGCATCATCATAAATGCATATTGGCCAGGTTTTCAGTCCGGTAAAATCCTTTCTAGGGCAGGGGTCACCAATGTTCTGGAATTTTGGACATGCTGAGCAGTTTTTCTATTATTTAGACAATTTTTAAATCCTCAGACAACTTTCAAACCCTTGTCATGGGTAGAGGCTTGGCATGAGTGGCTGGAGTAAGGAGTGTTGATTGCTTCCCATCTGTTACATGAATTCTTTTATATATCTTCACCTTTGTCTCCCTAGCCAACATATGTACATTTAGACAAATTTAAGCAATCTGTTATCTTTCAATATACTGAGGCCAGAAAAATTTCATTCTGATGGCCTCTGCACAAGCTGTTGGCAATTCCAGGACCTCTTTGATGCGTTCTAATAAACCCCATTCTAGATATGCCTCAGTTTATAGGCATCACAAAGGAAGAAGGGTATCACAGAGGAAGAAGGGTATAGTTCTGGATGAAGGAGTTCTGAAAACTAAGAGTATAATTATTTAAGTTCCAAAAAGTTTAACCCTTTGCAATCCAAGTTTATTTATCTAGTTCAGCACAGATCCGGGGTTCAAAATGTGGCTTCACAAACCATAACAAGTATTTCTCTGTTTGAGTCCCATCTGCTGGCAAGAAACTGTGATGAACATTAAGAGGAGCTGCTTCATCTCCTTCAGTGGGAGCGTGGTTGTCTGATGGCTCCAACATTGTCCCTCTGGACATGGTACCAAGGCCAGGTTTCTCATAGTCTGTTCCCAACCAATGATTGAACATGGTGGCGTTCCTGCAGGACCTGCGTCTCCTCAACCAGGAGATGCTGCCTCAAGAACTCCCCAGAAGCCTGGCTGAAACTTTCTTGGAATAAGGCTACATTCCGAGACTCTTCCTACTTAATTCTCCTTCACAGGGGTCAGACCTGCATCATGGTCTGATGGTTTCCCCAACGTAGTTGGCTTCTTCCTTCTTCTCCTTCACAGGCAGTGCCCTCAGTAAATGCTTTGCTCATCTAATCCTGACTTAGTGTCCGCTTTTTGGGAGACCTGAACTAACACAAGAAACTGTAGCCTTCTCTCCTTTAAAGTCAGGCTCCACCCCATTCCCAGCTGTTTCCAGCAAGCATCTCACACGTGTTCATGAACATGGGCTACGCAACATTCACCCTCTTCCTCCCGTCCTGTGCTGCTCCACCTTCCTGGAGTGATGCCTGCATCACAGTCTTTGGTATTCCCAAGCTTCGTGGGGTCCTCACTGCTGCTAACACCTCTTCTCCTATTTGTGGAGCCCCTGATACCCACTTCCTGCAGATGTATCAGAAGTCAGGGTATACCAGAACCCTCTGATGATTTGAAGCTATGCCCACTGCAGACGGATGCATCTAAGCCTATGTGCTATGGTAAGTCCCTTACCTTCGTTCATTACAAGGGTTCCCATGTAGAGCTGGATGGTGCTCCCATTGTCACATATTACTTTTTGTGAGAAGAGGTCATTCAGTTTTTGCCCACAGTTCCCTTCCTTTAGAACATAGACTCAGTCCTGAGCTGAAAGAACAGCTTGATGACAGATGTGCTATATTTAAACCATTCTTCTTTTCTGACTCTAGAAGAGTCTGACTTCTCTCTCTGGATGAATGTTTTCCTACAAGACTCCTTACTCCTTAGTCCTTCATTCAAAGAATCTTCTTATGAGTCCCCAATACATATATAATTCTGTAGTGATGATAGCAAAGGTTCAAACTGGGCCTACCATATTCTGGGTTGCTCTATGTGGGGTTTTATGGATTCATCTGTTTGTATGTGTGTTACATGTGTGTGTGGCAAAACAAGTGTAATTCTTACATCCCATCTTGCCTCTCCTTCCCACCTCATGACACCCCCATCTGTCACAGCCTCCATGGCCTTCCCTGCTCTTTCAGCTCCCAGCCTCCATCCCCCAACCCCATGCTCTTCTATTGCTGCCAGTATTTCCACTTGACTGGTTTTGGGGTCTTTTTTTTCATTATTTTGTGTTTCAAAACATTTTGGGGGAACTTGTAGAGTCAAAGTTGTGCTAAAATGTGAAAAGTTAAAGACATTGGTGTACAGCAAAGTAAGGTTTACAATACTTTGTTTGTAGGTAATGCTCAAGTTAAGGAAGAAGGAAACTGAAATAATCTAGTGTTTACCCAGGGAACAACACTGGAGAAGCCACTCTGAGTAGGCATGGCAGATTTCCAGAAACAATAACAAGCACAACTGATGAAATTTTTTGACTGATAAATGTACACATGCCAAAAATAAACACATGTTATAACAGACACTACTGACTCCACCAGATCCCCTTGGACCCCTTGACTGTTTTCTGTGTGCTGTTTCCCTGGCCTTTGTGTGTTTGTACCACTAACAACTTGTGACTATGAACTTTTCTTTGGAATACTTCCCTCAGGTTACTGGAACACTTTACCTGCACATGCAGAGAGCCAGAAGTACCTGGAATTTTGCACCTCCCCACGCCACTCTTATCTCATGATAAGCTGGTTTGATAGTATGAAAGCCCAGCTCCCTAGCCTGAGGTTGGGATAAATTTAAAAAGGTGTGTGTAAATAGAGATTTATGCCTTGTTGCTGCATTAAAAACTTAATATTGAGAATTGTGAGTTCTCAAATTAATATATAAATTGAATAAAATTTCCATCAAAATTTTAATTGGAATTTTTGGGAGTAGATATAATTAAAAGTCTAAAATTTATCCGAAACAATAAAGGTAAAAACACCCCCTCCAAAAAAATTTTGTAAAAAAAAATAGAGAACTATTTTTAGAGAGAAGAGAAACAGAGAGAAGGAAGTCTTCTCTCACCAGATATTAAAATGTATTACACAATTACAGCAATTGACTTTAACCACCGAATGACATGGTTCTTGGTTCTTGTGTAAAAATATAAAGAGGGGCAGAACAGAATAAAAATTCCAGAAGCAGACCCAAATATTTGTACAATCATTTAGAGTATGATAATGGTAATTATTTATATCATTATGAAAATATTACTCAAGGAATGATGTTGGAAATAACAGGATAACTCACCCTCAAATTAAATACATTCCAAGTGAATTGAAGTTTTAAAAAAGAACCTTCGTCTTCTAGCAATAAGAGGCTAGGCAATTCAGATCAATGCTCCTGCTGAAAACCATCAGAAAACCTGAAAAACTATAAAATACATCTCCTTGAAGGTATCTGAGAGTCAAAAAGTCCGTGAAGAATAATAAAGTCAAGATCTAAGAGACGAAGGAAACTCAGAGAGGTAAACACAGCATCTGGGGATGCTTTGCCCCTGGAGGTGCTGGGCAATTTCAAAGTAGATGGCTGAGAAACTGTAGACTACAACACTTTTGAGAGCCTTAAGGAGCTAAGAGAATGAAAACTGGAGTAAAGGATAATTCGGAAAGGAAAGCCTCTAGTAAACTCCCAGTACATTGGTTTGGGTTCCTGAAGGGCTGTGCCTGAATAGTGAGTGTGGAAGTAGATGAGCCCTCATATTGAACAGTTTCCAGTCATTTCCAACCCTGATTGGATTGGGTTGATCCTGGATTGTTATAACCCTAAGCAGCCTCCTAGAAGTACAGGTATATTTTGTTTCATGTGCTTTGTTTTGTTGGAATTCCTTGATTGCACTTCCCAGATACTCTGTTTTTTTAAATAAATCGAAGGTTTGTAGCAGTGCCGCATTGAGGAAGTCTATCAGTGCCATTTTCCCTACAGCATGTGCTCACTTAATGTCTCTGTGCCACATTTTGGTAATTCTTGCAATATTTCAAATTTTACTGTTATTATTATGTCTGTAATGGTGATCCGTGATCAGTGATCTTTGATGTTACTATCAAAGATCTAATTGTTTGGGAGCCCTGCAAATCGCACCCATATAAGGTGGTGAACTTAATTGATAAATGTGTATGTTCTGACTGCTATGACTGGCCGTTGCTCCATCTCTCTCCCTCTCCCTCAACCTCTCTATTCCCTAAGACACAACAATATTGAAAATAGGCCAATTAATAGCTCTTCAATGGCCTCTAAGTATTCCAGTGAAAGGAAGAGTTGCATGTCTCTCACTTTACCTAAAAAGCTAGAAATAATTAAGCTTAGTGAGAGGAAGACATTTTGAAAGCCAACATAGGCTGAAAGGTAGGCCTTTTGTGCCAAATAGTTGGCCCAGTTATGAATGTAAAAAAAAAAAAAAAAGTTCTTGAAGAAAATTAAAAGTGCTACTCCAGGCCGGGCGCGGTGGCTCAAGCCTGTAATCCCAGCACTTTGGGAGGCCGAGACGGGCGGATCACGAGGTCAGGAGATTGAGACCATCCTGGCTAACCCGGTGAAATCCCGTCTCTACTAAAAATACAAAAAAAAAAAAAAAAAAAAAAAAAAAAAACTAGCCGGGTGAGATGGCGGGTGTCTGTAGTCCCAGCTACTCGGGAGGCTGAGGCAGGAGAATGGCGTGAACCCGGGAGGCGGAGCTTGCAGTGAGCCAAGATCGCGCCACTGCACTCCAGCCTAGGCGACAGAGCGAGATTCCTATAGAGGAAGTTTCAGTAGTCTGGGTAGAAGATCAAACCAGCCACAACATTCCCTTAAGCCAAAACCTGACCCAGAGCAAGGCCCTAACTCTTCAATTTTATGAAGGCCTAAGAGGTGGAAAAAAACTGCAGAAGAAAAATTTGAAGCTAGCAGAGGTTAGTCCATGAGGTTTAGAGAAAAAAGCCATCTCCATAATGTAAAAGTACAAGGTAAAGCAGCAAGTGCTGACGGAGAAGCTGCAGCAAATTATTCAGATCTAGCTAAAATCACTGATGATGGTGGCCATGCTAAAACAACAGATTTTTGAAGTAGAAAGAAACAGCCTTCTGTTGAAAGAAGACGCCATCTAGAACTTAGCTAAAGAGTAGTTAATGTTGGCTTCAAAGAACAGGTTGACTTTCTTCTTAGGGGTTAATGTAACTGGTGACTAAATTGAAGCCAATGCTCAGTTACCATTCCAAAAGCCCTAGGGCCCTCGGGAAGCATGCTAAAGCTATCTGGCCTGTGCTCTATAAATAAAACAACAAAGCCTGAATGACAGCATATCTGTTCACTGTCATTACATGCTTACATTCAGTAAGCATGGCTTACTGAATATTTAAAGCCCACTTTTGAGATCTACTTCTCAGAAAAAAAAAATGTACAGGGATGTGTATTAATGTTGTTCTAATGGCTGCTAACACAGCATCCATTCTGCACCTCTTGGACTAAGAAATAATTTAATTTTCAGGTTTCACTATTAAGTAAACACATTTTGTAAGATTATAGCTGTCGTAAAGCATGATTCTTCTGTTAGATCTGGGCAAAGTAATTGAAAAGCATCTGAAAAGGATTCACCATTTTAGATGTCATCAAGAACACTTATGATTCATGGGAGGAGGTCAAAAAAATAATATTAATGGGGTTTATAAAAGGTAGATTCCAACCATCATGAATGGCTTTGAAGGGATCAAGACTTCAGTGGAGGAAGTAACTGCAGATGTGGTAGAAATAGCAAGAGAACTAGAATTAGAAATGGAGCCTGAAGATGTGACTGAATTGCTGCAACCTCACAATAAAACTTGAACAGATGAAGAGTTGCTTCTAATGGATAAAAAAAGAAAGTGGTTTCTTTAGATGGAATGCAGTATCCCGGTGAAGATGTTGTGAACATTGTTGAAATGACAACAAAGAATTAAGAATGTTTCATAATCTCAGTTGATAAAGCAGCAGTAGGGTTTGAGAGGATTACTCCAATTTTGAAGAAGCTCTATGGTAGGTAAAATGCTATCAAACATTATGGCACATTAGAGAGAAATCTCTCAATCAATTCAGCAAATTTCACTGTCGACTTGTTTTAAGAAATTGCCACAGCCACCTCAACCTTCAGCAACCACCACCCTGATCAATCAGTAGTCATCAATATCAAAGCAAGACCTTTACCAGCACAAAATACTATGACTCACTGAAGGCTGAGATGATTGCTAGCATTTTTTAGCAATAAAGTATTGTAAAATCAATATATGCATGTTGTTTTCTTAGATAAAATGCTATTGTACATTTAATGGACTACATGGTAGTATAAACATAACTTATGTATTCCCTGGGAAACAAAAAAATTGTATTACTTGTTTTATTAAAATATTCACTTTATTGCCATAGTCTGTAACTGAACCCACAATATCTCTGAAGTATGCCTGTAAATATAAATAATTTTCTTAGGAAAAATTGCACTTTGTCAGTCTCAAATTATTGTATATTGCATATACATCTGAAACCCAATTAAAAAAATAACCAAGCACACAATGATACCAGATGATTTTATTAAAACTTATGGAAAACATGAGACAATAGAAACAGATCCAGAGAAGATACAGAAAATACAGTTACCACAGATTTAAAATGTGTGCTTACTTTATTTGAGATAAAATACAAGACTGAGAATTTTGTAGTGGATTAGAAACCAGAAAAACCCTTAATAAATGGAAATTCTATGGCCAGGCGTGGTGGCTCATGCCTGTAATCCCAGCACTTTGGGAAACCAAAGTGGGCAGATCACCTGAGGTCAGGAGTTCGAGACCAGACTGACCCACATGGAGAAACCTCATCTCTACCAAAAATAATTAGCCGGGCTTGGTGGTGCATGCCTGTAATCCCAGCTACTTGGGAAGGCTGAGGCAGGAGAATCACTTGAACCTGGGAGGTGGAGGTTGCGGTGAGCCAAGATCGCAACATTGCACTCCAGCCTGGGCAACAAGGGCAAAATTCTGTCTCAAAAAAAAAAAAAAAAAAAAAAAAAGGAAATTCTAAAACTAAAAATTAAAATAAATGAAATTAAGAACTCAGTGAATGAATTTAATCAGAATTTAGACAAAGTTGAAGAGAGAATTAGTGAACTGGAAGATAGCTCAGGATAAAGCACAGAAAGGAGAGGGGAAATGGAAAAGAGCATTAAAAACAGAGGATATAGCAAAACGTTTTAACATATGTATAAATGAGGCTTCTTAAAGTAAGGAGAAGCCCAAATGAGGTAGAAGCAATATCTGAAAAGATAATGGCTGATAATTGCCTAAAACTAATGAAAGATAATCAAGCCACAGATTTCAGAATCACTCAAAATTCAAAGCATGAAAAATAAAAGTAAAATTATCATAGTAAAACTTCTTAAAGTAAGGACTAAGAAGAAATATTGAAAGTAGCCAGGGAAAAAGAGAGATACCTTCCAAGGCATAACAAACTGTTCCCTGACTTTTTGACTGTAACAAGGGCTAGAAGATAATGGAATGGTATCTTGAAAATACTGAAGGAAAATAATTGCCAAAGAATAATTCCAAATGTTACCAAAAAGAAGTGAGACATGTTATGTTACAACAGATCAAAACTAAGAGGTTGTTCTTCACACAGAAGAAAAGTCAACTCAGAGTGAAGATCAGAGATGCAAGAAAAAATAAAGAGCACAAAAATGGTAAATATGTGACTAATTTAATTGACGATTGACTATATAAAACAATAATAATAGTGGCTTAGGGTAAAATACAATAATAATATATTTTTATATGTAATATATATAGTAATCCCTTAGGGTAAAATACACATAAAGAACTAAACAGTAAATTACACATAAGTCATGAGGGAATAAATGAAGTTTAAAGCTTCTAAGGTTTTTGCATTACCTTGGAAAAGAGTAGAAATACCAAGCAACGTTAGACTTTAAGTGAAGATTTTAAGTGTAGTCACTGAGGTAAGCACAAATAGAAAAGCAAAATTATATAAAACTACCAAGCTAATAGAAGAGGGAAATGGAATAATAAATAATATGGAGTCCCCAAAAAGGCAAGAAAGAAGTAAGGAATATAGATCAATAAGAGAAAGGAGAAGTAAAAGGGCAGATTAGATCTAAACACATTAGTAACTACATTTAATATAAGCAAACTAAAACATCCAATTAAAGTTTGTCAGTCAGGATTTTTAAAAAATTACAACACATTGCTTACAAAACACTCATCTAAAGTACAAAGAGGCTGAGTGTGGTGGCTTACGCTTGTAATCCCAGCACTTTGGGAGGCAGAGGCTGGTGGATCACCTGAGGTCAGGAGTTCAAGACCAGCCTGACTAACACGGTGAAACTACATCTCTACTAAAAATATACAAATATAAAAATTAGCTGGGTGTGGTGTAGGGCACGTATAATTCCAACTACTCGGGAGGCTGAGGCAGGAGAATCACTTGAACCCGGGAAGCAGAGGTTGCAGTGAGCCAAGACCACGTCGTTGCACTCCAGCCTGGGCAACAAGAGTGAAACTCTGTCTCAAATAAAATAAAATAATAAAATAAAATAAAATAAAGTGCAAACATATAGAAACAAATGGAAAAAGAAAGCTATAGTAGTTATATTAATATCATGAAAAGTAGATTTTTAAGGCAAAAGTGTTACTACAGATAAAGAGATAATTCATAATGACAAAAATGTGCAGTTTGCTGCAAAGATTTTGCACTTCTAAGATTGTATGTCTTTAATAACAGGTGAAAATACACAGCACAAAATTTAACAGAACTACAAAATAAAACTGTTTTTCAAAGTATCTGTGGTGAAGGAACATTTAAAATTTTCTAAACTGCTGCAGTTTAATACTCCTATAAAATTACAATAAAAACTGATTAATAGAGAAAGTGAAAACCACACAAAATACAAATTCACTAATAATGCATAGATGTCACAGCAATGTCAAATTGCTAATAAAGTTGCTAAATAGTTGTTTCAATTTACAATGTGTTCTAAGAACACGCTAATTTATGTGCTCTTGGACAGGTGACAGTTTGGAGACTACCACTGGCCAGCAGAACACATTTTGAATAGCACTGAAACAGAAAAAGCCACAGTTGTAGTAAGAGACTTTCCACATTTCTTATAGAAGAAGCACCTAATTAATAAGTTTAATCCAATTGACATATGTGAATGTTGCACCCAAGATATGTGTCATGTGTACTTAAAAAGGGTATCTAGGCCATGCATGGTGGCTCACACCTGTAATCCCAGCACTTTGGGAGGCCGAGGCAGGTGGATCACGAGGTCAGGAGATCAAGACCATTCTGGCTAACACAGTGAAACCTCGACTCTACTAAAAATACAAAAACAAAATTAGCCGGGCATGGTGGCAGGCGCCTGTAGATCCAGCTACTCAGGAGGCTGAGGCAGGAGAATGGCGTGAACCCAGGAGGTGAAGCTTGCAGTGAGCGGAGATCAGGCCACTGCACTGCAGCCTGGATGACAGAGTGAGACTCCATCTCAAAAAAAAAAAAAAAAGGGTATCTATCTGCCAATTCCATCTTGCAGCATATAGACAATTTTTGTTTATGTGTCATGTGTACTTTTCACATGTCACATAAACAAAAATTGTCTATATGGTATAAGATGGAAATCACACCAATTATGTTCTCTGGAGTGGAAGTAGGCTAGAAATCAATTTTTTTTTTTCAAAAGAAAGATTAGCTGGAAATCCTCTCTGTATTTGGACATTTAAAACTACACATTAAATAATCTATGGGTTAAAGAAGAAATCACAATGGAAAAGTCATGCATACCAAAACTTCTAAGATCCAGCTTAAGCTATGCTTAGAGAGCAATACATATCCTTAAGTGCACATATTAAAAAAGAAGATGAGTTGGATATCAGTACTCTCAGCATTCATCTCAAGAAATTGGCGAAGTACAGTCAATGAAACCTAAATAAAGTATAAGAAAAGACATGTTAAAGAGCAGGGCCAAAAGAGGTTAAATATAAAATAAAAATTATAAGAAACCACAATAGTACTTAAAGAAAGTACTTAAGTACAATAGTACTTAAAGAAAATAGGGCCGGGCGCGGTGGCTCAAGCCTGTAATCCCAGCACTTTGGGAGGCCGAGACGGGCGGATCACGAGGTCAGGAGATCGAGACCATCCTGGCTGACACGGTGAAACCCCGTCTCTACTTTAAAAAATACAGAAAACTAGCCGGGCGAGGTGGTGGCGCCTGTAGTCCCAGCTACTCGGGAGGCTGAGGCAGGAGAATGGCGTGAACCCGGGAGGCGGAGCTTGCAGTGAGCTGAGATCCGGCCACTGCACTCCAGCCCGGGCGACAGAGCCAGACTCCGTCTCAAAAAAAAAAAAAAAAAGAAAAAGAAAATAGGAGGTTTTTTAAATAGTTGGGGTGCAAATAGCCCTTCTAAATATGGCATCAGAGACAGAAACTATGAAGGGAAAAAGATAATGCAATTAGACTATTTACTTTTTAAAAAAATCTATGTCAAAATCACCACAGACAATACTAAAAGACAAATGACCACACAGGCAAAATATTTGCAAATTATATGACAAGAAGTCTGTATCATTTCTATGCAAAGAGCATATGCAAAATCAATACATAAAAGGAAAACATTGCAATAGAAAAAAATAGCCACAAGACATGTACTGGCACTTGCAAAAACAAGATACATAAATGGTTCATAAACATATTAAAATACATAATCTCACTAATAATCCAAGAAATAGAGTAATGTCTAATCTCACTGACAACAAAGAGTTTTCAAATACGAGCTTTTATTTTCAAGCATGATTATACTTACAATAAAACCAAAAGCGGCTAGGCATGGTGGCTCACACCTGTAATCCCAGTACTTTGGGAAGCTGAGGCAGGTGGATTGCTTGAGCTCAGGATTTCAAGACCAGTCTGGGCAACATAGTGAGACCCCATCTCTAAAAAAAAAAAAAAAATTAAAAATTAGCCAGGCAGGGTGGCACATGCCTGTAGTCCCAGCTACTCAGGAGGTTGAGGTGGGAGGATTGCCTAAGTCTGGGAAGCTGAGATTGCAGTCAGCTGAGATGACATCACTGCACACCAACCTGGGCAACAAAGTGAGACCTTGTCTCAAAACAACAACAACAAACCCCAAAAGCAATAATAATAATCAGTGGTGAATGATGAGTGCGCAGGAGTTATGTGTGAGGTATAGAATGAGGTATAAAAAAGGGGCTATTTTTCCAGAGAGAAATTTAACAATATGTATCAAAAGACTTAAATGGAAACCACTCAACTCAGGAAATTCATTTCTTAGAATTTGGCCTTAGGAAATAATCATGGATACATACAAAGATGTTTTTACAGGTATGCATATTATCACACTGTTTATAATAGTAAAAAAAAAAAAAGTGAACTATATAAATGTCCAAAATTAGGGAAGGTTAAAAACATTTCATACCCACATAAACAGAGTAGAGGAACACAACTTATCTATTAAAAATGATAACATGAGAGAATATTCAGCAAAATGAAAAGTGATGCATGAAATATTGGTAAAGGAATAAAGTAGACTGTGAAATACCGTATTTTATAAAACATTTAAAGCAAACCCATGTTGCTTAAATAAAAAAAAGGAAAGAAAAAGAAAGGAAAAAAAAAAAAAGAAAGGAGGGGAGGGGAGGGGGGGGGGAGGGGAGGGGAGGGGAGGGGAGGGGAGGGGAGGGGAGGGGAGGGGAGGGGAGGGGAGGGGGGGAGGGGAGGGGAGGGGAGGGGGGGAGGGAAGGGAAGGGAAGGGAAGGGAAGGGAAGGGAAGGGAAGGGAAGGGAAGGGAAGGGAAGGGAAGGGAAGGGAAGGGAAGGGAAGGGAAGGGAAGGGAAGGGAAGGGAAGGGAAGGGAAGGGGCAGGCTTTCACTATGTTGCCCAGGCTGATCTCAAACTCCTAAGCTCAAGTGATCCACCCACCTCAGCCTCCCAAAGTGCTGGGATTACAGGTGTGAGCCACCCTGCTGCCCAATATATGTTACTTTTCATCAGAAAAAATGGTGCTTAAAAAAAAATTTCTGGTTTTGAAATTTTTACCTTTGCTTTCAAATTTCAAATGAAATGCAGAGGAAGCGTATGTACAATTCATTGCTTACTTACCTGGCCCTTGTTCTGCAGAGTTCACTTGGTCATATAGTAAACTTGTTTTCACACTAATATTTGACATGGAAATTGAAAGAAAACACTGAACTTGTTTTTATCACATTTGGAGCAGCAGCTTTTTTATTCTAATTTTTTTAGCTTATCGAGATAAGTGGTTTTCTATAGGATATTAAACATCATTTCCAAGGCACGAAATTTCTCGTAAAGGTAATCTATTCACTCATGCAATAAATATTTATTAGGCATATTTCTGTGTTCGGCCCTGTGCCAAAGACTGAGAATACAGTGATGGACTAGATCAGCCGCCACTGCCCTTGTGGGGTTCAAGGTCCAAGGTCTCTCCTATCAGATGCGTCACACTTGACGATCCATCACTCAGGCCACAGCGTGGGCAATTTTCAAATGCAGACCACTCCGCCCAAATTCCTGAGCCCTTCAGCGCACACTGAATGCACCAGAAGCAAATGTATTAGCAGGAGTGTGCAAGCAGTCCTTCGGAAATGAGGAAGTCACTCTCTTCCTGAAAAGTAACATATCAGCTTTTCTCAACTATTTCTGGAACTAAATTTTAAAAATTTGAGTCTTGTCTTAAAACAGCTAAGAAAAGTAAATAAATGAAGCTGCCAACAATCTCTCACCCTCGAGGATGTGAGGAAAGAGTGTATTTATGAAAGGGAACCAGAAGGACTGTGCTCACTGGCTGATAGACAACGCAAATAGGAATTCATTTCCCAACAATGACTCAGCAGAATCACAGATATAATGTAGGCCCAGGATTGAACGAGGAGAGTCATACACAGGTCATAACACAGCATGAAAGTAATGAATATTTGTACACCCAGTTTTCTCTCAATTTGTTTCCTGCTCAGAAAGTTCAAATGCCAATCTGTCCAAAGCCAGATGTTGTGGTAACGCCAAGTTCAGGTGAAGCTGGATCAGCAGGTCTTGGTGGAATTGCATAGACATGCAGCAACTCAGGCTGTCACAGATGTGGAGATGGTCTGCCAGGCCTGGGAGTAAGAGGTTTGGTCCAGATGAGATGGGGATTGCTTTGTTTATCTATTGCTGTGTTTAAAAAACAAACAAACAAATCCACAAAACTTAGTGGCTTAAAACAAATACAGACATGCAAAATGTCTTAATTTTTCATGAGTCTGAGGGCTGAAGCGACTCCACTGGACAGCCTTCCTGCTTCACGTACTGCCGTCGTGTGCAGTCATATGGCTGCCTTCATCTGGGAGCTTGGCTCGGGCTGACAGTCCAAGATGGCATCTCATCCTTCAGCGTCTCTCTCCATGCAGCCTATTAATACTCAGGAAACCACCTGAGCAATATTACAATACGGCAGATGACTTCAATGCATAAGCACCAATGGGGTCCCTGCTTGCATCCTATTTGCTAATGTTTCTTTGGCCAAAGCAAAGAAACATTCACATCGCCCATTCCAGAGTCAATGCAGGAGGCGCTACACAGGTTATGACTCTTTTGGGCTGTGGTTTATTGGGGCCCTCAATCTAACTGTCTACCACAGGGACCAAGACCAGAAAACGGGTGAGATGAGGACGTGAAAGCGGAATATAGTGTGGGGATGAGGTGGGGCGGAGGCCACAATAGGAACGTGGTCACCAAACAAGACAATAGCATAATTGGAGTTAGGAGTGGGGACACGGAGATCAAGGTGAAGAGATATACAGAGGAACTGTGGCGCTGCTGCTCCTGGTTCCCATCTTTCCTGGTTCTCCAGCCCCTCCATTCTCTGTCCCAAACATTGGCTCAGGTGTTCCAACTTTGAAGATATGTTTTTAATGTGGTTTTATATATGTTTTAAATGTTTGTAAAAAGTGGAATATCAATAATTTAACCAGTAGACTTACATTGTAAGAGGGGAGGAGTCTGTCCGTGGTTTACAAACTCTCATGTGATTCTCTGACCTCATCTTCTGCCCCCCAACCCCCAGTCGCAGTCTCTGTAGTTGCACTGGCCAATTGTTCTACAATAGGGCCTTTTGCCTGCCATATAGCCCCTGTCTGGGAACCTCTTCCCCGACATACATACACGGCTCCCCCATTTTTTTCATATCTTTGCTAATGTGTAATCTCACTGATTATTTCCCTAGCCATTTTCCTGACATCATTTAACATGGCAACCTACCCTTTCTCCACACATCACTATTCTTTTTCTGTCCTGTATTTCTCTAGAGAGCCCTCACACCATGTCACAATATATATATTTATTTGTTTGTTGTTGTTGCTTGTCTGATTTATTTTGCATCTTTCCACAGTCCCAGGATGATTCTAACATTCAGTCAAGTTCACAAAGAGCAGGTTTAGGGCGCAGGCTTCAGTTACTCCGAACTCTATTCTAGTCCTGCCTTGCAGCTGAGAGGACCCATGATCTTGGGCAGTTCCTTAACTTCTGAAAACCTCAGCTATAAAATGCAAGTCATGAAAGTTTTTCTTATCTCTTAGGTTCTTGCGAAGATTACATGAGACTTGTAAGCATGGAGCTCAAGCTCATGGCGCCCGGCACGTGGTAAGTGCTGCGTGACCAAAAGGTTTTTGTGGGAGGGGATTTGGGTCTCCCATTCTGTGATGGTTGTGTCAACCCTTCTTGAGAATAGCATGTGGGGTTAAGCACACCTGGCTGCAGTGACTGTCTTCTTTTCTTTTCCGTCAGCAGAGATTGTTAGGGTTGCTTAGCAAAGCACCTGCTTGTCCTTTTAGAGCCCAGTCTCCTGGTGTCAATAAATTCATAATTGTTCATTAGATCACATCGATTTCTTACAGCAAAGTAAAGAATATTGAAATCATAGTTGCCAAAGGTTTTTGGCTAAGTAACAGCCACAGGAGAAAATGGATGTTATGAATTTCCTTTTGATACACATTAATTATATTTTCTCATTTGAAAATCATTTGAAAGAAGTATGTCAAACTTTTCTGGCTAGGTGCGGTGGCTCATGCCTGTAATCCCAGCAATTTGGGAGGCTGAGGCCGGTGGATCACCTGAAGTCAGGAGTTCGAGACCAGCCTGGCCAACATGGAAAACCCCCCTCTCTACTAAAAATACAAAAAAATTAGCCAGGCGTGGTGGCAGGCACCTGTAATTTCAGCTACTAGGGAGGCTGAGGCGGCAGAATCACTTGAACCCAGGAGGCAGAGGTTGCAGTGAGCCTAGATTGTGCCACTGTACTCCAGCCTGGACAACTGAGACTCTGTCCCCCCCCCCCCAAAGAAAAGCTTTTATTTTTAAAACTTTCTTTCTAACAGAGAGAGCATTATAGCAAATCACCCAAGACTATGGTACTAGGCATCTTACTTCCTCAGGACTTTCAGGTTTGTCCAAGGAGCATTTCTAGGATCTCATGATGGTGCCAGCTCTTTTGTTTATTTCAGAACCTCTTCTCAGGGAGCCTTATATTAAAGTGAATTCTCAGTAGAAACAATTTCTCTCTAGCTTATCCTTCCTGAAAAGATCTGATAGGAGTAAAAGAGAAAGCATTTTTAAAAATGGTTTATTCATTACTCATTTAAAACATGAAAGTATTTATGGAGCTCTGCTGACATGGAGGAGCCCAGGCTGGCCTTCACGGAGTTTACATTCTATCAGAGCAACCTATCAGATTTGCATGCAGCGAAGTGCAGTAAAGTTTGCTAAGTGCTACTGTAACAGTATAAACAAAGCAGTCAGGAAGAGTGATGACTCGCAGCTGGTTATGGAGCAGGCATTCTCAACAGCTTTCCACAAGAGAGATTTCACCGGACCCAGAAGAGAGAGAGGCTCATTCAAGTGACAGGATCAGCTGGAGAGTCTACTTAGAAATTTGAAATTTATTCTTCAGGCAATCAGGAGCCATTGAAACGTTTTGAGCAAAACCAAGTCATGACTAGATCTGTGTTTAAGAAAGATCATTCTGAGACAGGTCCCCAGTCCTTGACCAGGCAGCACAATTGACAATGTGGTTAGATATTTTAGGGGTGATGGTGAATTTCCAGGATAGCAGTTGTGAGAATCTGTTAAATAAATAAATAAATAAATAAATAAATAAATAAATAAAGACTTGAGGTAAGAAATATGGTTGTCTGCTTTGCTCTGACCTCGGCCTTTGCTTGTTTATCTGCTGGGATTTGATCAGACCCATTCTAGCCTCTTTTTTGCTCTGCCGCCACCAAGGGTAGTGGTCCTGGCCCCAGGCACTCAGCTCCCCTTCTCCATGAGCTCCCTGCTCTAGATACTGAGGCTCAAGACAGCAAGTCAAGTCAGTTGTGTTGAGTGAATGTCATGCACAAGGAATCGTGTTGTGGATGCTGTGATGTACTGCCCGGATGCCCATCCACGACTGAAGGACTCACCTGCCTCACTGCTGAGGGTACTGCCAGCCCACGACCCTCAGCTGTCAGTCTAACTTCACAAGCAGACAGTTCAGAAGAGTCATCCCATCTTCAGAATTCTAAGTCAGGTCAAACGAGACTTTCTTTGAGATTGTACTGCAGCGCGACTTCTTCCTCTGCCCAATCCTGCTTCCTCCCCTCCTCTTCTTCCACAGCACTGACCCTAAAAATATTCGTTATGAACCTCCTGTATGTGAACCTTCATCCCATGGTGTGCTTCCTAGGAACACCCCTGAAACAGATAGAAAGAACAAGAATCAAGGATTAAAAGAGAGTGTCAGTCCATCACACGATGACAGGTTCATCACACTGGGATGAACATCAGTGCTCCCCTCGAGGGCTGGGGCCAGGACTCAATGAGGCTTTCAGTGATTTTTGATTCAGATAATGGATGGAACTTTCTCTGTAAATGTTTTAAAAGCCCATGCAATTCTCAGTTATCATTATAGTTGTAAAGCAGAGCAAAGATAACCTCGATGGATAACTGAAAGATGAGACTGGATTCAAAGTTGGAGACCCTGCAGCAGAGAGGGAAGTGGAGAGGATGTCACAATTGCTCAGAGGGGACATAATGAAGATGAGAAGGAGACTAATACTCAGAAATGGGCCATCAAGAGTGTGCAAGGCTTCAGAAATGTCAAGTGGGTTAAGCAATTATGGAAAGTGTTAGATTTAAGAGCAATGCTCACACTCAATTTTCTAGGAATGTCTGATTGGTCATCAGTAGTCTATTTGGAGAAGCATGGGGCAGAAATGTATCTGTCTCCTTTTCCTATGCCTAAGAAGCTGCTGGTACCCAGGGAGCACCCAGCAACTAATTATTATTGTTGAATAATTCTTAGGTGTTTGAAAGCAAAGTGCATAGTTTATTGCCACTAATGAAGACAATTATTGAAGCAGTATGTTGGAAAGTTTGTCTGCTACTGACCTCTGCCACACACCTGTGAACACACTCATCTACCTATCCATGCTCTATCCAGCCTGGTTGCTTACTACAAACAGAATTATCTCCCTAGTATCTTGGAAGTTGTTTTTCCTATACACACGACCTAGAAGGAAATCTCTAAGCCTATCCCTAGACTTTTTGTTTGTTTGTTTGTTTGTTTTTGTAGAGTCGGGGTTTCACCATGCTAGCCAGGCTGCAGGCTGGTCTCAAACTCCTGACCTTGTGATCCACTCACCTCAGCCTCCCAAAGTGTTGGGATTACAGGCATGAGCCACTGCGCCCAGCCCTCCCCTACTTCTTTAAGGCCCCTATACCTCTTTGAACATTATCATTCCTGAAAGAGTATGCAAATGAACCACTACTAAGATGGCATGCTTCTGAATTTAATCATGAAAGGGTAAACACATGTTACGGAATTAAAGATCTAAACACACATTTTGAGGGATATACTAATAGGATATTGAAGGCAGAGGAATTGTTTCCAAATAAAACAGCCTCCTTTGAAGTGAGAGTTCATCAAAGCAAGTTCTTCTTACCTTTAGGAATCTAGGCTTCTTATAAATTTACATGGCCACTTGGATTGGTGATCAGGGCATAATTTCCCCTTCCAATTTTGACCTATTTGGGTTGATGTTTAGTGCATCACCACACAATGATTTGTCTATCTCCCCACTAGACTATGAATTTTTTTTAGGGTAGGGACTTTTTCTTTAATCTCTGATTCCCTAGCACATTGCAAATAACCTGTTGCTTGGGAGACACTAAAAGGATATTGAAGGAAGGGAGAAGGGCAAAGAGAGGGAGGGGAGGAGAATGGAATGGAGTCCAGTTAGACTCATGGCGCTTATTCAGAGTTGTCAAAACACTTAATTCCTATTGACCTTGAGGGAGCTTCCTGACTCTCAGAGCACTGCGGGATAGTGAGAAGTAGGTAAAATTTGGAATCAGGAAACTTGGGTTTGTGTCCTAGTTATGCCATTTCATGCATATATGTCCTCAGATGAGGCATTTAACCTCCAACCCTCAATATCATCTTCTGTAGATTGAGAATTATTATGTCTACCTTAAAGAGATCCTGAGTGATTAAGTGAAATAAAATATGTGAAAGCATTCAGCAACCTTTTTTTTTTTTTGAGACAGAGTCTCACTTTGTCGCCCAGGCTGGAGTGCACTGGTGCAATCTCAGCTCACTGCAACCTCCGCCTCCCAGGTTCAAGTGATTCTCCTGCCTCAGCCTCCTGAGTAGCGGGGTTGTAGGTGCACAGCACCACACTCAGCTAATTTTTGTATTTTTAGTAGAGACAGAGTTTCACCATGTAGGCCAGGCTGGTCTCGAACTCATGACCTCAGGTGATCTGCCTGCCTCGGCTTCCCAAAGTGCTGAGATTCAGGTATGAGCCACTGTGCCCAGCAAGCATTCAGCAATTTTTTAAATGCCATTTAATTGTTACCTACCATTATTATTACCCTGAAATCAGAGCCATCTTCCACTGAACTCCCTTTTCTGTTTAATTTGGCAAAATACTGTCTTTTTTTTTTTTCATCCAACAGGAAGCCACAGCTTTATTTATGATAGAAACAGTACAAATTTCAAACCAAGCTGCAGTTACTCCTTTGAGACACCGAAAAAAGTTGCTTTCAGATGGTTATATTGTTAATTCCATAATAGCATTTACAATATCATTACTGTTCTTCAGGGCTCGGACTGCCTTTGCTCTAGACACATTTGCTTGTGACATGACCAATTCTATGTCCTTAATTTCCACGCCTGTTTCATCGACCTCTTCCTCGTCACTCTCCTCTTGTACAGTTGGAGTCTGTGTGTTTTCCTGAATGTTTGAGATAGCTTCACCTTGAACTTTGAATTTCTCAGCAGCTGCTAGTTGTGCTTGCTGAGATAAATCTTTGATCTTGGCTTCCCCAAAAGCTATGCAGGTATCCAAAGCAGGGTTCTTGTAGACATCTGGTTTTGTGATGACAGAGAAGATATTCTTAGATTTCCGGATAGTGACTCTAGTAACTCCTGTCACCTGTCAAAGACCCAGTTTGAACACAGCTTCCCGTGCCTTCTTTTCACTCCGCCTCTGTTTTGCTTTACTGACTGGTTCTTCATTAATTTCAGCTGCTACCGCCAGCTGGGCTTGTTGTGTGGTTACCTGGGTGGAATCCTGTTCTTCAAGCTCTGGTACTGACTCATTACCGTCAGATTCTGTTCCAGACCCTGTCTCAGCCTGGGGCTGCAGCAACTCCTGCTCTATACCGGGGACGGTTTCTGTGGCTTCGCCGGGCATTTTGTGGAGGGAATGGGGAATCAAGATGGCGGCAGAAAGAGAGCCAGCAAGAGCGAGTCCCATGCCTGTTGCAGAAGGAAGCCTAGCGCCCAAAATACTGTCTTTTGATAGAGTATTTTAAAGAAGGGGGAAAGTCTGACTTTAAATTCATTTTCTTTGCTTGTTCTCAGGATTTTGGTAAAGTGTATTGGATGGTTATTTTTTAAAAAATGAGAGCAGCAGTGATTCCTGTCAAAGGTTTGCTACTGGCCTCCAGTTTAATCAGAACCACTTGAGAACTTCATAAAATACAGATTCCCAAGTCCCAATTCCGAGGACCTCAGTTCAATTGTCCTTGAGTGGGGATGGGGAAACCTGTAGCTTAAAAAGCTGCCCGGCTGAGGCTGATGAGAAACCAGGCTAGGAAACCTGGATAGGCTCCTTTTTCCATTTAAAACTGTCAGCACCTGTAATCCCAGCACCTTGGGAGGCCGAGGTGGGCAGATCACTTGACATCAGGAGTTCGAGACCAGCCTGGCCAACAAACATGGTGAAACCTCGACTCTACTAAATATACAAAAAAATTAGCCAGGCGTGGTGGCACATGCCTGTAATCCCAGCTACTAGGGAGGCTGAGACAGGGGAATCACTTGAACCTGGGAAGCCGGGTTGCAGTGAGCTGAGATCATGCCACTGCACTCCAGCCTGGGCTACAGAGTGAGACTCTGTCTCAAAAACAAACAAACAAAAAACTGTCAGAAAAGCTCCAAGTTCAGGCAAGAGAGTATGAATATGCCCTTTCTACCTGGCTAATTGTCAGCGGAATAAACCCTCACATGCTATGAGGATTCATGGCATTCAGACTTGTGGTTTGAAACTAGCAATGTTATAGAAATGCCAGCCTCAGCCTGAGCATGCCTTTTGTGTAACAAATTCACAGGTAGGCACATGCACCTAAAATCAAAGCTCTGGAGCTAGAGTGGGAAATACAGGATTAGTAGGGCTCTTAGAAAACACATTTGATCTCTTTTGTCTTATTTCCTCAGCTTCAGGAGAAAATGGCATAAAGCATACCTCTGTCTATTTTACAAGAATTTATTATGATTATCATTATTATTATTTATTTCACTATTTTTTTTAGAGACAGGGGTATCACTTTGTCACCCAGGCTGGAGTCCGGTGGTGTGATCATAGTTCACTGCAGCCTCGAACTCCTGGGCTCAAGCAATTCTCCTGCCTCAGCCTCCTGAGTAGCTGGGACTACAGGCGTGCACCACCATACCTGACATACAGGGGTGTTTTGACCTGAAAATGAATGTGAAGAAGTAATGGTGATTCGAACTTTTTGGAAAAACTCCTCTGCCTCATCATCTTTGGGGCTCAGGGTAGCTCCAGAGTTACCATTCAGCACAACTCTTATAAAAATTGAAATTCTACATTTATATTCCACTGGGACTCATGTATGGCTGGTGGTAAATTGGTACAACCACTTCAGAAAACTGTTGAGTAGTGTCTAGCAAACTAAACATTTGCATACCCTATTTTGCTCCTATGCACATACCTAACAGAAATGTTTACAATGTTTACCAAAAGTCATGTACTAGATGTGCATAGTATATTATAATAGCTGATTATAATTATAATAACTGATTATAATAGCTCAAAACTGAAATTACCCAAATGACCATCTACAGTAGAATGAATTGTAATATATTTGCACAGTAGAATACCATACAAAAAAGAAAATGAATTATCTATAATTACACACAAAATTAGATGAATTTCACAAGCATGAGTTTGAATGAAAAGCTAAACAGGAAAGAGTCAATACTGCACTTACATAAAGTACAAAACTGGCAGAATGAAGAAGCTGAGATTATGGGTCTCCCAGACAGTAGTTCAGCTTCCAGGACTCTCTTCCAGCATGACCAAAGACACCTCTTCACACAAGATGGTAGCAACAAATTATAGGTACAGTTGCAGCAAACTCACAGATCAATTGAAAATCCTCATCAATACCTTCAATCAAAAACTTTGCTCAGGTTATTCTACCAAACAAAAACTTGGTTTATAAATCAATACAGAAGAGTCAAAAATCCAGATCTGGTTTCAGAATTGAAGAGCTAGGCGTGGATTCTAGAAAAGACCAGAACCAGAGACTTTAGAATCAAGCCAGAGCCACGGACAAGATCAACCTGGTGCAGAGTTTCAAAGCAGAGAAGCTCGATGGTGTTGTACCACCTACAGTGCCTCTCAATTATGCCCTCTCATCAAGGCATTTTTGAAAAACCCATACTCTAGGACTGATTCCAGGAAGCAACTTGCTAAAGAAATTAGTGTTCCAGAGTCAAGAGTCCAAATTTGGTTCCAAAATCGAAGATCTAGATTTCATCTCCAGAGAAAAAGGGAACCTGTTGTGTCCTTAGAACAAGAAGACCAGGGGCAAGATTTCTGAGAGACTTCAAGGTACAGAAGATACACAGAATGGCACCACCCTCACTAGCAGCTCTCATTTCTCTAGAGCCAGAACATGGTGAACACAGTCAAGTTCAGTGTATTTGATATTATCAACTTGGGCCCCAAATCTCTCTCATAGTCTTCTTGGGAGATGATAAAGGACTTGGCCGGGTGCGGTGACTCACACTTGCAATCCCAGCACTCTGGGAGGCCGAGGCAGGAAGATTGTTGAGCCCAGGAGTTTGAAACCAGCCTGGGCAACATAGCAAGACCGTGTCTCTACTATCAAAAATAAATAAAAAGAACTGTAGGAGGCAGAGATAGGTACAGGAGGCACCACACTACCCTATTGACACAGCCTGGATCCAGAGTTCAGCAGACCTGAGACAATGAAAATAAACTTAGTAATAATAATAATAATAATAATAAAAAGATTGTGGTTACCCTTGGGGTGGAGGTAGGGGGTTAGCGATTGTAAGAAGATATGAGGGGCACTTCTGGGGTGCTGATATATTGTATACTGATTCTTTCTTTCCCCTTTTTTATTTTTTAAATCTTTGTAGGTACACAGTAGGTGTATAAAATTCTGTTTCTTGATCTGAGTGATGGTTACAGAAGAATGTTGAGTTTTAAAATTAATTGAGTTGTGTATTTATGAGATCTGCATTTTTCCATGCATATTACACTTCAATTAAAAGTTTAAATCTGAGCATGCTCCTCAAAACAAGAAAAAAGAAAGTTGAAATCAACTCCAAGAATGCATATCCAAAGCGTAGCTGATGATGCTCAACAAGGGAGAACTGGCATTTATTTATAGCAAGACTCACTTTCTTTTCAATTACTTTATTATTTGTTATTAACTTTTTAAAGATGCGCTCTTGCTGTGTCCCCCGGGCTGGAGTGCAGTGTAGCGATCATACCTCACTGCAGCCTCGAACTCCTGAGCTCAAATGGTCCTCCTGCCTCAGCCTCTCGAGTAGCTGAGAATACAGGCAGGCACCACCACACCTGGCTAGTTTCTTTCTTTTTAAAGATGCTGGGAAGAGCCCACATGCTGTAACTTCTGAACAGTTTTCCCAACTGACCATTTTGGTTGTCTTTAGAGAAGTCTGACCAAAAAAAAAAAAAAAACCCATTAGGTGTATTTTACAAAGGCTTCGTGAGCTGATAATATAATTCAACTATGCCTTCTGAAATGAAGGAGAACATTTCCTCCATATTCATAGAAACTTTCTTTTCATCTCAAAACATGCCTTGAACAGAGCTTGGGAAGAAATGTGTTAACCTGGCCTGAAAGGTTAACTGGTCTGCTGAGTGAGCTGTTCAGAAACTAACACACACACAAAATGATTTGAAAAAGTATGGCATTGTTGCTGTGTGTGTGCTTTTAAAAATTCCTTCTTAAAATGACTTTCTTTTAAGCCAGGCATGGTCATGTGCACCTGTAGTCCCAGCTGCTCTGGAGGCTGAGCGGGGAGGATCATTTGAGCCCAGCAGTTCGAGTCCAGCCTGGGCAACATAAAGAGACTCCCATTTCTAAAACAAACCAAAAAAAAAACATGTTTTAAATGGCCTTATTTTTTAACGAAACTTTACATGTTCAATTTTAAGTCAATCAATATAGAAAACTAAAGAGCAGGAACCAGTATCTAAAATAAAAATCACCCTACATGCCTCCTCCCTAAGAAACTATTATTAGCATTCAGTGACTCTCATTCCAATAATTCTCTAGGCATAGATAGGAATTATTTTGTAAACATGGGGGAAATTTTAAACAAAAAGCAAATTATAAAGGAAAATCACTTGCATCATCTCCATTTATCTCTTAGAGGATGAAGGAGAGAGAAGAACTTTTACTTCCACAGATTATAAAATAATCTTTCTGGCCTCTCCTTTGATGAGATGAGTGCTCTGATAAGGAAATTGTTGAAATTCTAAGGTGAGTAAATAGTGCCTTTCTGATCAAGCATTGGCCTAACTTGGGTGGGAGGTGGGTTGGAAAACAGAGGAACCATGTCTAGTTGGTTTGATCATGGTGGGACTTTCTGAAAGGAGCCATTCACATAGAATCAAGACATAGACCACCACAGAGCAAAGGAGAGAGAAGGTGTGGCCCAGAGCCATTAACAAAGCAACCACTGCCGGGGTGCCTGTGCAGATGAACACACAGGAAAAGTGACTAAGATAATGATGATTGGAAGATTTGAAAAATGATCATCCCAGACCTGATCAAAGGAAAGAAATAGAACAAAATAGTGTCATAGGTCTGGCTATTCTTAATTAGAATAATTTCAGTTTCTTCTATAACTTTTAAAAGGAGAGTTTTTTTGTTTTTTTGTTTTTTTGTTTTTTTTTTTGAGGCAGAGTCTTGCTCTGTCACCCAGGCTAGAGTGCAGTGGTGCCATCTCGGCTCACTGCAACCTCCGACTCCTTGGTTCAAGCGATTCTCCTGCCTCAGCCTCCCCAGTAGCTGGGATTACAGGCGCGCAGCACCACACCCAGATAATTTTTGTATCTTCAGTAGAGACGGGGTTTCACCATGTTGGCCAGGATGGTCTCAAACTCCTGACCTCGTGATCCACCTGCCTCGGCCTCTGAAAGTGCTGGGATTACAGGCATAAGCCACCGCACCCAACCAAGGAGATCTGTTTGAATCACAGATTAAATGCGTTGATGCATAGATTCTACCTACTTACAGGTAAGCCCAGCCCAAAATTAAGATTTTTATTTGTTGTATGGCTCCTTCTCCAACTGGGTTTTGCAAAATTCTCACAAGATGAGGATTCCTTTAACTGAGGGTTTGGGAGATAGCAAAGTGCCAATCCTGATCTTTCTAGCACTCTGTGATGCTCCCTCTCTGACCCAGGAGGTAGATGGTGATTCACTGCCTAAGGGAGTCAAGAAGGCTCTGAGACTCAGAAGGAAAAATCGCCGTTCTGTCTTGAAACTTTTTCAAATGAAAGATTATATAGATTGAGACACTAGGACAGAAAGCCCTCAAAGCTTGGTACATCTCTCCTTAGACCGCATTTCCATTATGAAGTCTCAAACTTAATGTATGTCTTTAGTACACATTGTTAATGGTTCATAATGGCAGGCCAACCCAAGCCATTAAAACCCCACTGATTGTGAACATGTTTGTTCACAGTTTGTGCCCTGCCCTGGTCCACGAGCTTGGCATATACTGGCTTGTTTAATACTCATAACTATAAGGCAAGCACCGTTATTATCCCTATTTTACAGATGAGGAAATGGAGGAAAAGAGAAGGTAGGCTGCTTGCCCAAGGTCTCAGCGCTAATGCGTGAGGCCTCAAAGGGCATGCTTCGAGCTAAGGGGCTGGTGCCAAAAAGCTGATTCATGAAGGCTGGGGGCAATTAAAGTTAGAATAGAGACCAATTTTCTTTACAACAATTCCTGGTCCTTGCTGTAAATTCTCAGATTATTTCAAGCCTTGGAAAGTCACAAAATCTCACAGCACACCACCCGCCCCTCTGGCAGTTTATTATATTGGGTGCTGGTCTCCTGATCTTGCACCCCAGAGTGTACTCAGCTTCTATGCAGGAAAGCAAGAGGTGTACACATGCATGAGTGTGTGTGTGTGAATGTGAGTGTGCATGTGTGTGAGTGTGAGTGTACCGAGCGTGGGCAGGTGTGTGGGCGTATGTGTGAGTGTATTGAGGGTGGACAGGTGTGTGGGCCTATGTGTGAGTGTACTGAGGGTGGACAGGTGTGTGGGTGTATGCGTGAGTGTACCGAGGGTGGACAGGTGTGTGGGTGTATGTGTGAGTGTACCGAGGGTGGACAGGTGTGTGGGTGTATGCGTGAGTGTACCGAGGGTGGACAGGTGTGTGGGTGTATGCGTGAGTGTACCGAGGGTGGACAGGTGTGTGGGTGTATGCGTGAGTGTACCGAGGGTGGACAGGTGTGTGGGTGTATGCGTGAGTGTACCGAGGGTGGACAGGTGTGTGGGTGTATGCGTGAGTGTATTGAAGGTGGACAGGTGTGTGGGCGTATGTGTGAGTGTACCGAGGGTGGACAGGTGTGTGGGTGTATGCGTGAGTGTACCGAGGGTGGACAGGTGTGTGGGTGTATGCGTGAGTGTATTGAAGGTGGACAGGTGTGTGGGCGTATGTGTGAGTGTACCGAGGGTGGACAGGTGTGTGGGTGTATGCGTGAGTGTACCGAGGGTGGACAGGTGTGTGGGTGTATGCGTGAGTGTACCGAGGGTGGACAGGTGTGTGGGTGTATGCGTGAGTGTACCGACGGTGGATAGGTGTGTGGGTGTATGCGTGAGTGTATTGAAGGTGGACAGGTGTGTGGGCGTATGTGTGAGTGTACCGAGGGTGGACAGGTGTGTGGGTGTATGTGTGAGTGTATTGAGAGTGTATGTGTGTGTCCGATTAAATGTGTGCGTGTGCATGTCTGTGTGCCTGATAGTGTGCATGTGTGTGGTTATGGGAATGTGCATTGTGTGAATGGACGTGTGGCTGTGTGTCTGAGAGAATGTGTGTGCATATATGCTGCTCCCAACTTCCTTACCGGCAACAAGATCAGGTGACACAAGAGCTGTGCCCTCTGATGAGAAAGCTTAAGGAAGTTGTCCAAGAACAGCTCTGTGCCATAGGGAGAAGTTGTCAAGTGGCCTCTGAGAGGCACGAGCCCAGCAAACCCACTTGTGCCACTACAGGCATAGCTCACCGGACCACTCACGTGACTCTGACTCCCTTTTAGAGCCTGTGGGGTTTCCTTTTCTCCTTGATGAGTGGAAGTGGTCAGGTCACTGGGATCAAATTCCTGCTCCGCCTCCAGACACGAAGGGACTGTGGGCAGGCCACTTCACCTTTCCAGTCCTCACTGTCCCTGTCTGATAAAAGACAGCAGTAATGCCCAGCACAAAAGTTTATGGTGCTGCTCAAAGGAGCCAAGGCAGGCATCTAAGGAAAAACCTCACTAGATAACGTACTTTGCACAGTGTATGTTTAATAAATGATGTTGTTGTTGCAATGAACAATGAAAATATTTTTTGTTTTGCGCCAAATCAATAGTGGAGCAAGGCACCGCAGGAAGTTTGCAAACGCTTTGCATGTATCTTATTGTATATCTTAATTATACATGAGGGCACCTTGAAAGTCACTGACAAATGAGGCCCAAGGTTCAGAAAGAGTTAATACACCAGAAGAGTTAACGGCACTCCTCACGGTCACCCAGGAAATCAGCCCTTCGCTTTAGCCAAGGGGAAAGTGGAAAAGTCCGTATTACACCACAAACCTAATTCGACCGCTGCAAATACTGACTGGAGTGAATTACACCTCTTTCAAAATGAAACACTACACCTGTAACTGTAATTTGATTGCCCAACTTTTTAAGGACCAGAAAAAATGAAATAAAGAAAGGAACTCTCAGCAGGAAGGCCGCGGTGTCACTGAGGAGATCCGACTCAGAACAATGACGGCGCTGCCTGCCGGGGCCACCTGCCTAAGAGGCGGGAATTAAGTCAATAAAGGCATTAAACAAACAGTGGAGCTTTAGTGTTCTAAATCAGTTTGTACAGTGGTTAAAGCTTGTGGGCCGAGGAGCACTGAAAGACTGCACACGTCCTCTATTAAATCTGAGCCAAACTCCTGTGGCAAATGCTTTGTTTACTCATGGCCTTTCTTTGCAAGACGGCTGCCCATGAGGATCATGAGCTGAGCTGGTGGAGCAGCGGCCAGAGGACACTGGAGCTTGGAGTGGTGTCTGCACCTTCAGGCCAGTCGACTACCCTGCCTGCAACAAAGTGTTGGCTGAATGTTCCTCACAAAAGAGGGGCTTAGGCCCCATAACCCTAATAAAGCAGAAGCCTCAGGTGAAGAGGACAAAATGGAAGAAGACAAAGGCGTGAAACAGGCTCTGTCAGTTAGAGACAGTCCTGGAAACAGGCTCTGTCATTTACAGACAGTCCTGGAAAGTAGCTTTTAAGATTCCTTTTTTTTGTTTTTGTTTTTGACAGGGCCTCCCTCTGTCACCTAGGCTAGAGTGCAGTGGCACAATCTCAGCTCACTGCAGCCTCGACATCCTGGGCTCAAGCGATCCGCCTACCTTAGCCTCCCAGGTAGCTAGGACTACAGGCATGCACCACCATGCCCCCCTAATTTTTTGGTTTTTAGTAGAGACGGAGTTTCACCATGTTGCTCAGGCTGATGTCAAACTCCTGAGATCAGGCAATCCGCCCGCCTTGTCCTCCCAAAGTGCTGGGATTACAGGAGTGAGCCACCGCTTGCGGCTGCCTTTAAGATTCCTGCTCCAAGGTACAAAAAAGAGCCCGACAGGAAGAGAGTGGCTGGAAGTCTGGGTCAGAGGTTCAGGGTCTCCCCTGAAAGCAGAGCTCAGCCCTCAGCCAGCACTGTTCCTCTGCCTTCCATCTGTGTGTAGTACTTAAAAATACCTCCACGTTAGCAACGCAGAGTCCTTTAGAATTGGGACAAATTAAAATTTTTTATAATTTTTAAAATTTTTTGTAGATATGCGGACTCACCAAGTTGCCCAGTTTTGAACTCCTGGACTCAAACGATCCTCTTGCCTCAACCTCCTAAAGTGCTGGGACAATAGGCATAAGTCACTGTGTCCAGCTACAAATTTAAATTTTAAAACTCTGGGAATATGTCATATGATTTTAAATGTGATAAATGACAAGATGTGTGTCAATGAATTAACCACATTTATGGCATTCACAAGAGGTAGCTTTGTCATCATGAAAAGCTGGTCATATTTTTGTGGGGACAGGGGTGGGGCAGAATGGTTCCCATAATAAGTCCTAACCTCACAACATTTCACATTTTGGAGGCAGTAAGGAAGCTGGGAGGAGAGCAATCAGTGCCAAATTACACAGCTTCCATGTAGGCGCAAGGCACTATCTTGTAACACTTGGACTTTGTCTTTAGTGCCTTATTTTCCATGGTGCACCTGTCTCTCATTAATAACAGGAAGGAGGGTTTTCTGGGGCTGAGACACAAGTGGATCATGAGAAGTAAGAGGATATCAATCTTTTCCAGGCCCAACTGCCTCTAAATTTTCTGTGTTGCAACACTTCTTCCTCTCTTCTTCCATCAATAAGGAAACATTTGACTATGTCTGGAGACATTTTTAGTGATTACAACTGAGGGTGGACTGCTCCTGACATCTCTAGTGGGTAGAGGCCAGAGATGTTGCTAAATGTCTTACAATGCACAGGACAGCTGCCCACATCAAAGAATTGTCAAGCCCAAAATATCAACAGTACTAGGCTGGAAAACCCTGCTTTCATGTCCTGATATCACAGCTGTATTGTTGAAAAGCCTCTCTTTGAACTAACTCACAATATGGTTTGAATAGCTAATAGTGCATATATAACCTTGCCAGGCCCAGTTGGCTTTTAAAAGTGGTTCTCACTTATTGGCAGGACTTTAAGTCAGGCAAAAAAAGAGGTGAAGACTCTTGGGTAGCCAGTAGGAGAATGTGTGTGTATGTGTGTGTCTGTGTGTGTGTGTGTGTGTATTTGTGTGTTGGGGAGGCTCTCCTGACTATTCCTCTCATCTCATCATGGAGGCATCTACCTACTTGTTCTATGGGTAGAAAGACCAGTCCTGCCCACTCATTCTGGCAAGGGCTGACGTGAGGACCCAGGCATGTCATCTCCTCTACCTGCAATTGGTGGGAGGCATAAGCATTGACTGACATACATGGTCCAGGTTACCCTGTGAGGAGAATGATTCTCAGTTAAAAGACTGAAGGGATAAAGCTGGGTCAGAAAAGCCACCAGGAAAAGGTTGATGTGAAGACTGGACACATTGGCCCTGACGCCTACTTCTGCACAGTCCTCTCCAAGTAGTTTGTGAAAATATACTGAATGCATCTTTTGAGTTAGGGGTTCTCAACTTTGGCTTCATGTGAGAATCCCTAAGGCGGCTTTACAAACTCTAATGCCCAGGACTCATGGCCCCAGACCATTTAATGAGACTATTTAGAGGTAAAACCCAGGCACCAGTATTTTTTAAGTTATATTTTATTGAAGTATAACATACACATAAAACATGCATATATCTCTAGCTATTCCACTTCTGGATATATCCACAAAATAATTAAAACAGGTTCTCAAAGAGATATTTGTACACCCATGTTCATAGCAGCATCACTCACAACAGCCAAAAGGTGGAAGCAACCCAAATGTCCGTTGATGGAAGAATGGATCAACAAAATGTGGTGTACCCAATTCAACAGGATATTATTTGGCCTTAAAAAGGAAGGAAATTCTGATATACGCTATAACATAGATAAAACGTAAGGCCTTTATACCAAGTGAAATAAGGCCCCCAAAAGACAAATACTGTATAACTTCACTTATATGAGGCACGTAGAGTGCTTCAATTCACAGAAACAGAAAGTAGAATGGCCGTTGCCAGAGCTGGGGTGGAGGGAGGAATGAGAGTTGTTGTTTAATGAGCTTGGAGTTTCAGTTTTTCGAGATGAAAAGATTGTTATCACAACAATGTGAATGTACTTAACATTACTAAACTGTACGCTTAAACTGATTAAAATGATACAGTTTATGTTAGGTGTATTTTGCCATCATTTTTGCCATCATTTTTAATATATATATATATATCTCAAAAGAATACAGCTTGATGAATTTTCACAAAGTAAATACACACATACATCCAGCATCCAGATGAAGAAATGGAATATGACCATCACCTCACAAGCCTTCTTTATGCCCCCTCCTGGTCACTATCTTTACCCCAAGAGTGTTGGTATCCTGACTTCTAACACCACAGTGTAAGTCTAATTTTTAAAACATCTGCAATAGTTTAAAGATACATATTTTATACCATCATTCCCTCTTCCTCTAATTGGACTTGAAAGATTTTTTTATATATATATAAATAAATGAGCTACTTTGGGCATCTATTTTCTTAGGATAGGTTGATTCCTAAAGGTGGAATTCTGAGTCAAATGGTGTGAAATGTTTAAAGACTCTTGATTTTTTTTTTTTTTTTAAGATGGAGTCTCACTCTGTTGCCCAAGCTGGAGTTCAGTGGCACGATCTCGGCTCACTGCAACCTCTACCTCCCGGGTTCAAGGGATTCTCTTGCCTCAGCCTCCTCAGTAGCTGGGATTACAGGCGGGTTGCCACCACACCTGGCTGATTTTTGCATTTTTAGTAGAGACGGGGTTTCTCCATGTTGGCCAGGCTGGTCTTGAACTCCTAACCTCAGGTGATCCACCTGCCTCAGCCTCCCAACCTGCTGGGATTACAGGTGCGAGCTACTGCACCCACCCCTAAAGGCTCTTGATTCTTAAAGAATCTGATGTAGAGGTTTTCAGGGGATCACAAGGGGCAGCCATGGCAGGAATCACTGGGTGGGAGTGTGTGGAGGACCTCTGATCAATTCCTTAACGAATATGCCTTTAACCTCCACTAATCTGTACTTGATCCAAATTGAAATTATTTGAAGATTCAAAGAAAAACGATGTAGCAGTTGAGATGGCTTTGGCTGCAAGGAAACAATTAGACATCACTTTAACAACGTTTGTTGTTCTCCCTTAACAAAATAATTCTAGGTAGGTAGATAAGTAAAGAATTTGGAGTTACTGGGGAATTTGGAGAAAGAATTTGGAGAATTTGAAGAGAAGGAAACAAACAACATGTAAAAGGCATCCCATTTTAAATTCGTTTGGAACAACATATATATCTAGCTAGGGAAAACAGGATATGGAGCAGAAAGGGGAGTATAAATAAATAAATCATAGCGTTTTAGGCCAAATACCAGATTAAGTATTTAGAATTTATTAGTCCATTTAATTTGACACTTAAAAAATGTGAAATAGCTATTACTGTTACAGGAAAGGGGTCCGGATCCAGACCCTAAAAGAGGGTTCTTGGATCTTGTGCAAGAAAGAATTCAGGGTGAGTCCATAGAGTAAAGTGAAAGCAAGCTTATTAAGAAAGTAAAGGAATAAAAGAATGGCTACTCCACAGACAGAGCAGCCCTGAGGGCTGCTGGCTGCCCATTTTTACGGGTTTTTAAAAATTATTTACTAAACAAAAGGTGAATCCCCTTTTTAGACCATATAGGGTAACCTCCTGATATTGCCATGGCATTTGTAAACCATCATGACACTGGTGGGAGTGTAGCAGTGAAGACAACCAGAGGTCACTCTCATCGCCATCTTGGTTTTGGTGGGTTTTAGCCGGCTTCTTTAATGCAACCTGTTTTATCAGCAAGGTCTTTATGACCTGTATCTTTTGCTGACCTCCTGTTTCATCCTGTGACTTAGAATGCTTTAGCCATTTGGGAATGCAGCCCGGTAGGTTTTAGCCTCATTTTACCCAGGCCCTATTCAAGATGATGTTGCTCTGGTTCAAACACCTCTGACATTTCTATCTCCATTTCTCATGAGATACAAGCCAAATATTTATTTTTCAATTTTATTTTTATGTATTTATTCATTTTTAAAGACAGAGCCTCACTCTGTCACCCAGGCTGGAGTGCAGTGATGTGATCTCAGCTCACTGCAACCTCTATCTCCAGAATTCAAGAAATTCTCCTGCCTCAGCCTCCCAAGTAGCTGGGACTACAGGTGTGCACCACCTTGCCTGGCTAATTTTTGTGTTTTGGGTAGAAATGGGGTTTTGCTATGTTGGCCTGGCAGGTCTCGAACCTGTGACCTCAGGTAATCTGCTCGCCTCTGGCTCCCAAATTGCTGGATTACAGGCATGAGTCACCACGCCCAGCCAAGATACAAGCCAAAGATTTAACTGATGTGCCCAGGAATACCCAATTTGCTAGCAAGTGTCAGGGAATCACATAGTCTTCATCCTGCCCCCAGCGTGCCAGATGGCTTTGTACATGCTCCGGGCACTCCCCTCTCCAGGCCAGCTTTCAGCCACTTGGAACAAACGATCTCAAAGGTTTATTTTAGATTTAGCCATTAACCTGAGTGCCATTTTCAGCAGTTACACATATACTAATGGTTACTGGAAGCAGGACAAAAGAATAACTCTGAAACCAATGGCATTGACTACAGCTTCAGGAGCAATTTGGGAATTGAGAATTAAGGATAGCTTAGCAAAACTTTAATATTTAGCCCATTAAATTAGACTATGGACCTTAGGATGCTAAGCCCTATCACTGTGTGGCCCTCCCTGGATTCCAAGCCTCCAAGAGTCCTGAAGACACTTTCACAGTGGGCACGGCTGCCCTAAAATTCAGTCACTGTTAACTTGCTTTATGCTTTGAGCTTTATGTTCGCCACGGCCAGCCTTGTGAGCTCAGAGCCTTTCCAAGACCATTTCTGTCCTCTTGATGCTTCTCAGCCACAGATGCCATCCACCAGGATCACAAAGGGCTTTCTTTTACTTGCTCGATACAGCCAATGAAGTCTTTTCTGTGTCCAGCCAGGAAATGGAGGAGCCTTGTAGCTTAATTAAGATGAGCTTATTCAATATCACTCAGAGGGAGCTGCATTTCCCAGTCAGCTAACAGCATTTTTACTAACATTAAAATGGCTTATGAGAGGAGCAAATTAACATTGCTATGGAAACTTCAGAATTTTCTGACATTTTAGAGTTGACATTTTTAGCCTCAATCTTTCCTCAACAAGGTATTTAGTATTTAATAAGTTCTGGGATTAGGAGCTTTCTTCTCCAGAGACAAATATTAGCTGTAGTCTGCAAAGATCGCCGTTGCCTAAATGTTGAATAAACCCAGAATGTTTTCCCCAAACATCCAGAACACATTTAATTAAATGCTACCTATCTCTCATACTTCCTCCAGCTGCTAACCAAGACTCTTCTCCATCTATCTCCATAAAAAAAATAAAAAGGAATCTCCAGACATTTCTGTAGTGGGAATTTTATGTGACTTAAAAAATATATATTCACAATTTTAAACATGAATATATATATACATATATATATGTTTGTTTGTTTGTTTGTTTTTTGAGATGGAGTTTTGCTCTTGTTGCTTAGGCTGGAGAGCAATGGCACGATCTCAGTTCACTGCAACCTCCACCTCCCAGGTTCAAGTGATTCTCCTGTCCCAGCCTCCTGAGTAGTTGGGATTACAGGCATGCACCATCACATCCAGTTAATTTTGTATTTTTAGTAGAGATGGAGTTTCACCATGTTGGCCAGGCTGGTCTCGAACTCCTGACCTCAGGTGATGACGTGCCTCAGCCTCCCAAAGTGCTGGGATTACAGGCATATGCCACCATGCCTGGCTAAATTTTTTATTTTTACTAGAGATGGCATTTCACCGTGTTAGCTAGGCTGGTCTGGAACACCTGACCTCAGGTGAACTGCCTGCCTCAGCCTCCCAAAGTGCTGGGATTACAGGCATGAACCACTGCGCCTGGCCAAAATGTGAATACAATTGATGTGACCAAAAATGTCAATTTTGAACATTAAAGAAAATGACAATTTAATGAGACTAGAAATTGAATATTAGTCTTGCTAGAAAGGAGAAAGCAAATTATTTCATTTTTGCTGAGAAAACAATATTTAAAACTATAAGTTTCTAGGTATTACTTCAACTGTGTCATTTTTTAAAGTGGATTCCATCCATCATCCTGTCTGTTCAGTTCAGATAATGTCAACTGGAATGGAAGCTACACGCTTAGACTTCAAATCAGCTGAGGTAATAACAGCTAGGACAGATTCCATCCAATACACATTTAGTGCTGTGTTTCTTCAACAGTATTTATCTTTAACCAGCAGATTCCATCTATCCAAAATCACCGAAGATGACAGTGCTCGTATCGTTTGTAATACTTTCCATTTATACATTCCACTAGGATGTGTAAACACGTGGAAAATTAGGGATACACCTTAACAACAAAATAAAGACAGGTAAAAAGGCTATATAGCCCTTATCTTCTATATCAATTTTTGTTAAGGTTTTTCTTTTACTTTTTTCACCCTTTTTTCAAATAAAATTTAGTTCTTTACCTAGTTTTCTGGGTTTTTTCTTTAATATTAAGATGCAGGAGAACTAGAAATGATAGCTAATATTAAAACAGGTCGTATGATTTTTATAAAAAACAGGAATCTGTTTTCACTGGAGGACGCCCACTGACATCTCTTGAGTTCTCATGACAGGCCAGGCCCACATATGGAAGAAAAAATGCTTCTCTTCTCCCAAAACAGTTGAGTGCAAAGTGAAAGAAATATTTGATAAATTCAGTTTATCCTTAGCTTGCAAGGGTCAGCCAGGCTGCAGTCCCACCAGCCTGGTCCCTGTGTTGGATTTTTTTCCTGCAGTGTGACCAGTGAAATCATGATGGAAGGGACATCAGCCCAGCCTTCTCAAGACCTGCTGCTGCTCCTTTCCCAACAGGCTCAGGTCTCAGTACTCAGGGCTTCAGCCAGTTGTGTGCTGGTAAATGTTTAACACAGGCCCTCCAAAAAGAAAAGGGTTGGATTTGCTAGTTCCCTTAGTATAGATAAATCCACCATGGCCAAATTTTTTTTTTTTTTTTTTCAGACGGGGTTTTTTACTTGTCACCCAGGCTGGAGTGCAATGGCACGACCTCGGCTCACTGCAACCTCCACCTCCTGGGTTCAAGTGAATCTCCTGCCTCAGCCTCCTGAGTAGCTGGGATGACAGGCACCCGCCACCACGCCCAGCTAAGTGTTTGTATTTTGAGACAGGGGTTTCACCATGTTGGGCAGACTGGTCTTGAACTCCTGACCTCAGATGATCCACCGCCTTGGCCTCCCAAAGTGCTGGGATTACAGACATGAGTCACCATGCACCATGGCCAATTTTTAACTACCAACATGAAGTCACTGAATATGGAGTTGGGAAGACATGTGCACAGTGGGTTCTAGCAAGCTGGCGAGAACTGGCACCAGCACATCCTCTGTCTTTAGCCCTGGAGACCAGCTCCCTGATGACCGTTCCAGAGTTCTAACACCTTCTCTTCCTGGTGATCAGGGAGGTGGCGGGTTCAGGCCCACTGCTGACTTGGCGAAGCAGAAAAGCACTCAAGACAGACGGCAAAGCTCATAGGCTATGGTGCTTTATTTAATCACCTGGATTATATTGCCATCCTTCTCCTCCCCCAGAGAAACTAAGACACCAGCATCATGAACGAATGTAGCACATGAATGTCATTAGCATATACAGTCATCCCTCAGCAGCCATGGGAGATTGGTTCTAGGATCTCCTTCAGATACCAAAATGCACAGATGCTCAAGTCCCTCATATAAAATGGTGTAGCATTTGCATGTAACCTATGCACATCCTCCTGTGTACTTTAAATCACCTCTAGATTACTTATCATACCAATACAATGTAAATGCTGTGTAAATAGTTAATACTGTATTGTTTAGAAAATAATGACAATTTAAAAGTCTGCACATGTTTAATACATACATCCCTATTTTTCTCCTGAATAATAATAATAAAATGGTATAGCATTTGCATATAACTTATGCACATCCTCCTGTATACTTTAAATCACTTCTAGATTACTTATAATAACCAATACAATGTAATGCTGTGTAGTTAATACTGTATTGTTTAGAAAATAATGACAAGTTTAAAAGTCTGCACGCGTTTAATACATACATCCATATTTTTCTCCTGAATACTTTTGATCTGTGGCTGGTTGAATCCACAGATGCAGAACCGACAGATATGGAGGGTTGACTGTAATTATGTCCCCTGTGTCATTATTGCCAGAAGTCATTATCCAGAGCATGGTGTTTAGGTTAAATGTGGTAGGGGCTATATTTGTATTCCGACAGGAGGGGAAGTGGTTTGACCATTTCGATCTAAATTAATAAGCAAAAATGATTAAATTGTCAAGAATAAGAAAAATAAACCTACAGTCCTACAGAATATCAAGCAGAGCAGAAGAAAAGGTGCTGATTAGTTAAGAGTCAAGAACTTTATGTCCTAACCTTATCTCAGATCTACAGGTGGGGTGTGTTATTAATTTAGGACAAGTTATACATCATATGTTCACGTTTTCCACATACATTATAACAAAGTAATAAATGCACTTTTCTTTTTTCCTTTTCTTTTCTTTTCTTTCTTTCTTTCTTTTTTTTTTTTTTTTTTTTTTGAGGCAGAGTTTCACTCTGTCACCCAAACTGGAGTGCAGTGGTGCAGTCTCAGCTCACTGCCACCTCCACTTTCCAGGTTCAAGCGATTCTCCTGCCTCAGTCTCCCGAGTATCTGGGATTACAGGCACCTGCCACCACATCTGGCTAATTTTTGTATTTTTAGTAGACAGGGTTTCACCATGTTGGTCAGGCTGGTCTCGAACTCCCGACCTCGTAATCCACCCACCTCGTCCTTTCAAAGTGCTGGGATTACAGGCGTGAACCACCATGCCCAGCCTGGGTCCCATCTGTTAATGTTCGAACACAGAGGAGGTGGAGTTCCCAGAAGACTGGGACATAGAGGCTTCACAGAAGGATATCTTTTTTATTTATAAATTACCCAGTCTCGGGTAGTATCTTTCTAGCAGTGTGAAAATGGACTAATATATCATTTATGCTGCCTTGCATAGTGAATTTTCCCTAAATTATTTAGAAAAACAAATTGTGAAATTAATATTTATTGTATTTTCACAGTGCTCAAGAATTGTGTGGAGAAATGTATTTAAAGTGGTTTGTCTAATTTCTAAACAATCATATAAGGAGTGATGCTTTCAAAGATCACTGTTCTATTCAAAAGAGTTAACTCAGAAACTTCTAAGCAATCTAATGATGTTATGTGTTACAAAGTACATTTATAACATTTGTTTAGAGTTTCTTTAGAAGCAGTTGATGAACCTCATGATAAAATCAGTCTGAGTAATAATTTTATGTGTGAATTAAAGTTATATTTTCCATCAAAGTCATTGTCCAGAATCATCATCCAAATACTTTTGACTGCTTCCAAAACTAAAATTCATTTCTCAAAAGAAAGATTAACCCTCCATGAGGTTGTAGAAAAGAGTCTCAGGCTCTGAGAGCATTTTTTGACTTTTTTCTTTTCTTTTTCTTATAAAAAGTACCATACATTCAGAAGAACATAAAATAAATATAAATTGCCTAAGGAATAATAATGATAAAATAAACACCTGTGTACTTACCACTCAGGTTAAGAAAAGGAACCTTACCCCAAACTGGCTACATAATTAAAAGGCCTAGTGCAAAATAAAAACGAGGCTCCCTTGCTCAAAAAGCAGGAATAAAGTACTATTAAAAGTACTAAAACATAAAGCTTTTTCTTTCTTTCATGTTTCTCCTCTGATCATGCACATGTTCCATTGTGCCTTTACTTAAAAAGCCTTTACTTAAAAAACACAAGCTCAAAGATAACATTATCAAGAATTTCCAACCATGATGGCCAAGCCTTAAACCTAGTACAGGGCCCTTCTGCGAAAGGGGCCCCATGTGATGGTACAGGCTGAACACATGAAGTCAGCCCTGAACTTGGAAGTCTCCTCTGCATCTTGCCCCAAATGTTTCTCCTTCCCTCTCTCCCAGGGTGAATACAATTTCTAAAGGATAATGTGGGTGATTAAGGCATCACTGGAATAAGTGCATAACTCCTGAAACACATCATTCATTTGGATGTACCTTTATTTGACCAGGGAATAAAGACTTTCTTACTTTGGAGTCACACTGTAGAAAATGCCGTCACCATAAATAAAGGATAGAACTTAGTAAGGCAGATAAGGCATAGAACCACGAGAAGTTAGATATCAATATAAGATGAAGCTAGCATGACAACAGAAGAAAAGAGCTAGAATAATGTGTCAAAGGCAGGAGTCACAGTTCAGGAAGGATATTGACAAAGCGTTCTGAGGAGGGTGGCTACAAATGTAGAAACCATGTGGTATCCATCGAGGATCCCCTGAAGGACTTGGAGAAAGGAGGACTCAGAATGCTCGATGGCTGTCTCCAGTCAGTTCTCAAGTGGAACAGGGAGTCGGCTTGTCCTACATAGCCTCCAGGAGTCTAAATAGAGAAAAGACCTTAACCAAGATCTGGAACTTTACCCAAAAAAGGAACAGGGTATCTGGGACAATGGTAATTTCCACATGGCTGGATGTTTAAAGAGAAGCTGGTAATATTCCAAGCAGGAGGGATGTTGTTGAAGGAGTTCAAGCACTGAATGAATGATGAAGCTGGATGAGTTTTTAAAGGACCTTTCCAGCCCTCAAGTTCCACAATTCAAATTCAAATAAGACAGGGGCAAAATGATCACCAAAGGGGCGCTCTGTATTCATAGGAAGGGCGGATCTCGGATGATTTGGTGCATTAAGCTCTCACACAGTATTTTTCAAAGTACAAGATTGCCAGCCATTTCAGCTTATGAAATCAAGTGGGCTGACTAGCACTTTAAAAAATGAAATTGAATAGAAACAGAATGCATCACAAGTAGGATGGGTAAATGTGAGCAAATGTGTATGTGTTTATTATTTACTCTGAAGCTAGGATAAAAAAATTTATTTTGAAAGCTTGGAAGCTAGACAGAGTCCCCCAAATACCATTTCCCATTGTGCAGGGCAGTCCCTGGCAAAGTAGAGATACAGCTAAGCAGAGAAGGACTGCCGGTCAACCCAGGCCAGTCAAAGTATCAGGTATACAATGAACAATGCTAACCTCTGAAGCAGGAGACCCACCACCAACCAGATGAGATCATGGATTACAGGCAAGAGGAGCAGGTGAATCAAGAAGACAAGACAGTAAATGAATCTCAGAATTACAGTGAAGGATTAGGGAGTGCTGATACTCAAGGGAGGGACTGAATCAAACAGGTAACTGGAAAGCTATGTAGGCACCAGGCAATCAGACAAAAGGAAGCCAGAGAACGTTACAGCCCCTTTGAAATAATTCGTGTAAAAATCATTCATTGATGTTAAAACCATCGTGTGAAATGTTACTGAGGACAATATATTAACTTAGTCTAAAAGTCCAACCACATCTATACTTCACTAATTCTGAAAGGGAAAAGCTACCTTCACAACAGAGAGATCTAGTGGCCATTTCCTCAACCAAAAGAGCTAATGTAACATCATCCATAAAGAGGTGAGCAGAACTTATGGAGCCCCTGATAGGATGCACTGAGAGGAATACAAAGCCGTCTTTGTTGGATTCTCACCAGAAACGTTTAACTTGACCCTAGCCTTGAGGAAATAACTGGACAAACCAAATTAAAGGCATTCCATAATACTGGCCTGGACTTTTAGAAAATGTTTGTATCATAAAGGGAGAAAAGAGGCTGCAATGGCCTCTGATGGTCATAAGTGTTACAGATCAGCAATCAATGTGTCCACAGTGGTCTGACATCATCCTTGTCCCAGAAAGACTCAGTGAGAGCGTGACTCATGAGGCTCTTCCTCAGGTTAGAAGGGATAACAGGAAAGTGAAGATGCTGAGCCTATGTGCTGGGCGTTATATGTTGTCCCTTTTAATACTGAAATCACGTTTGAAGTAGATGTCATTGTCCTTAGTTTACCGATGAGGAGACGGAGTTAGATCATTTGCCTAAGGTCATGCAGAGCTGGCATTAGACTCAGATGCACCAAATCCAAATCCTTCTTCTCCTCTCTCTTCTTCTTTGTAAAATCACCATTTTCAATCACAAAATATTGCAATGATGAAAAAATAAATACAATAATATAACAGACACCTATGTAGTCACCAGCCGGATAAATGTTAACATTTTGTCACAGTTGTTTTATATTGTTTTTCATTTATGGCTCTTGATTTAAACACCGTCTTCAATTCAGGCACCTGGGGGTTTCTTTTCTCTTTTCTCCTTTTTCTCCTCCTCCTCCCTTCCTCCCTTTCTCCTCTCAGTTCAACCATGTAATTACCTTAGAGGAGGTGGTGATTTTATTGTATCTAGCATTTCTATGTGTTATAGGAGGAGGAACGTTCATATTAGCTCAATCTATCTTGTCATCAGAGCCAGGCTTCCAGTTCTGTTCTCTTTCTGATAAATTACAATAGTTGGCAACATAAGACATGTACCTGGATTTTCACAGTATGCAAAACTTAATCACCCAGTCACCAAGGTTCATTAGAATCTCTTCAGGCTCCAGTTTCCAGGAGAATCCAACAAGAAAAATCAGGACTAGATTCCTCTGGTCTTAGAATTTTGAGAATGGCTATTAAAGAGTCAAATTCAAAACTTCAGCTCACTGTGCTTTTTTATTCATAGTTTATTAATTTGCAACGCTGAACAAATTAAACCAGCACCATGGATTTTGTGAAGAACAAGCAGGAGGTTATTAAAAACCATACATAAAAGGTTGTAAATTCATGAGCTTTCTATCTCCCTTCAGATTCTATCAGATGTTACACTAAGCTCATGAAGTTCCAAGCAAGTATCTCTTCTTCTGAGGTTCTCCTCTCCAAAAAGCCAGTGATCTAGAAACCATACATATGCCTTGAGTGTATACGGGAGGTGATGTAAGTATTCCTCTTTATGAAGCAGTGAATTTGTCAAGCAAAGCATAAAATGTTTTCTCCCCTAGTAGCTCTGCCCTAACTGGCAACATTTAGGAAATACAATCCTAAAAATATATGATAATGGTCTCTGCCCTGAGGGTAAGGATGATGGTAATCTTTAACATTTGCAAAACTGTTACTGTACTAAACATTGTATAAGCATTATATAATTTAATGTTCACCAAAACTTGTGAGACAGGTACTACTATGATCTTCCTCTTACATATAAGGAACGGAGCCTCTGAGAAGTTAAGTAAATTGCCTAGTTAGAAAGTGCAGGGGACTGGTTACAAATGCTCATTCTAGTAAGTCCTTATTTGCTTGATTCCAGAGCCCTGACAGCCTGGTTCAAATTTCCATCTTCAGTGTTAGCATTTCCTGAGCTCTTTCCCCCTCACACCTACCCCTGTCTTCATGCCCTCTATCGTATCACATTGCTTTGTGCTTATTTGCTGAGGTATCTTTCTCTCCTCACAGATTCTCAGCAACTTGAGAACGGATACAGAATCATATGTATCTTTGTTTCCTCAACACCGGCAATGGGACCAAGTACATGTTAAGGGACAGTTGTCATCATCAGGGCAGTTTTAATTGTAAGTAATAGAAACTAAATTCAAACTACTTTAGCCATTATTTAGTGGTTTACGTAACTAGGAAAGGCCAAAGTTGTAGCTAACAAGAGCTTTCAGCTTTCTTTTTCTTTTTTTTCCTCCTCTGTACTTATAAGCTCTTCTTTTCTTGCTCCAAAGGCTGATGGACTCATTCCACACAGAGGAACCATGGCCGCTAAGGCTCTTTAGCATATTTTCCAGTTTAGTCAACTGAGATGGTGGTGCCTGAGCATCACCACCACTAAAGACCTCCAGCCTTCAAAAGTCTCCTTGGGGTGGGGAAGAAAACTCCTTGGCATGGTTTGAGTCACATCCCTACTTCTGAAGTGATCGATTGAAGTGTGATGATTGCAGTCATGACTAGAACTGCACAGTTGAAGTCAGGGAGGAGGAGGAATTATCCCCAAAATGGTAGGAGGTGAATTTGCTAGAAGCCAACAAGAGTGTTAGGCAAATAAAACAATTTCTTTCTACCACAGGGCTCCAATTCAGTTTTGTGGAACTGAAATGGAATTGGAACTGTGCCAGCCCCACTGGAATTGGACCCCATATTCTCTTCTGTCTCTAGAGAAGCTTTGGCCTTACCTGAATCCCACTCTCAGGCCAATGGAAGATAGTGAAGTGTGATCGCATGAATTCTTGGAATCAGCATGTCATAAGAAACAAGAAGAAAAATATCAGAAAATAGAGGAAACAGCACCCTAAGATGTTTGGGGGGATCTTTTCATAGGCTTCCTGCAGAAGCACACTAAATCCTGGTTAGTCTTGTTCCTGAGATTTTACTTGAATAGATGATCTTTTAAATCTGTCTCTCGAACTTTTAGCTGTGCAGGGTTTAGGATTTAATAAGTGCATTTCTTTTATTTTCCTCTTCTATACTTACAAGCTCTTCTTTCTTTCTTTTTTTTTTTTTTTTTCTGAGATGGAGTCTTGCTCTTTGCCAAGGCTGGAGTGCAGTGGCACAATCTCAGCCTCAGCTCACTGCAACCTCCGCCTCCTGGGTTCAAGCGATTTTCCTGCCTCAGCCTCCTGAGTAGCTGGGATTACAGGTGCTTGCCACCATGCCCAGCTAATTTTTTTGTTTTTTCAGTAGAGATAGGGTTTCACCACGTTGGCCAGGCTGGTCTTGAACTCCTGACCTTGTGATTCACCCGCCTCAGCCTCCCAAAGGGCTGGGATTACTGGCGTGAGCCACTGCACCGGTCCAAGCTCTTCTTTTCTTGCACCAAAGGCTGATGGACTCATTCCACACAGGGGAACCATGGTTGCCGAGGCTCTTTAGCATATTTTCCAATTTGGTCAACTGAGATGGCGGTGCCCAACCATCACCACCACCAAAGACCTGCAGTCTGGAAAAGTGTATGATTTAATAAGCAATTGCAAGCAAGGAGAAAACCGTCTCAGTGTTTATGACCAAAAAGGTAAACAAAGTTAGTTTAATACTTGGTATTCATATGCCAGATACAGGGTGCCAGAAATCTACTGGACAGTTTCAGATGGGAAGAGCTGCGAAAAAAAGAAAGTCTCTGGTGCGGGGAGTTACCTCTTCTTCCAAGAAGAGAACGTCTATACACTGGGAATCCAAAGTTAGTGGAATCTCTCCATTGGAAGTGTGGAAGCAGATTCCTTTCTCTCTCCTTCTTTCTCCCCACTGTCCACTAGGTACTGGGGGAATACAAAAAATAAAGTCATGGTCCTTGCCTTGAAAAATCCTCCAATTACTTGAAGAAAGATGGAAGCCCACACATACATGTGAAAAGACATGAGAGTATCTGCAAAGCAAGATGTCGAGGGTTGGGAAACGCTTTTCCTTGGAATGTGGAAGAAGTGTCCTGGGTATTAGGAGACCTGGGATCTGATTCCAGCTGGGGGCCCTTGAAAAGTTCCAAACCTCATTGGGCTTTCATTTTCTCATATGTGAAAATGGACAATATAGAAAGGTTGAAAAACAAACATCATGATTCAGTAAGTGTTGCCAATGACACACTTCTTGTGCTTAGCTTTATATATCTCTATGAGGTACCTTTCTAAAATTCAGATAGCTACTAAAACCTAAATTAACATTAGGCCCAAGTACTGAATTGCTATGTTGAAATAATATTTTCAAATAATAATAATAATAAACTTTCAATTATACAACTTACACTATAATTTGGTCTTGTACAGATAATAATTAAAAGTATTATTAAAATATTATTTTTTCAGTTTTCTCTCATCCTTTAAAATGTTCCATTTTTGTATAAATTTTCTATCCTATGTAATATAATGCTGTAGTCATATATGTGTATGATTTTGAAATAGACATACAAATACAGAGGCATGGACATAAATGTTGCTTAATTTCAGTTTTTACTGATAAGGAACATAAGTCAAAAAGTTTAACAATCATTGCTTCTATCCATTAAGACTCAAGCCCAAGCAGACTCTTCCCAGTAAGACTCACTATAGTTTTGTTCTCTTGGGACCTCCCCAAGGTCCTTGAAGACTTTGATGATAAAATCTCGCACAAAGTTTGGTCTTCAAATAAGGTCTTCATCTAGACAAGGCAAAGGCAGGGGATGTGCTTTCAAAACTCCCACATGCAGATCTGCACTTCAGAAAACTACAGATGCTGGTACTTTTAATATGCACATTTCCAAGTGCTTATAAGTCACCAAGGTCATCTAATAATTGTTTAAAATTCAGTGAGGTTCTTCACATCATGAGGTAAAGTTACCAGTGCATTCTCTCACCAGTGTTCTCCATGGAGACCTGCACACCTCCTAAAATCCAGGCAGCCAAACTGTCTTGCCTTACTTGAAGAGAATAGAAAAAGAAAACTTTCAAATGCATCCTCATCTGCAATATGTGTGTGGTGATACCTTCTCTATGTTAAGTGCCCCACACAGTGCCTGGCAATTATTGGCATCATTAAAAGTTGGCCCAGGAATCCAGAGGATAGCAAAAAAAGAATCTAGCAGAGGAAGTAAAGAGATCAGTCTAGGAAGAGAAGAGGAGAAAAAAGACTTTTAGATGAGCCTGGGTCAGGAGTAGAAACAATATTTTGTACTAGGAGCAAGGGAATCTTTTTTAAAAATACAATGATATCCCAATCCCCACAAGTTGCTAACCTAAATGTGTGAAAAAAAAAAAAAAGATAAGAGGATAAAATAATTGAACAGCAGTAGAGACAGCCCCAAGAAGCATGTGATTAATTATCAGAGGAACCATCAGAAACTAGAGCTAGGAGCTCCAAGGACTTTTGCTTGCTGTCCCTGGAGCCAGGTCTCATCTTTGGTGGTTGGTCGATTTTGGCCATTTAGAATAGAAGCTGTATCTCATGACCTTCAGACAAGAGTGTAACTGGCCTCATATCAGAAGACATGCTGTGGGTTGTAGTTCTGTTCAGTTCTACATTGGTTATGTACTCACTACATGTCAAGACCTGGAGTGGGTGCCAAGAATGTAAGGATAAATAAGACTTGGCTCCTGTCCTCAAAGAGCTCATGGTCTAGTTAAGAAAACAAACAATAATCATCATTTCATTACAATATGGTATGTGGAATGGAAAGTCAGCCTTAGCAATGTTACGAATATTCCAAGTTTTCTTCCATCCATTATCTCTTTGATCTGGAAACAGCACAGAGAGATGACTAAGACGACTGTCCTCATCGTTACTAAGAACTTATGTCTTATATGAAGTGTACTTTCCTCATTTCGAAGTGCCTCACATAACTAAGTTCAGTTAATCATTGATTGAGAATCTACTGAGTGCAAGACTTTATGCCAGGGACCGGGTGTTTATAGAAGTACATAATTTGTTGCCAGAATTTTAAAAACCTAAATTATAATTAGAAAAACAGACTATTTGGATAAGCACACATATAAGGTACAAATGGCAAATGAGTTATAGTTAATACATAAAAAATGTGTCTTTGGCAATGACGTAACTGGGTGGGAAACCGCCTGGATGGGAGAACAGGAATACCCACATTCTGTCTCAGGCAGCTACTCTTTTCACATCATGCATCGCTGCAGGGACTCAAACCCTGGGGCATAACTCCAGGGAGGTGACTGGTCCCTGTGGAAAACTCCCTTACCTTAAGGTGTAGTTTCTCTGAATGGCCTAGAAACAAGGCAAAGAAGCTCTGACCTTGACTCAACCACAGACCTTCCCACACACCAAAGAGAAAGACGTTAGAATCTGAGCAAGACTTGGTCACAGTGCTGAAGACCCTGGAGCAAAACAACAACAAAAAGCAAGACTGAGGACGCAGGCTCCTACTGCCATTTCCCAGAGTTCTAGAAGCACCATCCAACACAGTTAGGGAAAGAAGCGATGAAAATTGGAAACAAAGCAAAATGATCATCATGTATTAAGACTGCAATTGTATTTTTAGATAGCTCAGGATGATCAGCCCCAAATTTTGGAACTAAAGAAAGCATCAAAAAGTGGTTATTTTATTAAATTAAAATACACAATCATTTTAATATAAACAGACAATAACCAGACGGGAAATATAATACAAGAACTACCTTATACACCACAGCAAGTAAAAAAAACAATAGGTAATATACAAGAAATGTAGAAAATATATACACAGAAAAATTTTAAATGACCGCATAATGTAACAGAAAGTTTATCTTATTCTTGGAAAAGAAAACAGTAATATAAAGTCAACTATTTCTTTTTTTTTTAATTTTTTAAATTTTTTTATTTTTTTATTTTTTTTATTACACTTTAAGTTCTAGGGTACATGTGCATAATGTGCAGGTTTGTTACACATATATATTTGTGCCACGTTGGTGTGCTGCACCCATCAACTCGTCAGCACGCATCAACTCGTCATTTACATCAGGTATAACTCCCAATGCAATCCCTTCCCCCTCCCAAAGTCAACTATTTCTAAATTAGTTTGTATATTTTATGTTACCTCGATAAAATAGTATTTTTTAATAGCAGGAATTTTAAAGAATGATACTGGAAATAAAAGGAATGAATGCAAAGAAAACTTCTGAGGGAAATAAAAGAGTAAGTAGTGAGAGAGACTCTAACAGATATTAAAGCCTATAAATGAATAAGGTCCCATTTTCTTCTGGAGAGGAAATAATCAGAGATTCGATTAACAGAAAAGGGAATCCACAAAGAAACTCACTTATGCTTATTTATTATCTTATAAAAGTAGCATTCCAAACTAGTTGGACAAGTTAGATTATTCAAGAAATTGTGAGGAAACTGACCAGCTCCTTGGAAAAAAACATAAAGCCCGATTCCTGTCCTACTGCTCATATAAAAATAAATCCCAAATAAAATGGACAGAGATTTCAACATTAAAAAAAAAACTATAAACGTGAAAAATAAAATACAATCTGAGTGGCATGGTGAAATACAAGACCCAAAACCGTAAGGCAAGTATTGATAACTTGTACAACAAAATGCCCCAAATCCAGAACACTGACAACACCAAATGCTGGTGAGGGTATAGAGCAACAGAAACTCTTATTCCTTGCTACTGATTATGCAAAAGGATACAACCAATTTGGAAGACAGTTTGGCCGTTTCTTACAAAACTAAACATACCCTTACCATATAATCCAGCCACTGCACCCCTTGGTATTTACCCAGAGGAGCTGAAAACTTACATCCACATAAAATGTAGCACATGAGCCAGTCACAGTGACATGTGCCACAACCCCAGCTACTCAGAGGCTGAGGCAGGAGGATCACTTGAGCCCAGGAGTTTGAGGCTGTAGCTCTGATCACACCTGTGAATAGCCGCTGCACACCAGCCTGGTCAACAAAGTGAGATCCTGTCTCTAAAAATAACAATAAAAAAACAAAACAACACCTGCACATGGGTGTTTATAGGAGTTTTAATTGTAATTGCCCAAATTTGGAAGCAAACAAGATGTTAATAGGTAAATGGATAAACTGTAGTACATCCAGACAATGGACTATTATTTATCACTAAAAAGAAATAAGCCTTAGTCGGGCATTGTGGCAGGTGCCTGTAGTCCCAGCTACTCGGGAGGCTGAGGCAGGAGAATGGCGTGAACCCGGGAGGCAGAGCTTGCAGTGAGCCGAGATCGTACCACTGTACTCCAGCCTGGGCAACAGAGCGAGACTCCATCTCAAAAAAAAAGAAAATTAGCCATCAAGCCATGAAAAGATACAGAGAAAACTTAAAGGCGTATTACTAAGTGAAAGAAGCCAATCTGAAAAAGCTTCCGTTATCCCAACGATATGACATTCTGGAAAAGGCCAAACTATGGAAACAGTAAAAAGATCAGTGGTTACCAGGGGTTGGGAGGCTGTGGGGAGAAGGAGCGAGAGGCAGAGCACAGAGGATCTATAGGGCAGTGAAACAACTCTCTATTATACCATAATGGTGGATACACGCCATTGAACATTTGTCCAAACCCATGGAATGTACAACACCTAGAGTGAGCTTTAAGATAAAGTATGGACTTTGGGTGATAAGTATGTCAATATAGGTTCACCAATTGTAAGAAAAAGGTACCACTCTGGGCCAGCCTTGGGGCCTCATGCCTGTAATCCCAACACTTTGGGAGGCCAAGGCGGGTGGATCACGTGAGACTAGGAGTTCAAGACCAGCCTAACCAACGTGGTGAAACCCTGTCTCTACTAAAAATACAAAAAATTACAGACATGGTGGCACACACCTGTAGTCGCATCTGCTCAGGAAGCTGAGGCACAAGAATTACTTGAATCCCGGAGGCAGAGGTAGCAGTGAGCTGAGATCAATCGTACCACCGCATTCCACCCTGGGCAACACAGTGAGACCCTGTCTCAAAAAAAAAAAAAAAAAAAGTACCACTGTGGTGTGGGATATTGATAATGAGGGAGGCTATGCACGTGTAGGGGTAGGGGGCTTATGATAAATCTCTATACTTTCCTCTCAATTTTGATGTGAACCTTAAACTGCTCTACAAAAATAAAGTCTTAAAAAATAGTTAAACTGTACACCAGACGCGTGGCTCAGGCCTGTAATCCCAGCACTTTGGGAGGCCAAGGCAGGCAGATCACGAGGTCAAGAGATCGAGATCATCCTGGCCAATATGGTGAAACCTCGTCTCTACTAAAAATACAAAAATTAGCTGGGCATGGCGGTGCACGCCTGTAGTCCCATCTGCTCAAGAGGCTGAGGCACAAGAATCACTTGAACTCAGGAGGCAGAGGTTGCAGTGAGCTGAGATCGAGTCACTGCACTCCAGCCTGGCAACAGAGTGAGATTCTGTCTCAAAAAAAAAAGTTAAACTATGTATGTTTAAAATAGTAAAATGACAAGCTAGGAGGAAACTTTATGCAGCACATATATTTCCTTAATTTATAAGCTTTTGTAATTTACAAAGAGTTTTTGAAGTTTCTTATAAAACTGAAAAACATTCCTGTAGAAAAACAAGCTGAAAGTAAGAGCAAGGGCCGGGCGCGGTGGCTCAAGCCTGTAATCCCAGCACTTTGGGAGGCCGAGACGGGCGGATCACGAGGTCAGGAGATCGAGACCATCCTGGCTAACACGGTGAAACCCCGTCTCTACTAAAAATACAAAAAAACTAGCCGGGCGAGGTGGCTGGCGCCTGTAGTCCCAGCTACTCGGGAGGCTGAGGCAGGAGAATGGCGTAAACCCGGGAGGCGGAGCTTGCAGTGAGCTGAGATCCGGCCACTGCACTCCAGTCTGGGCGACAGAGCGAGACTCCGTCTCAAAAAAAAAAAAAAAAAAAGAAAGTAAGAGCAAGTAGATACAAATGGCTCGTAAGCATGTAAAAACACTCAACTTCTAATTTTAAAAATGTAAAAGTAAACATTAAGACCAAAATGTTACACCCATCTAATTTGCAAAAATCAAGTTTGAGAGTGTACATTGTTGATCAGAATGCAGATTATCTCACATGTGGTTGCTGAAATCGTAAGCTGGTACCCTTCTATGGAGAAAAATTTGATCAAAATTTAAAATGCACATGCCTTTTAATTTGGTGATATATTACTATAAATTTAACACAAAATATGTTTGCAAAAGGACAGTAAAGTTTATTTATAATACTTCTTGCATTGTTTATAATACCAAAATTTGTCAACAACCTAAAATGCTTCTCAATAAGAGACTATCAAATAAATTATGATTGATATGCAGTGGAATGCTGTGTAACCATTTCTTTCTTTTTTTTTTTTTGAAACTAAAGGTCTCACATATTTATTACTAAACCAAGCCTACCAGCACACATACAACACATACACAAAGAAAAAAGAGAAAATATATAGTCCCAATAAAACATGTCCAACTGTCCAGATAGTGGTGACATTTTCAGCTTGCTGTGGTAAGTTGGTCATGCATAAATGTGTGCCATTTCATGTGCAATTCCTCAGAGACCCAGCTTGCTTCTTCTCCAATGGTTCTTTTTAGAGTTGTACCTGATTTTATTACCAGTTTTCATTTAAATCCACTGGGGAATAAGGTGACTTTGCTATTGTTACTTGACCAGGAAATGCTTAATCCTGAAAGTCTTGTGAGAAGACATGACAAGAAGTGGAGTCAAGCACATGCCATGATGGCAGAAAAAGGAAGAGAGAGCCCATTTCTTAAATAATGTGGATCTGTGCAACATCTGTACAAATACAGTAAAAATAGCCAAAACAAGTTTTTTAAGTTTAAAAAGCAAGGTGCATCTCCCTGAAGTTGGGGTATTTGGGGGAAAAAAATCAAGGAGTAGACCTTTGAGCCTAATATAATCCTTTTTATATTATACACTAGTATGATCCCCATTTTACAGATGAAGAAACTGAGGCACAGGAAATTTATCAATTTATCCAAAATCACAAACGTATTATGTGGTGAAGCTAGTGTTTAAAACCAGGCAGTTTTGGGTTCAAACTAAGTTAGTGGTGGTGGGAATGGAGATGAAGAAATACATCTGAAAAATATTAAGGTACAGAATCTACAGGCCTGAATGTGAAGGATAAGTAGGAGAAAAGGAGGAGGGATATTTTTCAGATTTTTTTGTTAAATCTCATAAACAAGAAATTCTGATTTTTGGCAAACGTACTCTACTTTTCACTGAATTCTCTTATTTCAAGAAATTAGAAATACTAAGTGAAAATTTTATAAAAGCTTGCCTAATTCCCAGAGCTCACATTGGGCCAGGGAATGTTCAAGCTCCCGCCAACCAGAGTGGAAAAGTCTTCTTGAATATATGCACCATTCTATAGACTGCAGAAAATTCCTACTTTAGTAGTGGGGCTAAAACAGCTGTGAAGATTGTTCTAGATACTGATCCCCAAGAACAGAGCTCAACATAATTTACTAAAGTATCAAAGAGATCCACAATGAATTTAACTGCCTGCCCTAACAAAAAGCTCAACACTCTTTAAATAACAATATCTATCTATCCACAACAAGATTCACAGTATCCATCATCCAATAATAAATCAGTAGACCTATAAAGAAGCCAAAAACTGTGACCCACACGCAAGAGGAAGCTAGTGAATAGAAACAGACCCAGAAATGAGAGAGATGATAAATTTAACAGACAAGAATATTAAAATAGCTATTTAAATATGTTTTATATACTTGAAGATACAAAGAATACATGTACTTGAAGATACAAAGAATTATAAACATAATAAGAAGAAAAATGGAAGATATTTATAAAATAAATGGAAACTCTAGAAATAAAAATACAGTATCTAAAATGAAATTTTTATTGGATGGGATTAATAACATATTAGAAATTGTAGAAGAAAATATCCTGAACTTGAAGACATAAAAATGTAAACTTATCCAAACTAAAGCACAGAAAACAAAGTTCAAGATACATTTTGTAAGTCCTAAAGCAATCACTTTTTAGAAAGCCAATAGTGAAAATAAAAACTGAATACTAAAGGCTACTCACATTCACCACTTCTATTCAACATGGTACTGGAAGAACTATTCAGTGCAATAAGAAAAGGAAAGAAAATTCTTTATTCTGAAGCAAAATAATAATGTACAGAGGGGGAAAAAAACTATGATCAAGTAATTATGAAAACGAACTGGCATTCATTGATAGATACTATGAATTTTTTCTTTTTGTTTTCTGAGACAGAGTCTCACTCTGTTGCCCAGGCTGCAGTGACACAATCTCGGCTGACTGCACCTCCACCTCCTGGGCTCAAGTGATTCTCATGCCTCAGCCTCCTGAGAAACTGGAATTACAGGTGTATACCACCATACCCAGTTAATTTTTGTATTTTTAGTAGAGACAAAGTTTCACCCTGTTGGCCAGTCTGGTCTCAAACTCCTGACCTCAGATGATCCACCTGCCTCAGCCTCCCAAAGTGCTGGGATTACAGGCATGAGCCATCACACCTGGCTGGAATTCTTGTTAATAATTTTAGGTTTGATAATGGTATTCTTGTTATATTTTAAGAGTCCTTACATCCTTGTGATGTATACTAAAATATTTACACATGAAAGAACATGGTATCTAGGATTTGCTACAAAATATTTTGCAGTTGTGGGAGTGGGGATGGGAAAGAGGGTAGGAAATGGGTTAATAATAAGACTGGCCTGAGTTGAAACTGGGTGATAGAAATATGTGGGTTTATTGTGCTAGTTTCCTCTATTTTTGTATGTGAATTTTTTTCATAAAGACAACATAGAAGAGTGAAAAGGGCAAATGACTAAGTAACAAAAGATACAACATATGTAAGCAACAAAGAGACAGTGCCTAAATTATATAGAGTCCCTAGAAATCAATTAAAACAAAAAACAGACAACCAATAGAAAAATAGGCAAGAGATTTGGACAGGAACTTCCAAAAATAAGGATATTCAAATGGTCAGTAAACAGGTTGATTAGTAATTAAGGAAAAACCGTTAAACCACAATGGTTATGACTCACACCCCTTAGAATCACTGAAGTTAAAAATGACTGGCAATACCAAATGCTGGTGAAGATGCAACCCAATGGGAATGTTCACACACTCTGGTGAGCATGCAAACTGATACAACAACTTTGGAAAATAGATTGGCGTTATCTACTACAGTTAGACACATACATACCCTGTGACAGCAAATCTATACCCATGAATATTCTTGGGGGAAATATATTGTTCAAGTGCAAATTGTATGTCCATGTCCAAATCTCTGGACAAGAATGTTCACAGGCTGTATTATTTATAATAACCCCAAACCAGAAAGAACCCAGATATCTATCAGTAGAAGAATGGATAAACTATGCTGTAATCATACAGTAGAATTCTACTTAGCAATGAAATGAACAAACCACAGCTAATATACTATAATATACATGAATCTCCTAAACACAATGTTAAGCCAAAAAAATAAAGCCAAACATAAAGAAATCATACTGTATTATGCCATTTACATAAAGATTCAAAAACAGGCAAAACATATCTATGATAAAAGTTGGGAAAATAGTTGCTTGTGGAGAGGATGGAATAGGCAGTAATTGGGGAAGGGTGTGAAGTGGGCTTTGGGGTGCTGGTGTTGTTTCATTTATTGGCATGGTTGGTAGTTAGTTAGTTTGTTTTTTGAGATGGAATCTTGCTCAGTCGCCCAGGCTGGAGAGCAAGTGGTGCCATATTCACTCACTGCAGCCTCCACCTCCCAGGTTCAAGCAATTCTCTTGCCTCAGCCTCCCAAGTAGCTGGGATTACAGGCTCACGCCACCACGTCCGGCTAATTTTTGTATTTTTAGTAAAGACTGGGATTCGCCACGTTGGCCAGGCTGGTCTCGAACCCTTCACCTCAAGTGATCTGCCCGGCTTGGCCTCCCAAAATGCTGGGATTACAGGTGTGAGCCACTACGCCTGCCCAGACATGGTGATCGTTAAGTGTGTTCATTTTGTGGGAATTTTGTGCTGTTTACTTATAACTTGTGTGCTTTTCTGTGTGTGTCTTCTTCATATTAAAGAGTTTAATACAAAGAGATAAGTCATTCATTCATTCATTGTTCTATCAATTCCTTGATTCATTCAGTAAACCTTTGCTGAGGGTTGGTGTATTAGTCTATTCTTGAATTGCTGTAAATATCTGAGACTGGATAATTTATAAGTAAAGAGGTTTAGTTGGCTCATGGTTCTGCAGCCTGTACAGGAAGCATGGTGGTTCTGCAGCCTCTACAGGAAGCATGGTGGTTCTGTAGCCTGTACAGGAAGCATGGTGGCGTCTGCTTCTGGGAGGCCTCATGGAGCTTTTACTCATGGCAGAAGACAAAAGCAGAAGCAGGCACTTCACATGGCAAAAGTGGGAGCAGGAGAGCAAGGCCAGAGGCGCCACACACTTTTAAACGACCATACCTCAAGAGATCTCGCTCACTATTGAGAGGATAGCACCAAGGGGGATGGTGCTAAACCTTTCATGAGAAATCCACCCGCATGATCCAATCACCTTGCACCATACCCCACCTCCAACACTGGAGATTCTATTTCAGTATGAGATGAGGAGTGGGGACACATATCAAAACTGTATCAGTTGGCTGCAACATCATTGGAGCACTAGTTCTTCTCATGGGGGAAAAAAGTTCTTGTGCACAGGGCTACATTTTTAAAAACGAAGGGTCTGAAACAATGTATTTACTCACTGAACTTGATTTAGTCCTAACCACAACTTGCTAGTTTAGTTTAGCCAAGCGGTTATGCTTCTCTGGGCCTGCGATGATCCATAGAGTAGGTGATCTATCTTTTAGCGCCGAAAGTGGTAATTTATTAATTCAATCAACTGTAGTTGAGTGCATATTACCTGTACAGTGATTTGCTAAAGATAGGAGCCACAAAACTAGAAAAACAAACAAAAGCATGGTCTCACTCTCCAGAAGCTCCTAGCCTGGCCAGTGACAAAGGGACCACTGTGGTGGAGCAAAGTAGTGCATCGGTGGACCTCATGCCCAGGGTGCTAAGGGACCACTTGTGAGCAGCTGCTATTCCTGATCCCAAAGGAAGGCAGGCAGAAGCGGAGAACCGATCCCACTTTCAGCTGTATATTAAATGCTGCGCTATGCGATAGAGTATTACCGGGTTGGGGCCAGCACAGCTTCTCTGAGGCCTGGAAGCAGGAGAAAGCTTCTGTCAGACAGAAAAGCAGCAGAAAGATCAGAGTGAACAAAAACCAAGAGTTTTTACTGCTTTTTATTTTTCAGGTCTGTGTAGATAGGATTCTGGGAGGCAGTGTACAGAAGGGAGTGGGAGTCCAGAGCGTGGCAGGACTAGGGCAGGAAAGACCTTGATTGCCCTGATACAAATCCCAGCAGGAAGGAGCCAGCACCTCCCCAGTCACAACTTCCAACACCTGCCGCTGAGCTGGGCCCGGGAAAAGCAGTCCCCTAGTGGCGAGTTTGGGAGCTCCCGGTTGCTCGTGGCCTGAAAATCTTGCTCCAAAGAGGACAAATTCTAAGGGCTCTTCAAAACCCCAGAGGAATATAAGCCCACTGGAAATGTAGGTAATCAGCTATGCAAATGTGAGGTTAGTCACACATAGGAAAGCACAATAAACAAACCAGGGATCTCATGAGAAAGTACCAGAAGACGCCTTGGCTTAGAGAGCAATCGGACAGCATTTCCCCAGGGCAAGGATCTGCTGATCCTGAGTGTCTGAAGGGTTGCTTTGCATGTGGCTTCAGCAGATGTGTCCATTTGCATGTAGGTAAATTTCTGCATATAAGGTCTCAGTACCAAGCAGGTCTTCAGAGGACTGAATGTTACAGGATTAAAATCTAAAACTCATTTAGCATTCACCAGTGCAACCAGCTAATAGGCATCAAGATTTATATCAGAGGATCAAGATCTGTAGTTGGTTTAATGGTAAGAAATACTCTTAGAAATGGAGCTTAGAAAAAAATTTAGAGACATTTATAGCAGCCTCAGAGCTGCCCCCTTTGGCAGCTCTACAGTTTCTCACTCTATCCTCTGTACAGGAAGCGGTGTTTCCAGGATCTGCTTCCCTGTGGGCTCTGTCCACAGTGCTCTTCAGGGCTGCTCATGGCTGGCCTAATGATGTTGAGCGCTACTGGCTTTTCACGGGGCCAGGGCTGCTGGACACCGTGCAATGTGCAGGACAGTCCTGCCAGGCGAAACTGTCCCTTCTCCTGCATGACTCTGGAATGTCCCACTGAAATTTTATGTACATGAACCACCTGCTGAAAAACTTCTGAGCATAAAAGCTAATTCAATTTGGATGTAAACAAAGTATTTTTCACATGGTTTAATGCACACTGAATTTTTCAGCAATGCAAGTACCATGCAAACTGGGGAAAAGACTAGGCTTAGTTTTATTCAGAGCTTTGTTGGGAGTTGTTCACTATGTCAAAGAAACTTGAGGTTAACATGTGCAGCCGCTCCATTTGTGGGGTTCCATGTAGGGGGCCAAGTGTTTGCCTACTTCCTGTTGGCTTCTGGCAAAATCGGGCCTCCACTTCTGTCTACTGAAATACATATGCTTTTGTTGGAAGTTACTGTCTTTTTATTTCTTCTCTAGGGCATTGTGTTGATTTTTTGAAATTAGGCATATAGTTAGGTTATTATCTATTAATTTTAATTCAACCTAGTAAAATGGGGGAGGAAGGTGGTACAAAATATTTTTTTTCTCCCTTCCTTCCTTCCTTTCTTTTCTTTTCTTTTCTTTCTTTCTTTTCTTTCTTTCTTTCTTTCTTTCCCTTTCTTCCCTCCTTCCTTCCTTCCTTCCTTCTTTCCTTCATTCCTTCCTTCCCTCCTCCTTCTTTCCTTCCTTACAGGGTCTCACTCTCTCACCCAGGGTAGAGCACAATGGCATGTTCACGACTCACTGCAACCTTGACCTTCCAGGTTCAGGCAATCCTCAAGCCTGAAATTATTTCTTTTCTTTTCTTTTCTTTTCTTTTCTTTTCTTTTTTTTCTTTCCTTTTCTTTCTTTCTTTCTTTCTTTCTTTCTTTCTTTCCTCTCTTTCTCTCGTTCTCTCTTCCTCTCTTCCTCTCTCTCTTTCTCTCTTTCTCTCTTTCTTTCATTTTGTTTTGGTGGAGGACAGAGTTTCACTCTTGTAGCCCAGGCTGTAGTGCAATGGCGTGATCTGGGCTCACTGCAACCTCCAGCTCTTGGGTTCAAGCAACTCTCCTGCCTCAGCCTTCCGAATAGCTGGGATTACAGGCACCCGCCACCTTGCCTGGCTAATTTTTGTATTTTTAGTAGAAACAGGGTTTCCCCATGTTGGCCAGGCTGGTCTCACACTCCTGACCTCAGATAATCCATCCACCTCAGCCTCCCAAAGTGTTGGGATTACAGACATGAGCCACCGTGCCCAGTCAAAAATATTTCTTATATAAGGACCTCCATGTCTGACAGGGTAGAACACAGAGGGATGAATCTGGACTTTCTGACTCACAGCCTCCGCTTCCTTATCCCCTAAATGGAAAGAATGCCTAACTCATAGGGTGGGGCCTGGGAGTGTTTCTTTGGAGCTCAGAAAGGGATAGAGGATATGAGAGAAGCAGCATTTATTGAGCACCTACCATGCATCCAGTTTTTTGCTCCTTGAATCCTTACAACAGCCTCAGGGACTAAAAACGATCACACTCACCATCCCCCTGAGGAACCGGGCTTAGAGAGAAGGTGTGTCTACGTGCACTCCGATCTTCCCGGCCCTTCCTCCATCAAAAATATTACCAGTTCTATTTTCTGACTGCATTGGTATAAAGACAAATACATTGATATGTATTAAAACATTTTCTTAGACCTAAAGTTATATATATGTATATATTTGTAATTTAAAAAATAATATTTTTATGGGCTCCTATGAGTGTGGTGGGCCCTAGGTGTGGTCTTCCTGTGCCTGAGGGGTAAGTGGGTCCTGTGTGTCTGGTCCAAGATCACAGAGCCCTAGTGGTGTGCTGGGGGTTCAGTGCTCCCCATACATGATGTGCTTTGGGGACCCCAGGTGAAGGGACGGATGGAGCCAGGAGGGCACAATGGGGAGGGGAGGAGTTTCCATAGCAACTTAGCCAAAAATGAATTTTCAAAATGTGAGTATTGGCTGGCTTCCTCTAGACGCTGTGTACTACTCGTGATAAAATAAAACCAGCATTCTTTTATACTTAGAAGGCAGGCAACCCTGCTCATAGGCAATACTGTCAAACAGATAAATAAGCAAGGGGTCAGTAATCGCGTGACTCTCTAATAAGGCTTCCTTTAATGGTAGGTAGTCACTTTAATATTTACAACTTAAAGTTGCATAGAAACATTTAAATTATGAGGAAAGTAATGAAAAATGAAAGGTAGGTCATCTCTAACCTATTGAAACTTCATAGGAAAATAGTAGCTGAGTTCTAAAAGTTCAATCTAATATAATCTTTTCAGAATATCTGTAGGCAAATGGTACTGCTCTCCACCTGGAGAGGCACTGAAGGGTGTGTGTGTGTGTGTGTGTGTATACGCACACGTGTGAGGGGTACACCTTAGGTGCCAAGAACTTTCAAAAGGACTGAAACTGGTGGAGTTGGTTGCATCTCAGAGCCCCAGTGAGGCTGCAGTCGGATTCTCATGGTATGAGGTCGACATGCAAGGCAGAGCCCTCAGGCCTCAGCGGGGTTCATAGAGAGCAGGAAAGCGCATTGAGGGGGCAGGGTACTCCTGGGGACTCACGGGGCCCTGGTCTGGGAGAACTGGCATGGGGTGGGCAGCAGAGTACCCCTGTGGGTAGGCCTCGAGATGCTGAAGATCTCCCCAGTCAGTGCTCAGCATGCATGAAAATGACCTGGGCGGTCAGGGGAGTGGGAAGGTGGGAGGCGGGGCAGGGCCAGGTTGAGTGGATCCCTGGAGTAGCTCGCTATATGAGCCTGGGGAAATTATTCAAACCCGAGGGCTTAGAGCCATCCTCCACCTTCGGTGGAATACGAAGTGGTTGAACGGTGGTCCCCAAACGGTATGTCCATGGCCTGGAATCTGCACATGTGACCTTATTTGGAGAAAGGATCTTTGCAGATATAATTAAGGATCTTGAGATGAGATTATCCTGAATTACCTGGGTGGGCCCATAATCCTACGGAGAGACAGAAGAGGAGAAGTCATGGACACAGAGGAGGAGGAGGCCATGTGAAGACAGAGGCAGAGATTACAGTGATGCAGCCACAAGCCAAGGAAGTCCGGCGCCCTCAGAAGCAGAAGAGGCAAAGAAAGGTTCTGCCCTAGAGCCTCCAGGGGTAGCATGGCCCTGCTGACACCTTGATTTCAGACTCCTTACCTCCAGAACTGGGAGACAATAAATTTGTGGTTTTAAGCACCTTGTTTGTGGTACTTTGTTATAGCAGCTCTTTACTCTGCAGCCCAGCATGAGAACATTGAGCTGTCATCAAAGCCACAGGGTACTAAAAATGAAGATTTCACAGAAAGAAATCTGATCAGACCCAGGCTTTCAGGCGCCACCCGGGCTGGGAAGCCTCATCCTGAGGTCAGTGCTGTCATGAACCTGGGCTCGATCTTGTGACACTGACTTTGCCAAGCCTCTGCTGGACACTGCCAGTGTAGGCCACTCTGTAATGTGGGGCCTCAGTAAGGTCCTTGATGCTGAGATTGAACAGAAGCTCGGTGTCTCTTAAATAAGTTACGTGAATGCATCTCTATTAAATGCTTTTATTTTCTCCCAGACTTCACTTTATGAATGGGATTTTAATAGCTGAAATTATTGGATCTAGAGATGTACTGTAATATCCATTGTAATGTTAAGAAGCTACCTTTCCATTAAGTGGCTCTGAACCCTGTGACAAGCACCTGGTGACAGTGTCCAGGCATCGGTGGAAGCAGCACTAAGAGGAGCTTAGTGCTGCAGCCGTGCTTACTACTCCTTCCACCAAGCGAGTGACCAGGGATACAGCATCAGAGCAGCCACATAGCTGGGGATGTCCAGCTACAGAACCGGGGCAGAGGCGCGGGAGACGCTTTGCAGCAAGCACAGGGAACATCACACTGTTGGCTATAGCCAGAACCCTGGATGCAGATGTGGGACCCAGTCCCACGCCTATCAGAGGAAAGAGGAAACCGCAGGTCTTGGGGAGCCCCACAGTGGTGGAGGTCACAGCCACACACTTACATTTTGGCTTACCTGAAATTAAAAGATGGGGATTGACGTATGCCTGGTTTAGGCTAAGCAATTTGCATGCGTTATCTCTTATAATTCTCACCCAAACCCTTTAATCCCATTCTATTATTTATTTATTTTTGAGATGGAGCCGTGCTCTGTTGCCCAGGCTGGAGTGCAGTGGCATGATCTCAGCTCACTGCAACCTCCGCCCCCCAGGTTCAAGCACCTGAACTCAGGTGATCCAACCGCCTCAGCCTCCCGAAGTGCTGGAATCATAGGTGTGAGCCCTTGCCTGGCCTAATCCCATTTTATAGAGGAGAAAATGGAGACTTGGGAAGTTTGAATAACCTGCTTATGCTCCTGTAACCCCACTGTCAGCTAGGATTTGCATTCAGATGGGTCTGCGGCCAGAGTTCAAAAGCTCAAACTGCCTCTCACTGGGCGAGGAGTCCATTTTCCCAGTCACTGAAACTGTTCCTTGCAGTTTTTTCTATGTCTTCTGTTTTGATAGAAATCTTGTTACCCTTATTGCATTATATAGTGATTTGCCGTATGAAACTGAGCATTCTAAGTCTAAGTCACACTTGATGGATGACTCAGGCTTCTTGACAACTGGGCTGAGCTCTCACATGGTGATGCACTCGGGGGCTCTCTGTTCCTGCTCTATTTAGTCCCAGTCTTCAAGTTTTTTCGTTTGCTGTTCTTTGGGTTTTTCTGTTCACAGTCTTAATACCATCTTTCTGAACTTGAGTCTATCTTTGTACCTGCCTCTAACAATATTTCCCTCTTCCAAACAGTACTTTTTCACCCGTTATATGATTTGGTTTTCTGGCATTTATTTGGTTTTCTGGTATGCTAGAAAACCAAATAATCGAGTTCGAATTATGTCTAACATAAGAGCAAACAGACCTTCCATAAGGACCTCAATGTCTCTCTCACAAATAAGCTACATGAATTCATCTCTATTGAATGTTTCTGTTTTCTCCTGTGCTTCACTTTATGAATGGGATTTTAATAGCTGAAGTTATTGGATCTAGAGATGTACTATAATATCCATTGCCATGTTAAAGAGCTACCTTTCCATCAGGTGCTTCTGAACCCAGTGACAAGCGCCTGCTTTCAGGAGCCAAGAAGTCCCTGGCAGAGTGCAGGGGCCCTCAAGCAAGGATTCTGGAGTGCTGATCGTTCTTCACTGAGGTCCAAGGAGAGCAATCTGATATCTAATTGCCGCCTAACAGAGTCGCCTGAAATATTTGTGTTTCCTTGTTCATATGAGGAAGTAGATTTCAAAGGAATCAAATCTGAACCCATTGTTTTACTCTAAAATACAGTAATTGATAGAGAAATGAAATCCCACCTTTTACCTCGTCCCTTGTGACACAATATCGCCACCTGCTGGCCAAAACATCACAGCGCAATTGTGCGCATCAATAGTTTGTTCGGAATGCGTATTAGCTGTCAACCTTGAAATACAGATTACAGCAATCTGTGTTCCAATCCACAACTTAGCACGCTAATTCTAAACTTCACGAAGCCAAGTATCAAGCCCCAATTACACTGCTTTTCTCCAGAAATACGCTTTCTTTTAAAATCAGAAATTACAATATTAAGTCTTTTATGTTCTTAATTTACTATAGCTTTTACATTTAATAAATATAAATTATGAAAAAATATAATAATAGGTGTATTGTCTGATAGCAGGCAGAAAGCACAGTGTGTGCCAAAGAGAGACCTGGTTGCATAATCCTGCTGTCCCGTATATTGGCTATGTAAATCTGGGCCTCAGTTCCTTTATTTGTAGAATGGAAATAAGAATACGTACCATAGAGTGCAATCATGCGAAATAAATAACATCAATTTGTTACCTAGAACATGTTGTTCAGGACATGCTGATTTAGTCTCCTTTTATTAAAGAAACGATCATTCTGTTAACTATGCACACACCCACATTTCCTCTAAAACTACTACAAGAGAAATACGATTTGAAAGCATAAATCTCATACAAGACTCTAAAAGCAAAAGCAGAACTCAGATGGTAGAATAGTTTATTTTGTGTTTGTTTATTGACTTTATGGTTCATTACAATAACTTTCACTGAATAGCTTCAAAGGAAAAGAATTTAGTGCAATAAGGTTCTGCAATTACAAACATACGTTTCATTTTTTAAGTGAATCAAAAACTTTTATCTGAGGAAGCAGAGGACTAAAGAGAGCTCAGTGAATAACCTCTATGAGCTGTCGAAGTGAGCAAGCCTCCAAAGGGGTACTTGTGTGTGAGTTTTCAAAAGAAAAATACTGCATTCAGAGAGCAGAGGTAACTTTGCCTGGTTATCTTTGTTTATCTGATATTCTGACATGAAATGCCTCCTTCTCAAAGTATTATAATTGTTTCATTCTAATTCTATGGCTCATTATAGTTCCTTTTAATATTGTATTGGTGAAGAGGGTGGATTCTAAAGTCAGGTTCAAATCTTGATCTTGAACAAACTACCTAAATTCCCTACACCTTGCTTGTAAAGTTATTGCTGAGGTTTGATGAAGCAATGCATGCAATGGCATGTGGTTGGAACAATGCTGGGAATAAAGTAAGTGCTATACTCATATCAGATAGCGTATATTTAAGGCAAAAAACATTACCAGGGATTTCAAAATGTCATTTCTGGCTGGGTCCAGTAGTTCACACCTGTATTTCCCAGCACTTTAGGAGGCAGAAGGGTGTTTTGAGGCCAGCAGTTCAAGACCAGCCTGGGCAACATAGAGAGACCCCTGTCTCTACAAAATATAAACAAAAATACAAAAAAATAGCTGGGCATGGTGGTGCAAACCTATAGTCCCAGCCACTCAGGAGGCTGAGACAGGAGGATCGCTTGAACCCAGGAGGTCAAAACTGCAGTGAGCAATGATGATGTCCCTGGATTCCAGCCTGCATGATAGAGTGAAACCTGTCTCTAAGAAAAAGAAAAAAAGAAAAAACAAGGTTATTTTTTAATGATAAAGTGGTGAATTCACCTAGAAGACATAACAATTCTAAAAGTTTACATAGCTAATAACAACAGAGATTTTGTTGATTGGTTTCATGGGTATACACATATTTCAAATTTATCAAATCATATGCTTTAAATATGAGTAATTGCACATCAAGCATACCTCAATAAAACTGTTTTTAAAAAGTGACACAAGATAGATGCAGGATGGTTGGCAATATGACTGTAGATATAGCCTGATTTGAGAGGCGTTAGGACACTTTCACTTCTCTATCCCAAAAGACTACCATGTCGTTTTCATGAATGACTGAAATTACCTCATCATAGTTTCTTTCTTTGGGAATAAAATCATATTCCCTCTTAAAATGCAAAGAAGAGTAACTCTTAACGTGACATTGGTTGTTTTAGTACCTCAATCAAACTGAATTTGTAAAATTATTTCCATTTTTCCAAGGGCCAACTTGGATAAGGATGAAGGGGAGGGAGAGATCCTGATTATAGGTGTAGTACACACACCTGCTATTTCCACCCACCCACTGTCCATTCTACTTTCTTCCCATAAGAAAATCCTAGTTTTCCTTTGAGGACACTGCAACTTCTTGACTCTCAGTCCATGTGACTTTGGTGGGGTGGACCCCACCCTTCCCCCCAATCATGGACATTGAGCAAGAAATGGATCAAGCCAATTATCTTGATGAACAATCTTCATGCCCAGTGATCTTGGGCAGTATCCTCCTACACTGCTTCAGAATTGATCTGTGTGGTCAACAGAATAATGCCGAAATGACAGCATGTACTCAAAGTCAATGGGACTCAATTCCAGGAATTTTCTTGGAGATACTGGGAAAAAGAAGTCCCTTTATTTTGAACTTGAAATATGGAAGCCTGGAGCTTTTGAGATTCATGTTCCTATATAGGGATAGTTTGTGAATGGAGGCAAACCGAGAGAGAGAAGAGAGCACATAAAACTAGATATTGTTACAGCATTTGGGCATTGTGGTAAGCAGTCTTATATGGCCCCAATCCTTGTCATCTGGTGTTTACAACCTTGGCTAGTATCCTCCTACACTGTTTCAGAGCAGGTCTCTGTGGCTAAAAGAACAATGTAGAAATGATGGTATATGGCTTCCAAAGTTAGACCATCAAAGACAATGTGGTGTCTGCCCTACTCTCTTGGATCACTTACTCTGGGGAAAGCCAGTCACATGTCAAGAGGAAACTAGAGTCCTCTGGAGGGGCCCAGTGAGGGAGGAACTGAAGCTGTTCACCAACAGCTAACACTAACCAACCATGCGACTGAGTCATCTTAGAAACAAATTGTTTGGCCCCAGTCAAGTCTTCGGATGATACAGCCATAGCCTACATCCTGACTGCAACCTCATGAGAGAGCCTAAGCAAGAACTGCCCAGCTAAGCTGCTCCTAAGTTCCTCACCCACAGAAACCATGAAAAAAATGATTGTTGTTGCTTTTTTCAGCCACTCGGTTTTGGGATAACTTGTCATGTAGCAATAGATAACGAATACGAGTATCACTGTCACTGCCATGCCTGGAATGTTCAAAGCCAGACCCTAGGCCAAGCATAGTATGATGAAAAAAATCACTGGTCATCCTTCCCAAACTCCCCAAACTCGTTCCCGCCTAAAGGTGTTTGTACTTGCTGTTTTCTCTGCCTGGAAAATATTTCCTCCAGAACTTTCCATGGCTACCTGATCATTTAGGCCTCAGCCCTGTGTCACATCCTCAGAGAGGCCTTCCCTCAATACTACATCGAAAAAAAGTGTCCCCTCTCCCAGTCACACTCTATCACATAGACTTATTTGTCTCTCTAGAACTTGGCACATTATGCAATTATCTTGTTTATGGATTTGTTTACTTGTTGTTATGTGCCTTCCTCCAGCAGACCATGAGTTTCACAAGAGTAGCAGCTGTGTCTGAATGGTTCACCACAGTATTCCTGATGGCTAGAACATAGTCAGTAATTGCTTTTTCAATGAAAAAGTTCCACTCTTTGCTCATGGGTGACCTTGTCAAGTCATGCCCTCCCTGCCCAAGGTTGTTGTAAAGGTGAAATGGAATCACATACGTGAAATTACCTCATATACTTGCCAACACATGAGACATCTTCAAATGTCTTAGCCTAGTTTCCCTAGAAAATAGGCTGAGACAAAGCTTAAGTGCAATGCTTTATTGGAAGGAAAATCCTAGGGCTGGGAAAATGAGGGGAAAGGAAAGAAAGGCAGGGAAGAGTAAGAAGCCAATACAGAGTAGTGCTACTGAGAGGCCCACTGCTTCACAGATACAGCCAGCCACTTGGCCATGGGAGACATCTCCAGATAAGCTGTAGAAAAACACCACCCTTCAGAACAGTCCCTCACTGAGAGGAATGCAGAGGTATTTAGTCCATCCGTTTCCCCTGTAACATGCTTCGCAATGGTCAAAGTGTGCCCCAAGAGGAGTTACCTCCCTTCTACTTTGGGGATTCATCACGTAGTCATCAAGGAAGCCAGACTCCACTCCCTTTGGTGTGGCACTTCATCTGAAACCTAAAGTGATGTATGGACCCAGAGACTCTGGGCTCTAGTCCCCAAGGGTCCTGAAGATAGATGAGGTTAAGAGAGTCTGAAGCAGTCCAGGTGTGTCTGATACATCAACAAATGCCAGTGAGTCCTGCATGTGGGCAAGAACTGAGGCCAGGACCCAGTCCTGGGACTGAGGCACATAGGGGTCAGGGATGGAGGACAGTTTGATCACAGGTTAAGAGGCTACACATTAAAGCAAGGATGTCAAGAGTGTCCAAGAATCTGAGAGGAGGGCAGATCTGGTTCTTGGTCATCTGTCCTCAAGGTCCTCATGGCCCTGCAGGTCCAGTCATTAGTCTTCCCTGCTGGTGTCTCTGTGGCATCTGTGTTTTCCATCTGCTCCCTGGTCATCTATCTTTTCCCACCCTCTTATCCTAAGCACAAGGCCTTCTCAGGTTCTCTGTCCCTCTCCCTTGGGCATCCGACACTTCCTTGGGGAATCCCAGGAATTTTGGGATGTTTGTTTGTGCTCTCTTAGGAAATGAGAAATGCAAAGACCTATGATATGGTTTGGCTCTGTGTCCCCACCCAAATCTCATCTCAAATTGTAATCCCCACATGTTGAGGGAGAGACCTGGTGGGAGCTGACTGGATGATGGGGGTGGTTCCCCCATGAGATTCTTTTGACTGTGAGTGAGTTCTCATGCGATCTGATGGTTTAAAAGTGGCAGTTTTCCCTGCACTCTCTTTCTCCTGCCACCTTGTGAAGAAGGCGCTTACTTCCCCTTCACCTTCCAAGGTGATTGTAGGTTTCCTGAGGCCTCCCCAGCCATGTGGAAGTGTGAGTCAATTAAAGTCCTTTCTTTCATAAATTACGTAGTCTCAGGTATTCTTTATAGCAGTGTGAGAATGGACTAATATAGCCTATCTCAGACTATTTCCTCCTGGACATATAGGCTGCCATTTCTAGCTTGTCATAACCATACTCTCAAAAGAGACTTATCCACAAGACTCTCCTGGGAAGAGAGGTCCAGGTCTTCTCTGCTCCTGAATATTACTAAACCTACTCGGGATTTTTAACATGCACAGCCCGACCCTGGGTCTCAACCCAGGAGGACTGTTTGCAGAGATGTATACCAGTTTCTAACCCCATTACTCTTCTCTTGTACTTATCTCTCTTTTTCAGCAATCGTTAGAACTCTTCACCTATTTTATCTCTTGTTTATATTTATAAATATATATGTTTTGCTCTGAGTTTTTTAGGTATGGTTTCTGAGGCTCAAAGCCTGGTACTTGTAATTTCATACTTTTTTGTCTCCAAGATATGTTCATTACCAAATGTTTGATAGTTTATTTTAAAACGCAGTTGACACTTTTTCTTTTCTCAGAACGTTTGCTGGGTCTTTTTTCCCATGAGGCAAAAATTCCATTTGGTCTCTTACACTGCCCAGCACTTGCAGTTAGGCAGGGCCACTTGACTAGTTCTGGCCATGAAATATGGGTAAAAATAATGACTGCTGCATACCTACATCCATGTACAATTTTTTGTGCTTTCTTCTGCTGTGCCTACCAAGGAGGACACGTACTCAAATGATACAGCTACAAGGTGATGGCACCCGCTTTAGCCTGAGTTCCTGAGTGACTATATGGAGCAAAGTCCTTCACTGACCCACAGTGAACATGTAGCATGAATGAGAAATAAACTATTGTGTGTTTAACTATTGAGATTTTTGCAGCTGTTTATTATTGCAGCACAGTCTGGCCTATCCTGACTAATACCATAGGCTGGAATGCTCTTATGCATTGATTGAGGAAGTACCAAGAATATAATGAGACTCTTGAGGGAAAAAGAAAAGAAACAAACCTTGGTTGATACTATAAACTATTATCCCATGACAATTTTATAAGGCAAGGATGTTATTCAAAATAATGAACAACCTGTACAGCATGAGTCCAACTAATCAGAACAGTCACAGAAACAAATCAGAAGAGATATCACCCAGTAGAGTATTCAGGGATGTGTCAGCTGAAGATCCTTGGCATGTGGTCAAACCAATGTGAGCATTAAATATCTTGAATATGGAATAAATGAATGAGCGATACGGCTGATTATAAGCTGAGTTCATGGCCTCTGCATCTAAAATTTACTTAAAGAAGGTGGACCTCAGAGTCTGGAAGGTTAAATGGATGCATTTCCCTGGCTGTTCCTTCTGTTTCATCCTGAAAAAAAATAATATTAAAGCAACTGGATCTCAGCATCTGTATCTGCTTATCTATTTTATGGCCAAATCATTTCTTGTCTGTTAACATTTAGCCTGCTCAAAATGTGGCCATTTATATGTCCACTTATTTATTGATATGTTTTCAAGTGTACTTCTAATTGTCTGGAATGTCAAATTCTTTCTGGGAAGCTCAAATAATTGACATATTCCTGCCACTATGGATAATCAATAGTCTAGTGATGTCCTAAGTAACAAACTGAGAGACCGAGAAGACCTCCTGAACCATCAGAGAAAGATTCAAGAATGTTCTGGGTGGTTCTAAGGTTAAGTACACACTGCTGTGGGCTTATTTGGACATGGGCCGTTGTTATATGATTGGAATATTTGTCCCCTCCAAAACTCATGTTGAAACTTGTACACAAATGTGTCAGAATTGATTGGTGATTGGATCATGAGGGCTTTGCCCCAGTGAATGGATAAATCCATTCATGGATTAATTGATTAAAGGGTTAATGGATTAATGAATTATCATGGGAGTGGAATGGGTGGCTTTATAAGAAGAGGAAGAGAGCCTGGGCTAGTACACAAACGCACTCAGCCCCCTCACCATGTGATGCCCTGCCTACCTCAGGATGCTCCAGAGTCCCCACCAGCAAGAAGGCCCTCACCAGATGCAGGCCCTCGACCTTGGATTTCTCAGCCTCTGTAAGCATAAGAAACAAATTCTTTTTTCTTTATAAATTACCCAGTTTCAGGCATTCCCTTATAAGCAACAGAAAACAGACTAATATAGTCATTACTAATGCCATTTTTGTAACTTTCATCTAGCCAAAAGAAACAATTCACAAAGAATCTCATTTCTCAACCATTGAAAGAAATGGAAGTTTTCCATAGTGTAGCCAGTGAAAGCTTACACATTACAAGAGGCAATGAACCTGGAAATAACTGAATGGCTGAAATTATGTGCAAAAATTCTGTCTTTGTACTTACATGCTTGGCACATTACACATGCATTTCTAGCTTTATACATGCCCCAAGAATATTTTTAGAAAATGAATAACCCCCAAGTTGCAAAGATAATTTCCTTGCAAAGAAAGGACTTTTTCTGACTAATCCAAATGGCAAAATAAAAACAGGAGACAGAAAGATAAGTCTAAATCTTAAAAACACTTGAATTGTAGTTAAAAGAAAATCAAAGCCTCAGATGGTAGAGTTTTGATGCATTTAGATGAAAATTAAAATGAAGAATGGAGAAAGCACTAAGTAATCCTCTTCTGGTTGAGTCAAAGGATTTGCTTCCTGAACTTAAAGTGATGATAGAAGGAGGGAGTACATGGTCTAGCATCTGAGCCTGGGGAGGAGTGTGGCAGGAATGCTGTCCTGACAGCAAGGTTGGAAGGGGAAAAGAAAGCTTGCTTGGCAAGCTTGGTCAAAGCTTGTTTGTTGTAAAATCAATGTAGGCAGGGAAGGAGAGATTTCTGGAACAGAGATTCCTTAACTTGGAGGAACAACAGCTGCCTCCAAAGATCCAAATGTCCTTTCATTTATTTTAGAAGAGATAAAGAAGGACATATATTAAAAACTAAAGAGACTTGGGGTTAAATGAGAAGATCTGGAGTCAGAAAATACAGATACCAGAATTTTGTAGCTACCAGCAATTTATGTTATAGAAACTTTTTAAATATTGGGAACAACTTCTCTTTTTTTCCCAACACGGAGAAGATTAAATGGGGAGGATGGAACTGGAATTTTTTGCAACTTCTATTTCTCTATTTCAAAGCTGCTAACAAGACTGCCATAAACTCCAGCTAGGCTGCAGCTGGAGCAAATTCGGTCTGTGGGTCATTCTTATGAGTATTTGACCAAGCAACTTTGCCATATGACTTTTCATAAGCATAAATCTGGAATTGTAAAAGAAACTGAAATCAACATTTATGGAGTGGGTCTAAAGGGCAGGCCCTGCAGACCTGAAGTGTAGGTCACAGTTGCTGCAAAGATTCCTTCCTGTCTTCTCCTGGCAACTGTCCCCACTCCTACTCCCATGCCCCAACCTTGCTCTTTTCTCCTGGTCTCTCGAGGTCTCATCCTTCTCTCACTATCTGCCGCAGATGTCCAAAGGGACTGAGAAAACTCCACTATTATAAAGAATGAGAGAAGGGAGATTGAGGAATAACTAGCCATCTGCCAATCACATCATGCTCTTGTTAAGTGTCTCAGCATCAGAGAAGATACTTCATTCTAAATCACTTTTGCATTCCCAGAACCTAGTCCAGTGCTTGGCACATAGTAGGTGCTTAGTAAATGCTTGTCAAATAAATTACTATCATGTAAGAGAATCACAGAGCCAGATTTTTAGTGTAAACTTTGTGAGGGTGAAAATAAAATGCCTTTTAAATAAGTAAAGCATTGAAGATACTATTTATTTGTATCCTAATCTAGTACTCAAAATGCAGATGACTTCTTATTTCTTTAAAAGGGGGGAAACCTTTACATTAAAACAACAGACAAGAGGCAGAAAATGAAAAGACTAATAGGCCTAAAGTTAGGCGTAATCTCACCGTCTTGAGTTTTGATCTCAGCCTCCTCACTTACCCAAGAAGGCATCTGTCATCCCTGAAGCCTTAGAAGGAAGTTCATCCTTCCTTAGAACCAGAAAATAATGGGCACAATTGTCTACTGGCCCCAGGCAAAGGGTGGCACTAATAGGGGAAAGGAGAGAGAGGTGATGATAAGGCTAATCTTAGACTTGTAATTTTCAGGGACATGGCATCAAAGAAAACACCACTGGTTTGCTAATAAACAGCTTAAGTCACCTTTAAAGCAATAGTGCAACACCAACATGGAATTCAGTGTCCTCCCAGGAGGTTTTGTAGCTTCCACTAAAAGCAGGTCTTGGAAAGGCTCCTTCCAGAGCTCTGCCCAGCTGTCTCCTTCTGGCTCTTGCAGTGTGTTTTCCTTTGCCCCTCACAGAGCCCCTGGTCCAATGGGAAGCACAGACAATTACAATCCAGAGGGATGGATAGAAGACACCCTGGAGTGTGGCCAAGGCATCCGGGGCTCACAGGGATGTTGGTGTGCAGAGTGGCTGGGCGGCTTCATGGAGCAGCCCAAGCTTCAGGAGAGATTTAGAGGGCAAGCAAGAGTCATTCAGCCAGGGACTGAGGAAAGGAGGAGACCCAGACCTGAACAAAGACAAAAAGCAGGAGAGAGCGTGGCATACCTGGAGAACTCCAGATGGCTCAGTGAGGTCTGTGAGGAAGGTGCCATATGGAGCAGGTGCTAGGCCTACCATGCCAAGAAGTTTGGATCTCATCTGTTGATGACAGGGAGCCACTGATGGGCTTTAAGAGGAAGAATAACATCATTGGGTTGTGTCACGAAAATCTGGCAGCCATATGGGGCATAGAAGAGGGAAGACTGGGGACTAGAAAACTAGTGAAATTGTTCAAGGGACACAAATGAACATCTGGCCAGGGAAGGAGCCGGTAGGATCAGAGTTGGGAGGACAGATCTGGGAGCTTAGAGGAAACCTGCAGGCTTTAGACAATGATGGTCTCTGAGGGAGTGAGGGAGGGAAAGGAGGCAACGGTAGCTTTCAGGGCTTCTAATAGGAGCCATCTGAAGCTTGATGGTGCCATTACACCTTAGAGGAGCAGAACTGGGAACACAGATACTTTAGAAGTGACAAGCCTGGTTTTGTTAGATCGAGTTTGAAGTATCTGTGGGACATCCAGGTAGAGGTGTCCAGTCGGCAGTGGGTACTGAGGTCTGTAGCACAGGAGAGACCAGGCTGGTGAGGGACACCTGACACCTGTCTGAGTTCAGGTTCCCAGGAGTAAGGCCACAAGTTGAGGATTCATATACAAGTGGTTTATCACAGAAGTCCTCCAGGTGGAGACCAGTGAAGGAGTGAGGAGCACAGGAGGGAAATGGAGGGAGCTCAGTATATTGGTTTCCAAGAGCTGCCATGACAATGTAGTACAAATTGGATGGCTTGCACAACAGAATCATATTTCTGGAAGTCCAAGACGAAGGCGTCAGCAGGGTTGGTTCCTTCTGAGGGCTGTGAAAGAGAATTTGCACCCTGTCCCTCTCCTGGCTACTGGTGGCTGCTGGTAGACTTCAGTATTCCCTAGCTGGCAGATGCAGCACTCCAATCTCTATCTTCATCTTCACACAGTGTCCTCTCTGTGTGTGTGTCTGTGTCCAAATGTCCTCTTTCAATAAAGACTCCAGCCCTATTGGATTAGAGGCCCATCTACTCCAGTATGACTTCATCTTAATTTAAGTAATTATATCTGCAACAACCTTATTTCCAAATGAGTTCACATTCTAAGGTAGGGGAGGTTAGGACTTCAACATGGGAATTTGGGGTAGACACAATGCACCCCACAACATGAAGCAAGGTGAGATCTAAGCAACAGGTTTGCAAGGGGAAGTCTCAGCCTCACTCCCCTGGGAAACTGTGGGTAAGAAATACCTCAGAGTCATCCCAATCTGAGCTTGGCTTTCATACTCCTGGGCTGACAGTCAGCAGTTAATGGTCTCAGGGCTGTAGAGGGAGAAATGGAAACTGCTAGTCACCTCTAGAACTGTGTGTAACTTTGTGTGGTTAAAAACACAGTAAAAGAATTTTTAGGACCAGGTGCAGTGGCTCATGCCTGTCATCCCAGCACTTTGGGAGCCTGAGGTGGATGGATCACCTGAGGTCAGGAGTTTGAGACCAGCCTGACCAACATGGAGAAACCCCATCTCTACTAAAAATACAAAATTAGCTAGGCGTGGTGGTACATGCCTGTAATCCCAGCTACTCAGGAGGCTGAGTGAGGCAAGAGAATCACTTGAACCCGGGAGGCAGAGGTTGTGGTAAGCTGAGATCACACCATTGCACTCCAGCCTGGGCAACAAGAGCAAAATACTGTCTCAAAAAAAAAAAAAAAAAGAATTTTTAAGAAGCACTAACATTGTCCACTACAGTGGTCATTAAGATTGAAGGGTTAATTTGCCATGGGAATGGCTGAAAGCCAAAGACCTATATTCTAGAGGCAGGAAGAACAAGAGGAACTTGTGAAGGAGAAAGAAGGTGGGCAGAGGAGTCAAGAATCCAGGTAATGAAGATATTAAACCAGGTGCCCTAGTTTTATAGTAACTTTGGATCCCAATTGAAAAATCAAGACAGCTGACCAACCAGATATAGATGGAGACAAAGAGACACTTTTGAAATGAAGACTGAAAAACCTGGGCCATGTAGTTGTTATATCTGGGCTTACTGTGTGCTGGAAACCCGGCTGATGGAGCCTCAGGACCAAGATGAAGAAGAGGAAGGCTCCTACTCCCATCTGCTGATCTCATTCCATGATGACCACCATGTTGGAACATTCACATTTCCCAGTGTCCGGATTCTGGCTCCTGGGGAGTTGTCTAATAAACAGCACCAAGCACTCTGGTGGTGACTGTAACCAGAGTCATCTGAAAAAATCATAAAGTAAAACCACATAGCTCTGATTTGAAAAACATCATCTAAGACAAGAAATCTATTTGATGTCTGAACATACTCATGATCTCTGCAGGCCTGGCCAGCCAACTTTCAATCAAACCACAATGTCTAATAAAATGTTTCTCTGTATCTAAGAAAAAAAACAACAACAACAGCAACAATAAAAGACCTCTTCAAAGATCGAACTATCCAGGAGATCGAAGTTTGAGAATAAATATTATTTTCACATATTTCTTTTAAAAGGAGTCATACTTCTCAGGATGGTTCCGTAAATAAATAATTATCCAAAGGGCATTGTCTTCACCCTAGCTTTCTTCTTCTTCTTTTTCTTTTTTTTTTTTTTTTTTTTTTTTGAGACAGTCTTACCCTGTTGCCCAGGCTGGAGTGCAATGGTGCGATCTTGGCTCACTGCAACCTCCACCTCCTGGGTTCAAGCAATTCTCCTGCCTCAGCCTTCCGAGTAGCTGGGATTACCAGTGCCCACCACCACATTCAGCTAATTTTTTTTTTATTTTTAATTGAGATGGGGTTTCACCATGTTGGCCAGGCTGGTTTTGAACTCCTGACCTCGTGATCTTCCAGCCTCTGCCTCCCAAAGTGCTAGGATTACAAGCGTGAGCTACTGTGCCCAGCCCACCGTAGCCTTCTGAGTCTGAGATTCAGAGGGGTCCCAAGGAAAATCAGGTAGCTGCTACCTCAAGAAAGGGATGCTGGACTGGCAGGAGTGACAGATGTCCAGACACAGGATTTGTGAGTGTCAGCTGATCATGACCAAGTATAGACCTCCCTGTGGAGACAAACTGAAAGGCCATGTGGATCTAGGAGAGCAAGGAGTCCCACAAACATCTCAAACAGTGACACCGTTTACAAAAGGCTGCCTTCTTTGCTTTCATACCTAGTCAGAAAGACAAAGAACTGCAATACTGCTGGCAGTTACTATTTAAGGATTTACTTGTCAAGTTGCTAAGGAAGTTGCAGAAACAGATGGACAATACCACTTAGGAGATGAAATCTTCAGAGTTCCTGGGGGTTATGGAGCCCCATTCCCATCCCTCCCTCACGCCATCTGGGCTTTGATGTGGGCTGTGACAAAAATACCACCACTTTACTGCAGAACTGCAGGATTTAAAATATGGCAATTTCGTGGAGTTACATTGATAACATCCCTCAGTTGGTGTCTTAGCTGCCATATCTCTCTGAGAACCTTGCTTCAATTCTTTCTGTGATACCTGGAAAGCAAACATTTATGAAATGAAGAGAAGAAAGTATGAATAAGGAATATGCAATTGACATCAATATACACCAAACTAGGAGCTAGACACTGCCACATGTAATTTAATTTGATCTTCATAGTAATCCTGAAATGCTGATCAGAGAGTTATCTTTAAAAAACTTAGTCTGTAGTTTGGGAGAGAAAGCATACACAGAGAAATGTTAAATGATGAAAACAACAGGGTGCAATAACAGAAAGGATTCATTCATTCGTTCATTCATTCATTCATTAATCAATAAGCAATTACTGAGCACCTGAAAGGCACTGTCCCAGGTACTGGATAAACCATGGTGAGGAGCTCACATTCTACTGAGGCAGACGGTCCATGAACAACATCAACATGGAAAGCAGGTGGTGACAAGCGGGATGGTGGAAAGTGCTCTGGAGAACCCAAGGCTGCCAAGTGTGACACCCAGTGAACTGCCATGAAGGGAGAGAGGAAGAGAGGCTGAGCCTGGGTTGCTGAGGAGGACGCCCAAAGGAAGAGAACTCAACCTTGAACTTGAAGGATGAGTAAAATTTAAGTGAGAAGAGTGCATTTATTTGTTCACCACTTAGGCAATATTTAGTGAGCACTACTGTCTATTAGAAATTCCAGTAATAATTAGGCTTTGTCCAGTAAATGATTATTACTGGAATGCCTGACAGAGAGATAGTCGGCCAGTGAGTTAACTTAGCTTATTTCATGTGTGTGCGTGTGTGCGTGTGTGTGTATACATACACACATATATATGTATATGTATATATATGTGTGTGTATATATATATATGAAATATATAGGCCAGGCTTGGTGGCTCACGCTTGTAATCCCAACACTTTGGGAAGTCGAGGTGGGTGGATCACCTGAGGTCAGGGGTTCGAGACCAGCCTGGCCAACATGGTGAAACCTCATCTCTACTAAAACTATAAAAATTAACAGGGCATAGTGGCACATGCCTGTAGTCCCAGCTATTCAGGAGGCTGAGGCAGAAGAAACGCTTGAACCCAGGAGGCAGAGGTTGCAGTGAGCCGAGATCGTGCCACTGCACAGGGTGACAGAGTGAGACTCTGTCTCAAAAAAAAAAAAAGAAAGAAAAATATATATCTCACATATATATAATATATATAATCACTTACACGTGTACACACACACACACACACACAGAGCTTATTATTATCTATCTACCAGGCAAAGTTCCAAGTGCTTTATATACTTTACTTCATTTCACCCCCAATGTACAAATGAAGAAATTGAATTACAGAGAGATTGAGTAACTCTAAGTCACAAAGCAATGGAGCTGGAATTTTTTTTTTTTTTTTTTTTTTTTTTTTTTTTTTGAGACGGAGTCTCGCTGTGTAGCCCAGGCTGGAGTGCAGTGGCCGGATCTCAGCTCACTGCAAGCTCCGCCTCCCGGGTTCAAGCCATTTTCCTGCCTCAGCCTCCCGAGTAGCTGGGACTACAGGCGCCCGCCACCTCGCCCGGCTAGTTTTTTTTTTTTTTTTTTTTTTTTTTTTTTTTTTTTTTTTTATTTTTTAGTAGAGACGGGGTTTCACCGTGTTAGCCAGGATGGTCTCGATCTCCTGACCTCGTGATCCACCCGTCTCGGCCTCCCAAAGTGCTGGGATTACAGGCTTGAGCCACCGCGCCCGGCCCGGAGCTGGAATTTAAACCCAGGTAGTTTGGTTCCACAGCAGCACTTTTAAGCAGGGGTCTGCAAAGTATGGCCCATGGGGCAACTTCATTGCACTACCTGTTCTTATAAACACCACTTTACTGGAATATAGCTATACCTGTTCGTATTATCTATGGCTGTCTTTATGCTATAAAGACAGAGAGACCATATGGCCCACAAAGCCTAAAATATTTACTATCTGGCTCTTTACAGGAAAAGGCTGCTGACCCCTGCCTTTAACTATCACACCACACTGCTTCCATAGATGGGGTGGAGACGGTGATAAAGTCTAGACCCTGCCCTCGAGATCATCACAGCCTGGTAAAAATAAGAAGCCATTTCAGTGCATCCTGCTCTCACTATGTAACATAAAAATAACAATTAACAAAACAACAATGCAGCAATAATGACAATAACAGTAATCATAGCAAGCATTAGTTGCCATCAATGGGTGCTCAATACACCCACTGAGTTTTATATTTTGTCATCGAGTTAGTTATATATTTTGTAATTGAGTTGTATATTTCATGCACAGTTCCTGAATGGTCTTCTAACTAATCATTTCTGGTACCATGTCAAATGACTCAGATGGCTCCCATGCCATTTCACAATGAGAAGGAGTAAAGGAGCCGATCACTATTCCAGTGCCAGGTGCTGGGCTGTGTGCTTCAGTACCCAGCATGTTACCAGGTTTAATAGAAATGAAAAAATATAGGATTTCTGCTTTCAGCTAGGGACCACACTTACCTTCCTATCTTAACCAACTGAAAAAATGGACAAACTATATGAAACAATGTTCTTCAGACATTAAAACCTGGCCATACAGGTGATCACTGAGAAAAGGAAAACAAACAAGGTGAGTCCTGTGAGTGCCTTAGCTCGGGACTTGGAGCAAGTTTACAGGCTACAGGGTAAGAAAGGTGGCCCCAGACAGAGCCTGGTGGTCCCTTGAGTTGAAGAAACTCAATTCCTAGAAAGAGAGACAAAGATGACTAAAATTGGTAGGAAAAATAACAGTGTGACATTGTGAGATAACAAGAAATATATATATTTGATCTCCACCTCCAGTTCCTGACATAGTGCTCCTGAAGCCCTTGTAAATGGTGGTGCTAGGAGGGTCTTTTGTTCTCAACTTTGGTCTTTGACCCTAGTTCCTGACATAGAGCTCCTGGGACCTCTGCAATTTCCTAAGTGATAAGAATGTCTGACATAGAGCTCCTGAATCCCTTGGAATTTCCAGAGTGGTAGAAGCAACTTTTGTTCTGATTAGGCAATTCTTGGTGGGCTCCTGGATAGCCTGAGAATGGAAGCGTGTTTCTAGGGAAACCAACCATGTAAACAGAGGGTTGAAACTTTCAGTTCCATCCCCCAACCTCTGGGGAGGGTGAAGAGGTTGGAGGTTGAGTTGATCACCAATAGCCAGTGAGGGAATCAATCATGCTTATGTAATGAAACCTCCATAAAAATCCACAATTATGGAATTTGGAGAGCTTCCAGATTGCCGAACACATGGAGTGCCTGGAGGGTGGCACTCCCCTTCCTCCATATTTTGTCCCATGCATCTCTTCCACATGCCATTTGTCTGTATCCTTTGTAATATTCTTTTTTTTTTTTTCTTTTTTTTTTTGAGGAGTCTCACTCTGTCGCCAGGCTGGAATGTAGTGGCGCAATCGTGGCTGACTGCAACCTCTGCCTGTCGGGTTCACGCCATTCTCCTGCCTCAGCCTCCCGAGTAGCTGGGACTACAGGTATGCGCCACCACACCCAGCTAATTTTTGTATTTTTAGTAAAGACAGGGTTTCACCATGTTGACCAGGATGGTCTCGATCTCTTGACCCCGTGATCCGCCTGCCTTGACCTCTCAATGTGCTGGGATTACAGGCATGAGCCACCATGCCTGGCCTTGTAATATTCTTTATAATAAATGTGTAAATGTAAGTAAAGTGTTTCTCTGAGTTCTGTGAGCCACTGTAGCAAATTAATTGAACCCAAAGAGAGGGTGATGGGAACCCTGATCTATAGCCAGTCAGTTGGATGCACAGGTCACAACTGGGGCCTTATTACTGGCATCTGAAGTGGGGGCAGGGATCAGCAGTGTTATGGGACTAAGCCCTTCACCTGTGGGATTTGATACTATCTCCAGGTACATAGTGTCAGAATTGAGTTGAATTATTGGACATTTAGCTGATGTCTACTGGATAACTGCTTGATGTATGGGGAGAAGTCCCCATACATCAGATGTCAGAAAGGATGTGTTGGTGACTGTGCAAGAGACTAGAAAGGAAAAAAAACAAACAAACAGTGCTTTCCCTGAAAACAAGGAGTGAGAGAGAGAGAGAGAACAGACCGGAGTTCTTCAGAGGGATCCCCTTGTATGTATGGTTGTGCTGTACTGATCCCCATAGGCAGGTAAGGAGACCACAGAGAATGGGGAAAGAATCACTGAAAAGATGTAGGTGGAACAATTCCAACAGCTCACAGAGACTAGAAGAGTTTATATGCACTAGCCTGAGTGGAAAAACCTCCAGACACATAGAGCATTGTACCCGTAAGAAGGGTTATTACTTCATAGTGAGACCAAATAAATCAAGAAGTCCTAAAGATTGTTCTGAACTCCCCTTCCTAACAAAGCTTAAAAGCAAGTCTTGAAAGGTTCAAACTATTTCCAAATAACTGCATCTCAGAACAGAGCCCAGCAACATTTAAATAATAGTTTAAACATGCTGAGCATTTAACAATGTAAAATTCACATTGTCCAGCATCCAGTCAAAAATTATCAGGCATGAAAAGAAGCAGGAAAATACAACCCACAGACAGAAGGAAAAAACAATCAAATGAAACAGACATAGAATTAAATTAGCATACATGGACGTTAAATGAGCTATTATAAATATACTTCATATGTTCAAAAAGTTAGAGGAAAATCTGAACATCATAAGGAAAGAAATGAAATACACATAAAGGACATAAATGGAACTTCTTATAGATGAAAAATACATTATCAGAAAAGAAAAAACACTGGCTTGGAATAACAGCAGATTAGACACTGGAGAATTAAATACTAGTGACTTTAAAGACAAAACAATAGAAATTATACAAAATGAAACACAGAGAGAAATACGATTTTAAAAAGTCTATAAGAGCTGGGCATGGTGGCTCAGGCCTATAATCTTAGCACTTTGGGAGGCCAAGGCAGGCAGATCACTTGAGCCCAGGAGGTGGAAACTGGCCTGGGTAACATAGCAAAACCCCATCTCTTCAAAAACTAAAACACAAAAATTAGCTGGGTGTGGTGATGTGCACCTGTAGTCTCAGCTACTCAGGAGGCTGAGGCAGGTGGATTGATTGAGTCCGGGACATCAAGGCTGCAGTGAGCCCTGACTGGGCCACTGTGCTGTAGCCTGGGTGACAGAACAAGACCCTGTCTCAAAAAATAAGCAAACAAACAAAAATAATAAGAACTGAGTATCAGTGACCTGTAAGACAATATAAAATGACCTTGTAACTACAATTACATTTGCATGTACTTACTTGTAATAACAATTACATTTACATGTAATAAACACATGTACTTGGAGTGCCATATAAAGAGCAGAGAGAGGTATTAAATTCCTTGGCTAAATTTTATAAAACATGTGCAAGACATACACTAAAAACCAAAAAGCATTGCTGAGGGAAATTAAAGAAAGACAGATATGCCCTATTCATGGGTCAGAAAACTCAATATTGTTATCTGTCAGTTCTCCCCAAATTGATATATAGGTTCAATACAGTTCCAATCAAAACCCCAGCATTTTGTAGAAATTGACAAACTAGGTCTAGAATGTATGTGAAAAATGCAAAGGACCTAAAACGTATAAAGTATTTTGAACAAGAAGGTTAGTGTGGAATGAGTTATATTATTTGATTTCAGTACATGCAATAGAACTATACAGCAATGGAGAGAGTGGTATTTGTGTAAAGACAATCATATACGTCAGTGGAGCAGAGAGTCCAGAGATAGTCTCATTCATATGTGGTGAATTGGCTTTTGACAAAAAAAAAAAAGCCCAAGGTAATTAAGTAAGGAAAGAATAATCTTTTCAACACATGGTCCTGGAAGAGTTAGTTATCCAAATCTTCCATATGTAAGAAAATAAATCTCGACCCTTATCTCAGACGATACAGAAAGACTAACTCTGAATGAACCATAGAGCTAAGGGTAAGACATAACGTTATACGACTTTCAGAAGAGAACACAAGAAAATCTCTGTGACTTAGGTTTGGGAAAGATTTCTCAAATCGAACATAAGAAGCCTGAAGTACAAAAGAAGAACTTAATAAATTGGACGTCATCAAAATTAACAACTTTAGTTCTTCAAAAGACACTGTTTAAAAATGGAAAGAGGCCAAGCAGGGTGGCTCATGCCTGTAATCCCAACCCCTTGGGAGGCTAAGGAAGGAGAATCACTTGAGGTCAGGAGTTTGAGACCAGCCTGGGTAACATAGCAAGACCCCATCTCTACAAAAAGGAGACAAAAGAATAGGAAAAAGACAAAACAATAGAAATTATACAAAATGAAATGCAGAGAGAAATTTAATTTTAAAAAGTTTTTTTAAAACTTTTTTTAAAAAGTTTGCCAGATACAGCAGCTCATACCTGTAAGCCTAGTTACTTGGGAGGCTGAGGCTGCAGGATCTTCCTTCCTTCCTTCCTTCCTTCCTTCCTTCCTTCCTTCCTTCCTTCCTTCCTTCCTTCCTTCCTTCCCTCCCTCCCTCCCTCCTTTCTTTCTTTCTTTTTCTTTCCCTCTCTCTCCCTCCCTCCCTCCCTCCCTCCCTCCCTCCCTCCCTCCCTCCCTCCCTTCCTTCCTTCCTTCCTTCCTTCCTTCCTTCCTTCCTTCCTTCCGTCCTTCCTTTCTTTCATTTTTTTAGGGACTTTCTGGTGAATACTGGAAAAGCTGCTAGACAAATTCTAAAAGAGCTATAACACTACGTGGATATTTTTCAATACATATGTTGAAAAACTTTTTGTAGATTTGCAATAATTTGAAAAAATTCAAAGATGAACTGTGTAGCCTAGAAATGTTAAAATTAAGAAAAAGTTAGGTATGCCATGAATGCATAAAATGTATGTAGATACTAGTCTATTTTATCATTGACTGCCATAAAATATACACAAATCTTTCACATAAAGTTAAAAGTTAACAAAACTTACACACACAAACGCGGACTGTACATGGCACCATTCACAATCAAAAGAAATGGAAACAAACATAAAGATGGAGTATTAAATCAGAACTGCGTAAATTAACCATAGTACATCCTGTGGTACTGTAATAACTTCATAGGCACCTCCTGCTGTTATTGTGGTGAAGCTTACATTTTAAGAATATCCACTTAACATGCCATGTAAGCTATTCATCTCCATGTGGGCAGTTCGTCTCTCCAGTAAGCTGCACATCCAAATAAAAAGTGATCTTTGTTGGTTCTCAGGTATTTTTCATTGTGTTCGTTGTAATACTGTAATCCTTGAACACCATGGGACCAGTATGAAGTGCCACCAGTGATGCTGGAAGTGCTCCCAAGAAGCAAGAAAAGTAATGTCAGTACAGGAAAAGGTTGAGTTTCTTGATGTACCATAGATTGAGGCTTGTAGTAGCTGCAGTTGCCATTTTAGACAGAGGATTCATCTTGTAAACAGACAATAGAAACTTACGGTATTGATAAATACGGTACAGTACTGTAAACGTATTTTACCTTCTTTATGATTTTCTTAATAACTCTTTTCTCTAGCTAGCTTTATTGTAAGAATACAGTATATAATATGTATAACATACAAAATATGTATAAATCGACTGTTTATGTTAGTGGTAAGGCTTCCAGTTAACAATAGGCTATTAGTTAAGTTTTGGGGGAGTCAAAATTTATATGTGGATTTTCAACTGCAGGAGTTGGGGGGGTGTTGGTGCCCCTAACCCACACGTGGTTCAAGGATCTATCATATATAATAAATTTTTACCACTCAAAAATATTAAGAAAATAAACCACTCAATTTAGGTAAAAAAAATTGGCAAACTTTTTGAACGGACACTACACCAAAGAAGATACATGAAGTGCTGCTACCTACATAAAACGTGTTATCAGAAAAATGTGAAAATTAAAACTACAATAAATTACCACTGTACAGTCACTAGAATAGCTACAATTTTAGATGACACATAATATCAAATGTTGGGGAGGATCTGGAGAACTGGCACTCTCAGGCTGTGCTGGTAAGAATGTAAAATGGTGTAGCCATTTTGAAAAACAGATCGGTAGTTTTTAAAATAAAGGCTGCCATATGCCCTGCACTTTGACTCCCAGGTATTTATCCAAAAGAAATGAAAATATTTGTCTGCCCAAAGACTTATGCACCGATACTCAGAGTAGCTTTATTTATAGTACGTAAAAACTGACACCAACCTAAATGTCCACCAATGGATAAATAGAAAAACATATATTGTAGGATATTCACAAAATAGAAAACCACTGAGCAAAAAAGAAAGGAATTCTTAATAATAGCAACAACATAGATGAATTTCAAAAACATCATGCAAAGTTAAAAAAATAAGGTTGGCATAAAGATTATAACAGCATGGTTCCATGTGTATGAAATTCTAGAAATGGCAAGATGATGGTAACGGAAAGCAGACCATTGGTTGCTCAGGGGCAGGAGTGGGAGAAGGGGATTGACTGCAAGGGACATAAGGACATTTTAGAGGGTGATGTAAAAATTTAGTATCTTTACTGTGGTGGTAGTTACACAACAACATACCTGATTTCTAAAAATCACTTAATTGGGAACACTTAAAATTGGTGAACATTTACTGTATGTAAATTATATCTAAATACAACTGACCCCACCCCAAAATGAAGCATGTGTCATCCCCAGTTCACAGATGAGGACACTGAGGCTTACAGAAGATTGGGAACATGCTTACGTCACAGAACCAGCAGGTAGTGACTTCAAGATTCAAACCCAGGTGACTAAGTCCACAGCTCATCTTCCTTCTTCCACATCTGGTTTCCTCCCTTGCTTATTCATTCCACAAAAAAGTATTGAAGACTCATTAAAAGAACCTAAAAACTAGCAGAATAAGTCATGTATTATGAAGGTCCCTTGGCCAAGAGTCTATGGTTTTCCCTACTTAGTTCTTGCCTCTAAGCTCCTCCCTTATCAGGCCCTTCTTGCAGACTATTGCCCCATCCAGGGCATGAAGGTGCCATCTCTGAGATATGCAAGGCTCTCCAAGGCCTGCCCTCAGCCTGGAATGCCTGAGCCTCCTGCCCTGCCCTACCCAACCTGCCTCTCCCTCCTCCTTCCTTCCTCAAATCCTGGTCTTTTGCTTCCCTTATCTCCAGACTCAAATTCACTCCATCCCATCCTTAGCACTTGGACTTGATATTTACCAGCTCTCCATTATTTTGTTATTTGACTCCCTTTGGCCTTTGTCACCTACGGGCTATGGACTCCCTAACTAGACCTTGAGCTCTATGGAATGCTACTCATTGAGGTAGTGTTCCCACAAAGCACCAGACAGAATCTGTTACACATCTGGCACTTCCAAGCAGGCTCTTGAATCTTCTCAGCCCCACTTAGTTCAACTGAGCAAACCCTCACTCGGCCCCTGCTCTGGCTCACGTCATGCTGGTGTTACAAATACACACATGGGTAAGACGAGGTCTTGGTCTTCCCGGACCTGCAGCACAGCAAGGGAGAAAAGCCTGTGAACAAGTAACTACCCACCAGGGCAGTGGACACAGAGACAGAAATATGAGCAGGTCCAGCTGTCACAGAAGGCAGGCGCTTGCTCTCCTTGGGGTGGGCATGGCGGGAGCCAGTGTGGACGGCAGGGGAGTCTTCTCGGGGCAGGTGACCCCTGTGCTGGGTTTAAAGAATGGAGAGGAGATGTAATGTAAAAAGCCCCAGAAACGCCGTGTGCAGAGCCATTGACACATGAAGGGGCACAGCGTTTCTGGGAAGCAGAGTTTGGTGTCATTGAGTATGGAAGGTAAAGGGGGAGGGCAGGACCTGAGGTCTAGGAGGTGGCAGGGCCAGGAAAGAAAGGGCTCTTGCTACAAGAATCAGAGACTAAGCCAGAGCCAGATTTGTTAACAGAGGCCAACTCTGACCCAAGTACAGAAAGTAAAGTGACAGAAATAGCACGTACTGGGCGTCCAGTATGCGTTAGTGTTGGACACTCTTCTAATCACCTTACAGGTATCACACCACTTGGTCCTCACAACTCAATCAGGTAGTAAGTAGCATTGCTATCCCCATTTTACAGATGAGGAAATTGAGGCCTAGAGAGGGTGAGTAATTTGCCCAAGGTCAGTATGTTCTCAGGAAGTTTGACTCAAGAGTCCAACTTTAATCACTTTGCTTCTCTTATCCTGGAAATACCAGAAGGATTTCAGTTTTTAAAAGGCCTCCAAATAACACTAGGCCAATCATAAGGAATGAATACAGTGTAAGTAAAAATCTAAAATAAAGGAAATAAAGCACACTCAAAATACCAAGGAGATACATAAGATTATCCCAAATTATTTTGAGATGAATGCTCAAAATTACCAAGGAAGGATATTCCTCCTGGAAAAACAGCTAGAGGTTTATACACCTCTTAGTCTGTAGACTAGCAGGGCTATTGTCTGGATAAGGTTATGACTTATAAACACGATAAGGCGGAAGTCTACTGACGCTACTGTAAGGTGATGCTGTTTAGGTGATGTTCCCTGAGTGGCGTTTCAAGCATGTTTGGTGGAACTTGGCATCTTCCATGAAATAACTACCTTTTCTTCTGAAAAAGCCACCAGTAATCTTCCCCTTAGCTGTTCCCAGATTCTCTAGGACTCAGGGGGATCCCTGTGACTCCAGTAGCATAAACCATAGGCTCAGAACCCACCATTTCTTTAGGCCGCTGGCATCTTGAAGGTCATAACTAACATCCTGTTGCTCACTGAACAAAGTCTAAATTCGTTAGTTTGGCATTTGAGGTCACCCACAACTACCTTTCTCTATTTATCTATCACCACTGCCCCCTACATACATCTGCTCCAACCCAAATGACCCACCATCCCTCAGACTTGACTTGTGGATTCCTAAGACTGGGTCTTCACTCTGAGTCACTTTGGCCTGGCTGCACCCACCTTGCCTCACTCCCAGCTGTCCCATCAAACAAAATCCAACCCATCCTTCCAAGGCTCAACTCCAGCACAGCCTGGTCAGCCCCATGAGCAGCATCCTCTCTGGGGTGTCTGGTGTCTCTTTGCATCTTTCTCACTGCTCCTCCCATCCTCACCTCATCCTCCCAGAGGGGCAGGACCAGGTCGTATACAAGCCTGGATTCTCCCCAGGAACCACGACTGGGCCTGATGGAGACCAGGTGCTCATTAAATATTTGCTGAATGACCACAGAAATCATTTCTTATATTCACTGCTTCCAATTCCTAAAAATCTCAGACACCAGCAATCTCAGATAAGAATGTGTCCTATCTTGAAAAGAGTCACCAATAAAAAGGATATTTATACCTTTCCTCTATGGCTTGGTCTAGAACATAATAATTCACTGTTGAGAAATTCTTGATGTTTGCTTGAATTCCTCAAGCCATATTGTAAGCCAGTTTTCTTTGTTTTCACCCCTATACTTTGGAGAACAGCTGGTGCCCATATTTGGCATAATGGTCCTTAGTAGACCTTAGAACTCTCTTAAGCATGACTGGCTGTCACTCAGGGGAGCATGTTTATCACACGATATCATGGTATTTTCTGCATAGAACTCCATAAAGGGAAGCCCCTATGGTGTAACTAGCCCACACATCTTTTAGTCCTGTGCCCATCTAATCAAGACCTGCGCTTCACTTGAAGATTTTATTAAATCAACTTTCTTCTCTCCAGGTTAAGTAACCTCATCTCCCCCAGAGATTATTTCTGGCCTTCAACAATATTTTCAAGTTGAAATAGACTACATTATTTTTGTAAGGGTCAAAGAGAAGCTTCCAAATATATTAAATCTTGCATGTGTACATGTGTAGGGTGTGTGAGAGAGAGACACAGACAGACAGAGAGTATGAAGCTTTCATTCTAAAGATCAGGTTACAGTATAAAAATACCAAACCAGTCTAAAGCTTAATGAACATAAGGTAAGCATTTGGAAGCCTGCTTAAGTACTTGAAATAGCTCTTCTAACAGCTGGGACCTCTTGTCATTTTAGCTCCAGGAACTGATCAAAGACCACCAAACAGCCCTTTCTGTGGTCACCTTGGTATGGCCCGAACGCAGCAGATGTTGGGAGAGAGAGAGCGGAATCTCCCACTCATTTCACGCTGGACATTTTTTACTTGTTGGAGTTATTTCACAATTCTTAGGTTTGACTTCTCTGGCCCTGACCCAGAGATTCTTCACCGCTTTGGTCAATCCTAAAAGAGTGGTTGGCTTTGGTTTTGCATTTGTGCTTTAGGTAAAATCTCAATCACTGTCACTGTTTACAGGCACACACACATATGCACAAACAGACACACACTCACACTCACACACACAATGGTGTACACCCAAACTGTTGACTGTGTCCAGGAAGAGGCTTGCCTGTGGCTCCTTTTCTCTGGGAGACACTTTGAAGCAACCCTCCCAGATCTTAGACAAATAAACCCAGTTCTACATTTTGAGCAGCAGATGGCGCTGTGGACCGCACTCTGCAGGGCGATCTAGTGTGATTTTTGAGGGATTTTACCAACTCCCTAATAGAAGGGTGCTCTACCCCCAGAGCCTGGAGTTAGGGACAGTCTCCATTCTGACACACTCTCCTGCAATCTTACAAACATTATTCATCCACCACAAGCCTGTGAATGGATCATAAAATGTATAAAAACCGCCTCTTAGTCATGTATTCATTCGCTCAGCCACGATTCAGACCGTGCTTCCTCTCTGCCAGCTCAGTTCTGGGTACCGGGTTATGGTGGCAAACAACACAGATGGCTCACTGATGCCCCTGCCCATGCAGAACTTTCTAATTGAGCAGTCCGACAACACACACACACAAGTAACTCTGTCATGTAATATCTGTTAGCAGAAAAAAATAAGCAGGCTCTTTGAAACTGGCTGGCCTTTTGGGGGAGGTGACATGTCAGCAGAGTCCTAAATGATTCTAAACGGCTGGTTTCAACCTTTGGTGCACATTAGAATCACCTGGGGAGCTTTTCTAACCCCGGTGTCCGAGGTCCACCCCAGGAATGCTGACCTAACTGATCGGGGTGAGTTCCGCAGAGTTGAGGGCCATTCACTCTAAGTATCTAAGCAGGAAATCATGCACTTGTTAGGAAATTATCCTGTAACTGCATAAAAAGTGCCTCTGCTATTCAGAAGAGCAAAACACTGCCTGGGATTCTGTTGCTGATTGAAACACAGTCCAGCTGGGCAGCGGAGATCAGCCAGCAAACCAGGAATCACTCTATGCTCTGCGAGCGCTCTAGGCTGGCGAATTGTCTTACTTCTCCGAAGAGTGGAGGGAAACATCGCCACTTCCCTCTCCTAGACCCACTGGAATTCATTTCCAGGCGCCCTTGGGGAGCAAGGGCTGTCCTAGTATCCTGCCATGTTAGGAAAGGGAGCAACCCTGTTTTTCTCTCCAGATAAATTCAGGTAACTGGCCCGAGCTGCTAATCCCACACCACCACCTCTTCTGACCTTGAACTTGAACTTCCTGCTTCTCCCGCTTCTGCTCTGGAATTTATCAAGAATCTTAAAGGAAAGGGAGGTCTTGGATTCTGAAGCTGATGAGGGAGTAGAGCCATGATCTCAGAGCCCGATGGATTCCAGCCCTCAGCCTTCAGCTCCCACGCCTTGTTCTGTCAGTCCTTCTCGGGGCACCCGGGTCCCATCTCCCTGGGTGCCAGAGTGAGAGGTGGTGATGGACGCAGCTCGGCTGCTCCCTGAGCATTTCCTTGTTTCTCTTTCAAGCAAGCTGGAGATGGTCTTTCCTCATCTGAAATGCTGAGCAGGGCAGCTGGCCACATCGTCTTCCTCAGGCAGTGCTTGCAGGCAGTTTGCTCTCAGACTCAGAAATGCTCAGGGAGGCCAGTCTGAGGATCTAGACCGAGGACAGACATGCTAAGGAGAGAGAACCCTCTCTAGTGAGATCTCTCCTTGGTATTTGTCCTGGTACCCAAGGTCACAGTTCTCTTCCTTTTTTTTTTTTTTTTTTTTTTTTTTTTTTGAGATGGAGTTTCGCTCTTGTAGCCCAGGCTGGAGTGCAATGGCGCCATCTTGGCTCACCGCAACCTCCCGGGTTCAAGCGATTCTCCTGCCTCAGCCTTCTAAGTAACTGGGATTACAGGCATGTGCCACCACACCCAGCTAATTTTCGTATTTTTAGTAGAGACAGAGTTTCTCCATGTTGGTCAGGTTGTTCTCCAACTCCCGACCTCAGGTGATCCGCCTGCCTCGGCCTCCCAAAGTGCTGGGATTAACAGGCGTGAGCCACCGCTCCTGGCCTTCAAAGGCCAGTTCTCTTAAACTGAGGTCAGGTTGGTGCCTGATATAGGCAAATGTCTTACTGATTTTTGATTTAACCCTCTTCTTGCTGGGTGAGGAGCAGGGAGCCTGGTAGGAACCTTTGCCTTTGGCCTTGACCTGAGAGTTTTAAGGGGAGGCACTTGAGACTTGGGCTCAGACTCAAATCCCAGATCAGTCCCTTCACAACTTAGCATGGGAGTTCCGTGAGTTGCTGAATTTTTCTGAGTCTCCACTTCCCAGTCTCTCTTATAAGGAAGACAAGCTTACTTGTCATGATTAATATTCATGGAGAGTGGTCTGTGAAAGTACTTGACAAAAGTAAATAAACATTAGTATATTATTATTGTAGTGTGTAATGTAATAATGTAAACATTATTACATTATTTCCCCTTTAAAAAAGGTATTAGTTGAGTTTTATTCTCTAATATAAGACAGTAAGTCTGAATTATCTGGATAATTCTTAAGAAATCCATTCAAACTGGGAGTGGTGGTACATGCCTTAACCCCAGCTACTTGGAAGGCTGCAGTGGGAGGGTTGCTTGGGCCCAGGAGTTCCAGGCTGCAGTGTGTTGTGATTGTGCTTGTGAATAGCCACTGCACTCCAGCCTGGGCAACAAAGCAAGACCCCATCTCTAAGAAAAGCAAAGAAAGAAATCTACTCGAGGTTTAGTGGTCTTGTCCTTAAAAGAGACCTCCCTAGTTAAACCACTCTTTCAAGTTTAGAAGTTTAAAAAAAGCAAAATTAACTGTTATTTGCTCCTTCAGTCATTAGAAGATGGCCTTTGGCTCCTGGTTACTTTTAACTCTTTTCCCTGGAAGCTGTTCACTTACAAAGGCAGGATGAACAAAAATCAAACCATGTGTTCACAGGGATTTAGCCAGAGGCAGGATGCAGAATCCTAGTTTATCTCTGGGCAGAAGAGGCTTTGTTGCACTTTATTAGGTCAACCCCTGTGCAATATAAACACCATGAGATGCTACATAGGCAACTTATTCGCAGTGTTTTAGGAGAGTAAATGGGTTTCCTGTTGTTGCTGTAACAAATTACCACAAAGCTAGTGACTTCAAACCACATGCACTTTTAATCTTACAGTTCTGGAAGTCAGAAGTCTGTAGTGAGTCTCACGGGGCTAAAACCAAGGTGTCAGCAGTTCCTTCCGGAGGCTCCAGTGAAGACTCTGTTCTCTGCCTCTTCCAGTTTCTAGAGGCCGCCCATGTTCCTTGGCTCCTGGCCTCTTCCTCCTCACTCAGACCTCTTGCTCCCCGCCTCTCATCTCCTGCTACCCACTCTGTTCTTCTGCCTCCCTATTACATGGGCCCTTGTGACTATATTGGGCATGACCAGTGATCCAGGGTTATCTCTCCATCTCAGAACCCTTCACTTAATCACATCTGCAAAGCCTCCTTTGCTAAATATGGTAATATTCCTAAGTTTAGGGAAAGAAGTCTAAGCCCTGAGTTTTGGGGTAGTTTGTCATGTAGCAGTAGCATTTTACCCCCTGCCTCCACCACCAGCCTGCCTACCACAGGGGAAGAAAGAGCTGTTGGAAGTCTAGGCCTCACAAACCACCTCAGAACTGTCTCCTTTTTTTAGATCTTCCTGGGTGTGGACAGTTGACAGTTGCATACACCATGCTCTGGGAAACCCAGGGCTAGTCATTCAACAGAGAGTAGGAATTTGGGGCCTCAGATGAGATAACATTGCCGCTCTCTTCTCCCTCAAATATGGAACTTTCTCAAACTGTGAGCCTCCGTTCATAAATAGCTATGTAGTCATCATCAAATGGTATCAGTTTTGGACCTTGCCAGTTTATATGAAGCTGTGCAGACGTTATATAAATTTGCCATTCCCCTTGAATCTAGGCAGGTTCTGTGACTGTTTCGATCAGGTCCAGGCTTTAAGAGTCAGGAAACTTTCATTTCCTGTCACTCAGAGCACGGGCTCTGGGAGCCCTCCATAAAAGAAGCTCAACTGCTTTGCTGGAGAGATAACATGGAGAGGCTCTCCTGGGAGACGAAGAAGGGCTCAGCCGAGCATGGCCTTCCAGCTGTCCCTACCAAGGCACCAGGTGTGTGTGTGGCCTGCCCTCCAGACAGACCGGCTGCCAGCTGATAACCACTGAATGATCCCTTTCTACATCACAGGGTGCAGACAAATCATGCAGCCAAGTCCTCCCTAAATTCCTGATCTACAAAACTATGAGACAGAAGAAAGTGGTTGTAGTGTTAATCCTCTAAATTTGGGGGTAGTTTGTTATGTAGCAATAGGCAACCAGAACAGAATTTGATGACTGCCATGTGCATTGTGAGCTAGTTATTTTCTACAGGATCTGAGGATGGAAATGTAGGGGCATCAATCCACAAATCCCAGTCAGTATCCACATCACATAGTACTGATTTCAGACCCCTCTCTCTGCATAGTGATAAACTAATGAGTTTCCTCATCTCTGGAGCAGGGATCACTGAAATGGGAGTCACAAAGTTGTTGGGGTGACAAAAGAAATAAGAAGAGCTTTAGAATGTGAGAAAGCCAATCCAAATGTTTTAGTTAGCAATGGTAGTTACAGTCACAGTATTGCAGGAGAAATGAAATGGAGAATAGTCATTCTTCGCTTGTTTTAATATTGTCTCTGAGTATGGATTTTGATCATGGGGTTAAAGTCGTTTCACTTTTCATCACAACTCATTTTCAATATTTAAGAAGAAAAAATAAGACGAGGGAACATGAAAACAAATTATTTTTTTCTCCCTGAGAGTTTGGGATCGAATGTGTTACTTGCTAATGTATTATGTAATTTGTGGATTATGTAATTTGTGGACAAATTTATTCTCTTCCTGTCCTGAGCTGACCCCCTTCTCTCGCCTGCCTTCTGTGATTCACATGCACTTTTATGTGTGCCCTTTCACTACAGTGTAATAAAAATCTACTGTGTAGACTACACTTAAGCCTGTGACTACTATTTAAAATCAATTGTCCTTCAGAAAGTTTGGTCAAGCCTAACACAGACAATGATCAAAGACTGGAGTGGAAGAACTGTGTCTCTCCAGGGAAGATGGGTCGGACAATCAAGGCATGAATTTGAGCCCAGAAAACAGCCAGCACATATAAGGCTAGAGAGCTACCTTTGAAGACATCTCTAGTTTAGTCTGCACATAGTGAGATCTGCAAAAGATTAGAAGCTGGAATTCAAGGGCTGTCAGGAACCAGACCAACACAGCCTCTGGGACCCAAGGCCTTTGATTAGAATATACAGAAGTCTGTTCTCCAGTAACTGAGAAAGAATATACAAATGCACATTTCTTTCTTGTAGAGTAAGATTCTTGGGCCAAATTTTGAATTTTAAACACCAATTTGGAATTTCCATATGTTTTTGACTTTTGTGAAAGGCTTTGCTCATTGTCGACTGGCCTACTCTAATCAAAACCAGATCAAATGAGTGGGTTTGAAAGAAACTACAAGGCAGGCCTATCTTTGCTTAGCTTCCCTCTGGGTCTGCTGTGTTTTAGGAGGTTAGGAAAGATCAGTGTATCCTGGAGCAGGAGGTCTTCCGTGCCTGAGGTCTTCACCTTTTCATTTGACAGAGTCCCTGTAAACATGGGTAACCTGGCTCTTCCAAGACCAGGGCACCATCCTCCAAAGGCTGCACCCCTTGTTTAGAAAGGAAGCAGCAACTCCCTGGATATTAATACTGAAGTCAAAGACCGGATCTCCAGTCCGGTCCCCTGCTCTGGAGAGAAGGGGAAATTGCTGATACTGTGTTCCCTGACAGTGATCTACATTTGCTTGGGCTGAGAAAGGAATGGAGGCGTTTCTTTTCCCAGCAAAGCTGAAATTTCTCAAGACTGAATTCCCTGAAATTCAGAGATTCTACCCCTGAAATTGCCAAGCCCCAGAACCAAGGTAGCGTGGTGGCCACAAAACACAGCAAGCAAGAGTAAGGTGCCCCAGAGGAGCCTGCAGGTGTTAACCTGCAAACCAGACACTGCACAGGTGAGGGCAGAGGCACTGGGGGTGAGGCACAGATGAGGAGCCTCCCAAACTGGAGCCCGGGGGCAGGGCTGAAAGGGCAGCAGAGAGACTAAAAGGTAGGCATTGCAGACAGGCAGGCTTAGCTGTGCCATTCATGTGTGATTTTGTCAAGTACCCTGACCTCTAGGCTGGAGTTTCCCCATGGGAGAACGAGGGTATCACCTGCCTCATGCTGGAGGTTGTTTGAGGATTCTGTGTGAGAATATTTGTTGCAGGTCACCCTGATAGCATAGGGAGAAAGTGGGCGGGAAGGAGCTGCTGCAACGTAAGATTTGAGAAGCCACGGTCAGTCTGGGGCAGGCAGGGCTGAAGTTCAATGAGAAGTCACTCCCAGCTTGGAGGCGAGAAGCGATGGTTCTACATAAATACTTACAGCCGCAATCAGGATTGCTCTGGGATCTCAGAAGAGAGTGCGGGGAGTACCACTAAGTCTCTCCATCATCATCAACCTCCTCAGCTGTGCAGACAAGGATGGCTTGGCTGGGACACAAGGTCACACAGTTGAGCTGACACCCACCCAGGCTGTGCATATCCTCCATTCTTAACAAACGCTTCTATAAATCCCCCACACTTCTGAATTCCAAGTTCTGTTGCTTTTCCAATCTTCATGTTTCCATCTGGCAAGATTTTTCTCCTTAAAACCAATCAAATATGATGAAATTTGGGCTTCAAATGAATATTTAGAAAAAGAATTAAGTGATGGGTCTTTATTTCTCATTTCTTTTTGCAGCTGTTATTCCAAGTCACCAATTCCCAAAATAAACTTGCTTTTTTGCTTTGAACCAAGAATTTTACTTGACAGACAGATGATGTGTAAACAGTGACCTTTCTGGACTTGCAGAATTCTTTGACTACATTATTTATCAGCCCACAGGTGCTGCATATGGCTATAAGGTAGATATTAGGAAGACCAAAGAAGAAAATGCCAAATGAAATTCATTTCTTTTAATGAATGCAGTGTCTCTGATGCCATTTTTCCATTAACCACATATCACATTTGTGTGTGTGTGTGTGTGTGTGTGACTTCAGGAACTCTGTAGGATTTCAAAACATGTGGTGAATCCTACCTTTTCTGAGATGAGGCTAGAGTGCAGTGATACAATCATGGCTCACTGCAACCTCAAATTCTTGAGCTCAAGTGATCCTCCCACCTCTACCTCCTGAGTAGCTGGAAACTACAGGCGCTCACCACCATGCCTGGCTAATTTTTTTTTATTTTTGTAGAGACAGGGTCTCACTAGGTTGCCCAGGCTGGTCTCAAACTCCTGACCTCAAGTAATCCTCCTGCCTTGGCCTCCCAAAGTTCTGGGATTACAGGCATGAGGCACTGCACCTGGCTGTGAACCTTACCTTTGAGCCTCAGGCTTTGCAGTGGCCCTGCGTGCTAGGGTAAAGAAGTAAACAGCTTGGCCTCACTTTGCTTTAATGTTTTAAAGAAGTCTAGTTTATTTGGGAAGGAAAAGGCTGAATAACAGTGAACTTTATCTTTGCATGATGCCTTTTTCCGAATACTTCACATCTGCTCTCTAATGAGATTATCATGGCAGCGTTGAGAAGCAGCAGAAGTTAGACATGATGCCAACATCGGCACCTGTGGAAACAGTCACAGAGTTGGCTAGGGCTGGCCTGAGAAGATGTCACAAGCTGATGGTGACAGAAGAAGGTCAGGGCTCAGGTCTCTCTCCTGTTATCTTTCCTGATGAAAAATTTTTAAAACAATTATTTTTACTTGTATTGTAAGGATAATATGTACTCATGAAAAAAATAGAAAATAGAGAAAAGTAGAGAACAAAAATCATCTTTAGTTCTACCAGTTAAACACAATTTTTTTAACAACAGTTTTCCAGGTCAAAAGGGACATTTTTAAACCAGGAAATAAATGACTCATCTAAGCTATCTTGTAGTGGATAGCTGTACCCAGCAATCTTGCATTAATTGAGCTGTCATATGGATCCGGGCTTGCATTGGTGGAGCCAGGTGTCTGCCCACACAATGTGAGCTGAGTGGCACCAAAAGAGAGCCATTTCTGCCCACTCCCTTCTTCTAGGGCCATTATTCAGTTACCTAGGATAAGTAATCCTGTCTCCAGAAGGCAGATCCCCATTACCTGTAGTGAGGTCTCACGGGATGAGTAACCCATTAGCACCCATTAACAGAGATGAGTTTCTCCAATTAACGGGCTCCAAACAAGGCTCTATGGAATGGGATATAGGGTAGGTAACTGTTGAAACTAGCGTGAGGAGTCTTTTCTAAACTATGATGGTGGGGGTGGGGGGGTCTCTCTGGTACATGTGGGAAGCATGTACCAGAGGCTTATTCTGCAGCTGCTGCCATTATTGCCACTGATGCCACCATCCTATGAGGGGTAGATTGCATTTTCCAAAGATGGAGATTACTATTTCATTCCACAGGCTCTTCCTATAATGTGACTGGTGCCCACCCACTGAGAAGTGGCATCTGTTTTTCCTCCACTTGAATCTAGGGACAAGCCCATGGCTGCTCAAGTCACTGAAGAATGGTGGAAGTGACTGATGCTCCGTGACTTCAGAGGCTAGATCACAAAAAGGTTAGAGCCTCCATCCACTGCTTGCATTGCTTTCCACCTCTCCTCCTACTTCAAGCCCTCCCAATGCTCACTTTCAGAATCCAGCCACTGTGCAGCGACAAAGTCCAAACCAGTCCAAGTGCCACATGGGGAGGGGCTGATGACCTCAGCCAACAGCCAGCATCCACCACCAGACATGTGAAGGGACAAACCTTCAGAAGATTCTAACCTGCAGCCTTCAGGGCTTTCAGCTGAGGCCCCAGATGCTGTGGAGCAGAGACAAGCCAGCCATCCTCTTGTCTCTGCTCCATAGAATTCCTCTGCCCTGATCGAATTCCTGACCCACAGAATCTGTGAGCCTAATACATGGCTGTTTTATGCCACTATGTCTTGGGGGTGGTGGACTGCGGGGAGGTAATTGTTATGCAACCACAGTAACCAGAGCACAGGTAGCCACTGACACCTAACTGGCGAAAGACATCGAAACCAAGAAAATCAGATAATCACTTTGTAAAAATATATCAGTTAGCTGTACTCTTGAGTTATGAACTCTGCAGTTTAAAAGCCAAGATAAACACCCTGCCCAAGACTTACAAATTGTAAAATTCCACATTTCATGTGCCTTTACTTCACTAATTCTCCACTTCACTACCATCCCCCTAAAGCCAGGGGTGTTCTCACCAAGGTGGTTCAGGAACCACATGGAGGCCCCCAAACTGTAACCATAACATCCATCCTCGATTTCCTCTCTTCCTGGATCTCATCAATGGAAACAACGATAGGGGTTTTTCAGAAGCCATGTGGGAAGATGGGCTGTGAGCGCTAGCATAGCAGATGTTAAGGTGCACAGTCTTTAGACACGAACTCCCAAGAGTGTGTGCTGGCTGTCATGTCTAACATTTTTAAGTCAGCTAAAATTCGTGCATGTTTAAAAATGTTTAAAAAGTCCTCCTATCCCTCTCCCCATCCCCAGGAGTAGTCACAATTAACACTTGAGAGGACAGTGGCACATTCATCTGGCACAAGGCCCAGAATGAGATTGCCTGGCTTTGAATCCCAACTTTGCCACTAACTAGCTATGTGACTTTGGCTCCAGCTCTCTCATCTGTCAAATGAGGATAACTTACCTCCCAGGTTTTTTTGAGTTAAATAAGTTACTATAGATAGAGTACTTAAAGTGTCTGACACATACAAGGTCTCAGTGTGGTTAGGCACTACTGCAGTGGCTGCTACTACTATCACCATCCTCTTTATTACTAATAGGACTTTCTGTAGCTTTGTTGGGCTCAGGAAATGGCGAATGTTGGAAGAAACCCAGCCTTTCTTCCAGAGGTAGGGAGAGGACTCCCAGACCAAAGAGTGACACATCTGGGTCCACTGACACTGTGGGATGGGAGGGCCCATATCATAGCTTTGCCTCAGGCTGGTCCTATCCATGCATTTAGGGGGGGCTCGTGGATTATTGAGCCCTTGGTGCATCTCTAGGTGTTACAAATCACATTTCATAGCTTATTGCAGAAAAATGAGAGCTAAACATGGTTCAAATATTTGATATAAGAAAAAAAAAATTGGCTGGGTGCAGTGGTTCATGCCTGTAATCCCAGTACTTTGGGAGGCAGAGGCAGGCGGATCACTTGAGGCCAGGAGTTTAAGACCAGCCTGGCCAACATGGTGAAGCCCTGTCTCTACTACAAAAATGTGTTGGGTGTGGTGGCACACACCTGTAATCCCCGCTACTTGGGAGACTGAGGCAGGAGAATCGCTTGAACTTGAGAGACAGAAGTAGCAGTGAGCCGAGATCATGCCACTGCACTCCAGCCTGGACGACAAAAGTGAAACTCCATCTCAAAAAAAAAAAAAAATCAACAAAACCTGGCACCATCCTAACAGTTTAGGACCTCTAACGAGTTGTGAGAAGAAAATGAACTTACCCAGTCCTTTTCAGGAAAATTCCTTCAGCTTTCATCTCTAGAACTCTATGAGGCTGTCCTTAAACATACACCTAGTTCCTTCTGCTCACATTCACCATGCTTATTGGAGTTAAGGATTCTTCACGCAGGCAATCAGTAAATGCTACAGAGGGAATGTGCCTGCAGCCTCCCGCAACCCACCCGCAATAGCAGCAGAGGTGGAAAGTCTACAGTTTGGTCTTCTCAATAGGGTGGCCCTTGAGAGGCAGCCAGCCTATCCCCTCTGAATAGGTAAATTATCTGATCTTGTGAGCCAAGCATGGCTAACGACCCAGAAATTTCCTTTTTATACCAACTCAGATGCTTTGGCTACAAACAGAAAAACCTAAATAAAAGTAGCTTGAATAATAAGAAAAACTAGTTACCTCACTTAACCAGGAGAAGGAGGAAGTCCCAGGGTTGTTAGCTCTGGGATTCACAATGGTTTGAAGAACCCAACAGCTTTTTCATTTAAAAAAAAAAAAACTGTTCCAATGTACACTCCTCCCCTAGACTTTCTCTTACATCTCGTTGGTCAGAGTTGTGTCACATGAGCATGCCAAAAGCCAATCCCTGCCAAGGAATTACCATTATCGTCTTAGACTCATCAGCACTCACCTAAAGACTAGCCCAATGTGGGGACCTGGGAAAACAGGGAGGTCAGGTATGTTGCAGTTAAGAAATTGATTTATCTTTCTTATTCCAAAAAGGCATTTTTGGTGATACATGCAGTTGAATGAGATAACATTTACTAGAATTAAATGATGATGAAGAAGCAAAGGAAAAACAAGGCTACATAAAATGAACCCTGAAATATGATCAAGTATCAAAAATACACCCCATGCATCCTCTAAGCTTGCCAAGGGGAGACCACAAACATGGCTTTAGCTGTCAATTCAGGAAGGCTTTTCCGGAGGTTGCAAATAGGTGGCTTGTGGGCCAAATGCAGTCCCCAGATATATTCTGTTTGGGTTTTTGCAGTATTGCCTGTTTGTTATTGGTTGGCTATCAGCCTTTAAAAAAAATTGGAATCTTTTATATTTTTTTCAAATCTGTATTTCTGACTTATTTTGGTTTTTTTGAGGGACTCCCACTGTTTTGCTCAGGGTGGAGTGCAATGGCACAGTCTCTGCTCACTGCAACCTCCACCTCCCGGGTTTGAGCGATTCTCCTGCCTCAGCCTCCCAAGTAGCTGGGATTACAGGCATGCACCACCACACCCAGCTAATTTTTTGCATTTTTAGTAGAGACAGGGTTTCACCATGTTGGCCAGGCTGGTCTCAAACTCCTGACCTCAGGTGATCTGCCCACCTCGGCCCCCAAAGTGCTGGTATTACAGACAGCCATGATGCCTGGCTATCTGGCTTCTCTTTTTTAAAAAAAATCAAAAGATGCAGCAGCACTGGGCCTCCTTCCCACCTGACAGGCGAAAGCAGCTGCCCCTCTAAACCTTACCTGTGCTCCCCACTTCTCCACGTGCCTCACCTGTTGCCTGCATTGTACCCTGGGCCTTTGAGAGTGTGCCCTGAGTTAGACAACTTACAAGGTCCCGGGGATAGAGGCCAGCCAGTTCCTGACAGGCACAGATGAGCCTCACCAAGTGACCACTGTGGACTGTAACACACGCCCTCAGCTTCATCTTCACTGCAGACCGCTGGAAGAGCTCCCAAGGATTGTCCTTTATTATGGCTTTCTACACAAACCAGGGGATGGAGATGTAAGGAATGGGCATGTGGCAGATGAGAAAGGGGTAAAATGTAAGCCTGGAAGTCATCTGCCACTCAGGGATTACTTTCCCAGAGAAAGCTTCCACAGTTGCTTCCTGTTTTGATAAGGCTGGGTCTACTGCAGAAGAGGAATTTGTCCCAGAAGCCATGAGATTAAAGAGAATAAATAGGAAAGCATTCAGAATAAGACTAGGTTTGGATAATGATTCTCACTGTGAGAACAACTTGACAATCTGCCACTATGCTGAACTCTGATTTTCTACTCAACAGTTAAAGAGGTTTTGGATTTAAAGAGATGCTGCCTGCCTTCTGATTCAGCCTTTCTTGGCAGCCATATGTCTCCTGGTCCAAAAATGTCCACTGACTCCAGCAAGGGATTAAGAAATTCACACAAGAATTTTTTAGTCACGTTATTTTAAATGTGAAAGGCTTTCTCTAGAATCAGGTAAAGGGGTGCCGAGCGGATGTGTGCACAGATGGATGGGGCTTATCTGATTCCCTGTCCATCCACGCCCACACACTCCTGGCTGTCAGGAAAGGTTAGATGCTGACAGTGACTCAGGAAACCAACAATGTGAATTATGTGAAATGAAGCCCAAATCCGCCCATGTAAGGTTACGGCTCAGCCCACCACAGCAAGCCTGAAAAGGAGACGCCATCTTGCTTAAAAAAACAAAGGAGTGGGGGTGGATTTTGTAACTCTTTTGTGTTTGTCAAATAACATCCATCCAGTTTGCTGGACAGAGAAACAGAGCAAGAGAGGGAGAGATGAGAGCTACCTAGAAAACTTGCTTGGACCCCCTGCGACATACATGCCAGCACACCCCGCATGCCCACTGACCCACCAGTCTCCACCCCACTGGTCTACATCAGAACAGGGAAAGGCCTCCATGGAACTGGAGCGGGAAGCCACTTACCAAGATGTCAGCTAAAGCTGTTGGATATCCACAGTCACATTATATGCTTCACTGAGCTCTTCCACAGCAGAGCAGTGAGCACAGGAACCTCCCCACCGTGCGGCAAGTGGGGACAGCTGCTGTGCTCCTAGGCCTTGAGCAGAGGGTGAGAGGAAAGAGCTGAACTGACGCTGGCACCTAGCAGTTCAAGAAGAGGAAAGAGCAGGGGAGCTGCAAGAAGAGCTGAGGCTAGGGCTGTCTGCCCAAGGTCAGGCCTCCTGCAGGCCCTAGAGCGGACCCCCAGGAAGCTCTGCCCCCTCCACCCACCCTCTTTGGTGCATGCAGGGTCCTTGGATGTATGTCTCTGAGGTTCATTTTGACAAGATTTCACCAAAGCAGAGGTCCTTGAGGGAGAAGAAAAAAAGCCACAGTGTGGCAGGACAGCAGAGTGAGGAAGAACTAGGGATCCAGAGGGAGACAGCCTGGCTTTGAAAGTTGGCTCCACCCTGTGTCATCTTGGATGATGTGTTGAACCTCTCTTTGCTTCAGTTTTCCTACCTGTGAAATGGATATAACAATAGCCTAACCGGGCGCGGTGGCTCAAGCCTGTAATCCCAGCACTTTGGGAGGCCGAGACGGGTGGATCACGAGGTCAGGAGATGGAGACCATCCTGACTAACACGGTGAAACCCGTCTCTACTAAAAAATACAAAAAACTAGCCGGGCGAGGTGGCAGGCGCCTGTAGTCCCAGCTACTCGGGAGGCGGAGGCAGGAGAATGGCGTAAACCTGGGAGGCGGAGCTTGCAGTGAGCTGAGATCCGGCCACTGCACTCCAGCCTGGGCGGCAGAGCGAGACTCCGTCTCAAAAAAAAAAAAAAAAAAAAAAAAAAAAAAACACACACAATAGCCTATTCGAGGAATAGCAAAGGATTGCTATGGAGACAAAATGAGATAGTATAGGTAAATCTGGGCACAGTGCAGGGTACAAAGTGCTCAGTTACTGTGAGCTTCTTCCTGCTCCTAGCCTCCTCATCCATGAAATAGACTTGAATATGCACAAAAGCATGACTGAAATTAACATATAAAACACAGAGCTTATCCCTGACTACAGTGAGTAAATGCAAGAAGTCAAAAGAGAGAATATCCCTGGCACGTCTTGATAAAGTATAAAACACTATACAAATGTCAGAGTCCACTAAGAAGTAATTTTAGTAGTCCACTGAAGTAACTGCAAAGAGGCCTGATATTAATATTTTTCAGCATAGAGAAAAATAATCCAGCCAAGGTATGTTACATTCCTACCACATTCCTGTCACTACAGGAAGAAAAAGATATAATAATAATTATTAAGTTATACCTTTTGCATGCCAAGTACTGCCTACAAATAACTTTTCTTCCTTATAATCCTTCAAGGTAGATTTTATCTCCATTTTAAAAGTGAAGAAATTGAGACACAGAGGTTAAACCACCTGGCCAAGTACACACAATCAATAAATGACTGAATTGGGATTTGAACTTGAGTCTGTCTCATGACAATGGTAAAGATAATAGCATTGATTGAGTGTTTTCTAAATGCCAGGCAATGTGCTGACCTTTTGCTTGCATTGTTCCATTTCATCTTCACACCAATGCTATGAGGCAAGTACTACTATTATGCCCACTTTACAGATAAGGAAAGATTAAGAAACCAGCCCAAAGTCTCATAGTCATATAGAAGAAGAATCAGGCATCAAGTCCCTGGTCAGGGTGACCCCAAACCCCAGGCACTTGCGCAGTCACCACACTGCATCCTTTGTGTCCCGGCAGCAAGAGAGACATGACTGTTCTCAATGTGAAACTCTTCGTAATTCCAAGGGTCCTAAGTAATGTGGACAGCCTGACTTCCCCCTTTATGCAGAAAATATTTTTATTTCTTTCTCTGCATTACAAATGGTTCTTAGGGAGCATTTCCTCCGAGGAAAATGTGTTTAACATTCTCCGAAGGACTCTACTCCTAACCTCTCTCGAAAACCTAATACACTCAAGGTCATGGAAAACATTGTCTCTAAGAACATATGGTTAAAAGAGAAACAAGAGGCACTCAGTTAGCTTGGATTTTGAAGGGTTTTTACCAAGAGAACACTGGAGTGATTTTATTTGAAGTAATTACAAGACCTTCAAGCCTTCTAAGTGGCACAAGCCTTGCATTTAGTGCAGGTAAACCTGTCATTTGTTAGTGCTGCCAGCAGGATTCTTTTGTGGGCAGCATCTGCCTTAAGTGAAACCCTGATCCTTCAACAGCACAACTTTCTTCAAGAGAAACAGGTGAAACAGGAATTGTCAAAACCCAGCGTTCCCTGACCACCCTCCACCAACTTTTCTCCTTATCAACCCCCAACCTATGGTATTTACAAATCAAATCGCGCTTGTGTGTGTGTGTGTGTGTGTGTGTGTGTGTGTGTGTGTATTTTTAGTAGAGACAGCATTTCACCATGTTGGCCAGGCTGATCTCGAACTCCTGACCTCAGGTGATCTGCCCACCTCGGCCTCCCAAAGTACTGGGATTACAGGTGTGAACCACTATGCCCAGCCAAAATCACTTTTTAATTCTGCTACAAAGCATGGACAAAAAGAAAGGTGTAATTGTCCTTCAGACACGGGCTCTCTGATACAGCAATCACAAGCCACATGTGGCTATTTAAATAGAAATGAACTAAAGTTAGTTAAAATTTAAAATTCAGCTTGTCAGTAACACTAGCCACATTTCAAGGGCTTGGCAGTCCCTGTGGCTGGTAGCTATGGACAGCACAGATCTAGGACGTTTCTATGATCACAGGCGGTTCTTTGTGAGCAGTGCTGAGCTAGCAACTCCACTCTGAGGAATCTGAAAGGCCTGGAGCTTCTCCTATAGTTGCTGTTTGAGTTTCAGTTTTCCCAGAAGTAGATTTGGAGGTAAAGATTTAAGTGTGAGTAATTTATTCAAAAATTGCAGGAAGTGCAAGTGGGGAGGTGGCACGGGGAAGGCCAAGCAGCCAGTAAACCTACTTAAACCTGTGGGAAACTGAGAAATGGTGTAAAATACTCCATTCAGAATTATCCCATCCAAGCAGGAGTGAGCTGGGGTATCTGTATGCCAACCCTGAGGACTGCTTCTAAGGCTGTGAATTTCCTAGTACTTCTGGTCTACCTGTGGTTAGGTGGAAATTTCAGAGATTGGGCTGGGAGTGAGGGCAGAAATTATCAATATCAGACTCAGAGGCAGAGACTGGCAGAGGAAGTTGGCCAGAGCACCCCCACAAGTTCTGAGAGATGTAGATGCTGCACACACCATCTGGCTACATAAACGCTTAAGGATCACCTTCCTCCCAGAATTTTGCCTGGAACATTATGTCCATGACCTTGATTTGTGTCACTTTGAGAGGAGCAATCCAGCTCCTATGGCAGGAAACGCTTAGGGGATGTCAAGGGAGAGGGAAGGAGAGAGCACAGAGAGAAAAGAAATTCGAGGATGCTCAGCAGGGCTGATTCTACATAGACTTAAGTGTGAATTGGTGAGGAACATAGGGAAATGTTGTGCATCATTCTTGGCGTCTGGATTCTAGGTGTTGTGAGATGTACTGATACAGTTTGTCTGTGTCCCCACCCAAATATCATGAATTGTAGCTCCCGTCATCCCCACATATTGTGGGAAGGACCTGGTGGTGGGTAATTAAATCATGGTGGTGGGGGGACGGTAGTTTCCCATGTTATTCTCATGATAGTGAATAAGTCTCATGAGATCTGATGGTTTTATAAAAGGCAGTTCCCCCGCACACACTCTCTTGCTTGCCACCATGTAAGATGTGACTTTGCTCCTCCTTTGCCTTCTGCCATGATTGTGAGGCCTCCCCAGACACGTGGAACTGTGAGTCCATTAAAGCTCTTTCCTTTATAAATTACCCAGTCTTGGGAATGTCCTTATAGCAGCATGAGAATGGACTAATATATGTATCATGAAGGCTACAAGCCTGATCAAACAGTGAGATGCCCTGAGTGTCCCGTTCATGCATCGGTGTGTCCTGGAGCACAAGTGCTCGAGCTCTCTGCCCGTTACTAAGAGCAGGGGATGTGGAAGCCCAGAGCAGCCCCCTTGTTATGATCTGAATTAGCCTGCCAAAAAGATGTTGAAGTCCTACCCCTTATAGATACCTGTGAATGTGACCTTATTTGGAAATAGGATCTTTGTAGATGATAAAGTTAAGATAAGGTCATTAGCATGGACCCAAATCTAATATGGCTGGTGTCCTAAAAAAGAGGGAAATTTGAACACAGTGGCAGCTATGTACAGAGGGAAGATGATGTGAAGACACAGAGAACCCCACCTACAAGCCAAGGGTGCCAGAGGCTACCAGAAGTTGGCAGAGAGGCTGGAGCAGGTTCTCTCTCAGCACCCTCGAAATAAACCACCCCTGCTGACACCTGGGTCTCAGATTGCCAGCCCCCAGAACTGTAAGAAAATAAAATGTCTGTTGTTGACATCATCAGTTTGTAGTACTTTTTTACAACAGCCCTAGCAAGCCAATACACCCCTCTAAGACTCCTGCTCCTTCTTGTTCTGTATCCAGGGAGCCCTCTCTAGCCGAGCAGCCGTGTGTGGAGGGGAAGAGCTGGGATTCCGAGCCACTTGCCTGTGTTTGCATCCTAGCTCTGACACTATTAGCTGTGTGACCTTGTGCAAGTTACTAAACCTCTTAGTGTTTTAATTTCCTCAACAGTAAAATAGTGAGAAAATAACCATACTTAGCCTGTAGGGTTTTTCTAAGAATTAAATGAGTTGAAATTTGTAAGGTGGTTAGAAGAGTACCCAGCAACCTAATAAACATTACTTAAGTAGTGTTATGAGGGCTACTCTCATAGACAATTAAAATAAAGCCTCAGCTTTGAGGCCCTGGATTGGATCAACATGAGTTTGGGGATTTGTGGCCCCAGAGGGAAAGCCAGGACCCAGCTCTATAATGGTCCTAGGTACTAAGGGAACAGCTCCTGCTTTGGTAGTAAGTCTTTTGGGCAGGAATTCTGGGAGGAGATGATAATTCAGGGTGTCTTAAAGTTGAATGGGAGCAAACCTGGATCCTGCCTGCAACTCAGGCCAGAAAAAATGAGGAAGGTCATTCCAGGCAGAGGCAGCCCCCCTTGGTCTGCTTCAGACTTCAGCCTCAGCTACAATGGGCTCAGAGCCGACAGTGCAACACCCACCTCAAGTTACACCATGCATCCTTCTGATTTCTGCCTCTAGGGCCTCTTGTAAGCCAGGTCTGCAAGGTGGGGGAGGTTACATCCAGAGGCATCTCTCAGTGAAAGGGGATAGGAGCTGGCAGATAACCACTCCAGCCTCCCATCATTTGGAGGCATTGTGTCTGCTTCTGAGGGCTTGGTGGAATCCCTCACCCTATCCTCCAGCAGTGACCATGCACACACAGATTGGCTGTTCCTCCTCCCTGTCTCACGGTTCCCACTCTCTCATACCTGCCTCTAGGATCACCCCTCAAATTAACTGTTTGCATCCAAATCTTTGTCTCAGCTCTGCTTCTGTGAGAGTCCAAATTAAGACAAATAACAGGGATAAAGATACAAAGTCAAGGGCCTGTGTACTTTGGAGTGAGAGCATGGAAGACACTAGAGGCGGGCTTGTTTTACTGGTATGGCGGGCTTGTTTTACTCAACAACCAGTAGGTTGTTGAGAGTCCAGAGTGGTAGCCAGGGGGGCCAGATCACAGGGCCACTGTGTGCCAAGTAGAGATCTTAGCTCTGTCCTGTAGGCTGTGTGGAGCCACTGAGAAACCAAGGGGGTCAGAGGAGAGCCAAGAAGGGAAGTGACCTTCTCAGAGTGCCTTCTCCAAAGATGGCTCTGCTAGCTGTTTGGAGGGTAAATTTGAGGGAGCAAGTCTGGGGGCATCAACATATATTAGGAGGCCACTGCAGTGGTCCAGATAAGTGCCAGGAAGAACCTGAACTAGCAAGGTAGCCTACAGATGGAGGAGATGGAGTCAAGAAATGGAGGTGAAGTTCATCTGCGGTGACTAACTCATCACTGTTTCCCCAGATTTTCCTGACTTTTGCAATGAAAGTCCCACATCCTGGGAAATTCCTCAGTCCTAGGAAAACTGGGATAACTGGTCATCCTAAATTCCATAGACTTGTTTGACTAAATTGTGGCAAGGGGTGAAGGGAAAGGGAGGAATCAAGAAGGGCAGGTGCGGTGGCTCACGCCTATAATCCCAGCACTTTGGGAGGCGGAAGTGGGAGGGTTCCTTGAGCCCAGGAGTTTGAGACCAGCGTGAGCAACATAGCAAGACCCCATCTCTAAAAAATATATACATTTTTTAAAGGAATTAATTTTCTATTTCAAGCTTAAGTAATTGGGGGAGGGGGTTGCCATCACCTGCGACAATGAACACAAAAGAAGCTGATCTTGAAGATAAGACGATGCAGTTGGTTTGGGAATTGGAAGTATCTTCGGGACTTATAGATAGTCATGAACAGCAGCATTTTGGATTTATCAGATGGTAGAAGGAACTGTGAGAATGGTCGACATCATTCCTGGAAAGCGGCAGGATAATGTACTGTGACTAGGAATTCTTTTTCCTTAATGAGTGAACCACCTGTGTCTCTGGAATACTGATTTTAAAAATTATAACCATCTCCTGAGATGGTTATGAGGGCTGCTCTGATAGAAAACAGTATCCCATGAATGTTTAGAGTTGGTTTATCAAAGCAGCTGTATCACTTAGCAGGGCACAGGGCCCTGAAGACAGGGAAGGTTTGATGGCAAATCCCAGTAAAGTGGAAAATACAAGTCTCCCTGCCTGGGGGAGCTGTCCCCATGGAATAGGAGGGTTACACTCACTGCCAGGGAGTGTGATGTGAGCAGACCCCTGGGAGGTGGGAGGAAGGCACCGAAATTGGGGGGACTTGGAGAAAATGAATGGAAAGTGTTTGACGCCCAGCTTGGCAGGCACATAAGGGGCCTCACCACTGAGTCCTTCATTGATCTGCCCACGACAGGTTCCGGTGGTTCTGGCTTAAACCATGATTTACCTTGTTAAATCTTCTCTCTGGTAGCTGCTCACATTCTATAACAACCCTGAGATTCTTTCTTTGGCTTTCTGAGGACCCGTAAGCCAGCCAAGGCAATAAACACAATTATAATGGTTAATATAGTTGATTACTTTCTACTTGACACTCTTCTAAATACTTTACACATATTAACTTGTTTAATCCTTATAGTAACCTGCCAGATAAGTACTTTCATTACCATCTTCATTTTTACAAATGAAGAAATTGAAGCATAAAGAGATTAGGCAGCTTGCCAAAGTCATTTAGCTGGTGCATGACAGAGCTGGTGCGTGACTGACAGCCTCGCTGAATAAGGAGTTGGATGCACGCGGTGGGCTTGAGATCCCGCACACCCCAGCCCCAGCACATCTCCACCCACAGCCCCTGTCCCCCACCACCTCTGCTATCGCAGTCCAGCCTGGAAAGCAGCCTGCACTCTCAGGTAAAGCAGGATTTTCTCCTGCCCCCAAGCACCAGCCCCTGCCCTTCCATGCCTCTAGCTGATGTCCAGGTACCCCTGACTTCTTCAGCTGCTTTTCAAGAACTCCCTGACCCCCTCCTTCTTCCTTCATTTTAAACTAACAAATGAGTAGATCAATATCCTTTGCTCTTCTGCAGAAAGCATGTTCGTCCTTTTCAGAGAGTTCTATGCTCTGCTGATCTGGACCAGGAGTTGTGGGACCTGGGTTTAACACACAGCATTGTCTTTTACTCTGTGTTTCTGGCTGCCTCCCTTCTTTGGGTCTCTCTGGCTTTCCACATCTGAAAAATTAAGTTAACTTGATCAGTGATTTTCAACTTAAGAAGGAGCATAGAGAAGGGGGTGTCAGAACTGTGGGATGCAGAGAGGGCAGGACTTCCCGTCGTGTGCTCCAGGCTATTCCTAATCACTTTTATCACAATGTACCTGTCCTATGTCCCCTTCTCTCAGGGCTATGCCCTCTAAATGACAGAAAGCAAACCTGACAGCTGCTATCATGACCCCTGAGATCCCCATGTGACACTCCCCACCCTACCCCACCCCAGTCCAGATCACCACTGTAGAAGGCTCTTTCTGCTGACAGGAAGGTGGCTCAACCCTTTAGAGTGTTGCACGGGGGAAAGAAAGATTATGAATCACTCACTGTTCCAGATGATCTTTGGAACACGGCAATGCTCAAGTTCTATGAGACTATGATTTCTGTACAATGCCAATGTGAACAGCTGTTACCTCCCAATCACTTATGCTACAGAGCAAAGGAAGAGATAATTAGCCTTTAGACGGTGGAAGAAACAGGGGAGGATGGAGGACGGGTAGAATGTGCCAGTGGGTCATGTCATGAGCCACGTAAATGTGTTCCGCCATAGTCATCTGGAACACTCCACGTCACCTTCTGCCCTGGGCTGTCTGAGAAAGGAGGTAGGCGCCACTTTCCCAGCCCCAGTATAGAGATGTCTTAAGACTCGTGATGTCCCTCAGCTCCTCTCATTCAGGAACTCTGCCCAGATAGATCTCCCCAGAGAAGGCTTCCCCTGTACCCTACTTCTTTCAAACCACTGATGTAATCTGTCTCTCTGGTTCTCCATTGCTGTGGGTTACCAACTAGTCAAGTCAAGTCAATACAAGCATTTATGGAGCAGCCACAGGTCTATAATCAGGACCCAATGGGGAGCAGGGAAAGAGGGGGCAAAAAACAAGTAAGCTTCAGCCCTGCTCTCAGGAAGCTCACAGTTCAGCCTGCATACCCACTGGACACAACTTTTTTTTTTTTTAACTTTTATTTTAGATTCAGGGGATACCTGGGCAGATCTGTTACATGGGCATATTACATGATGCTGAGGCTTGGCATATGAATGATTCCATCACCAGGTACCGAGCTTAGTACCTGACAGCTGGTTTTTCAACCCTTGCCCCCCTCCCTTCCTCCCTTCTCCCTCTAGTCATCTCAGTGTCTATAGTTACCATCTTTATGTCCACAAGTACCCAGTGTTTAGTTCCCACTTATAAGTAAGAATATGTGATATTTGGTTTTCTGTTCCTAAGTTAGTTCGCTTAGGATAATGGCCTCCAGCTGCATGCACATTCCTGCAAAGGACATAATTTCATTCTTTTTAATGGCTGCATGGTATTCCATGATGTATATGTGCCACATTTTCTTTATTCAGTACACTGTTGGTGGGCACCCAGATGGATGCCATGTCTTTGTTATGGTGAATAGTGCTGTGATGAACACGTGAGTGCCAGTGTCTTTTTGGTAGAATGATTTATTTTCCTCTTGGTAGATACCCAGTAATGGGACTGCTGGGTCAAACGGTAGCTCTATTTTTAGTTATTTGAGAAATCTCCTAGCTGTTTTCCACAGTGGCTGAACTAATTTACATTTCCACTAACAGTATAGAAGCATTCCCTTTTCTCCACAGCCCTGCCAGCATCTGTTATTTTTTGACTTTTCAATGAAAGCCATACTGACTGGTGTGAGCTCGCATGTCATTGCCACTTGGATTTGCATTTCTCTGATGATTAGCTATGATGAGCACTTTTTCGTATGTCTGTTGACCACTTATACATCTTCTTTTGAAAAGTGTTTGTTCACGTCCTTTGCCCACTTTTTTATGGGGTGATTTGTTTTTTCCTTGTAGATTTGTTTACGTTCCTTATAGATTATGGATATTAGGCTTTTGTCAGATGCATAGTTTGTGAATATTTTCTTCTATTCTGTAGGTTGTCTGTGTACTCTGTTCATAGTTTCTTTTGCTGTACAGAAGCTCTTAAGTTAATTAGATCCCACTTTCAACACAACTGTTAAAGGAGAAAAGAGAACAGAGAGAATGAACAGAGAACAAAGCCATGTGTTCATTTATTCACGTGGCAGATCTCTCAGTGCAGAGGTGTTCAGCACACCTTGTCTTATCACATCTGAAAGGAGTGAGGGCCAGGACTATTTGTCCCCTGCTCCTGGCAAAAACATTTCTGATTCACCCAGGGCTGGCCGTCCATCCCCACCCAGTGGCCCAGGCAGTGACCCATTTCCAGGTGGTTTGGACAGTTGTGGGTAGACCAGAACTCCACTGACTCCCTTGGAAACTCAGAACACAGGCTTCTATCCCCATAAAAAGATAATACACCAGTTTCATGCTTCTGCCTAAACTCTCTCTGTAAAAAAATGTTAACACGACAGGGTTTTTCTATTACCATAGTAACCCCTGCATGTAAACAGCAGACTCCAAGGCAAAGAGAATGAAAATGCAAGGCCGGGCGCGGTGGCTCACGCCTGTAATCCCAGCACTTTGGGAGGCCGAGATGGGGGGATCACGAGGTCAGGAGATCGAGACCATCCTGACTAACACGGTGAAACCCCATCTCTACTAAAAATACAAAAATTAGCCGGGCACTGTGGCGGGCGCCTGTAGTCCCAGCCACACGGGAGGCTGAGGCAGGAGAATGGCGTGAACCCGGGAGGCGGAGCTTGCAGTGAGTGGAGATCGCGCCACTGCACTCCAGCCTGGGAGACAGAGCGAGACTCCGTCTCAAAAAAAAAAAAAAAAAAAAAAAAAAAAAAAGAAAATGCAGAGAAACCCAAGCTTCAGAATGGCATATTGGAAGAGAGAAGCAGGCAGGGGGGGCTGGTCAGCTGTAGGCCTGACCCTGCTGGGATAGCCTGCAATCTCCACGCAGTCTGATCTGACCGCCGAGTAAACTGGTGTGTGATTTCTTTTGCTGCAGTCTTTGCCTACAGAACTGTAGTATCTGGAGGTCCAAGAACAGCGACATTGCCCTAGTTTTCATTGGGTTAACATGAGAACTTTCTGCCTATCTTTCTTTTCCTTCTTTTTTCAAGAGATCTGGGGGAAGATACTTTTGTTTTCAGATGGTATCATGATGTGGCATAGTTTGAAAGAGAAAGGATGCAAACAAAGCAGAAAACGATAGGGAGATGAAATCAAAGAACTGGCAAGGAATAGCTGTAATGACCCAAAGCTGTAGGCACTCAGGCCCCCTTGGCCAATGCGTGCAGTTCTTCACTCTGTGTCCCTTCCAGGTCACAAGTCCAAGGATACAAAGAGCCTCCATTCAGGCTTCAAAAATAACAAGGCTGGGCACGATGGCTCATGCCTATAATCCCAACACTTTGGGAAACCAAGATGGAAGGATCCCTTAGGGCCAGGAGTCCCAGATCAGCGTGGGCAACATAGTGAGATCCTGTCTCTACCAAAACAAAACAAACCAACAAACAAAAACAAGAAGAGCAACGAACAAACAAACAGACAGAAACCCCCGGTCGGTTGCCAAGTTACGCAGAAGGGGCTGCTACTTAATCAGTCTTCCTGTCAAACATTCTGTGTCTACATGAAATGAAACTGCATGCAGATGAATTAAGGGAAAATGGATAAAGATAATAACACATCTGACATAACACAGTAATGTGCTCACCACAGTGCCTGGATCTTCAACTATAAGGTTTGCCACTTGGAAGAACGCAGTGGAAGTGTTGTTCTCAGAGGGCATCCTGCTCTCAGTCGCTCTCTGTAAAATAGGTTCTGATTCCTAAGACTGGGGGCATCACTGAACTTTGGAGAGTGTTGCCTCAAAGTAACTGTTTAACTCTGTGTGTGTGTGTATATGTGTATGTGCGTGCGTGTGTGTGCGTGTGTGTGTCCGTGCATGTGTGTGCGCACGTGCACGTGTGTGCATATGTGTGCGCGTGTGTGCATGTGTGCGCGCGCATGTGCGTGCGTGTGCGCGTGTGTGCGTGTGCGTGCGTGTGCGTGTGTGCGTGTGTGTGTGTGTGCGTGTGTGTGTCTGTCTGTCTGTCTCGCTCACATTTACATACAAACTTTTCAAAACACTTAACATCTCTAAGTGATACAGATGGCGACACTTCCCATGTTTTAAACTCCTACATGCGTTCCTCTAGACATCAGGGCAGGGAAAACATAAGAGGCTTCATTTCCAGCAAAAACAAACTGCAGAGCTGTGGCAACACCCCCTTTCTCACTCCTCCCTTCCGGAGCACCTTCCCACTTTCTCCTTTTTTGCCAACTCCTGAGCCTCCATCAGTGTCGCTCTGAAACATCCTCTCACCCTAGAAGTTTCTCTGGCATCCCAGGCACAGTTAGGAGCCTCTCCTAAAAGAAGGCTTCTTAGAAGATGTGGCATTTCTTGCCTGGCTGACAGAGGTACCTCTGCTGGAATGTGGCAGACAGTGTCGCGCAGGAGAGCCCCAGCTGCAAATGCAACACGACAGCAGAGCCTCTGTCACATGCTTCCTGTGGGCAGAGCCTTTACTATCTACTAAGGGATTTAATATCTCATTTGAATCCTCCCAGAGGTAGGTGTTCATACCCCCAACTTACAGATAAGGAAACTGAGGCTTGGAGAGGATAAAAAAATTTCCTGAGTCAAACACCTATGAAATGGCAAAGCAGGTGTTTTAAACACAAGACTTGGGTGAAAGCCTGTGATTTTACCGTGGTGCTAAGTGACTTCCCTTGATGTGTCCACTAGGCTTTCACGGTGTTTTCTCAGTCCACACAAGTCGACAAAGATTCTAAAGCAAAGCAGTGTGGCCATTTTATGCCAGCAACTTCCTGCCTCCTTTGTAAGCCTTGGCCACAATCCTGGCAGCAGCAGATCAAGAGCTTGATTCTGAAGAACCTATGCCAGGCCGCCACTGGTCCATGCAAAGGCCTGGGAGATCACCCAGGGAAGGTGCATGCTTTGCTTAGAGCCCATCAATGTTGCTGTTTCATGCTCCACTGATTCCTATCCAAAATTTTTGCAAGTCCTAAATGCTAGAAGTTCCACCTCAAGTTTAACCCACGCACAGTCTTTTCTTTCTGACTTCTGAGGTTTAAAATTATTCTTTGATTCAAAGTTGTGTTTCTAATGAAGATGACTGAAAGCTGATTTGAAAATATCAGGCATCATTCGCTGTGAAGAGAGAGCCAAAGGGGGCTGGCTGGTGCACCAGACCCGGATGGTTGCAGAAGACACTGGTTTCCTATTTAATTCAATGGAGGAATGTCATTCTGAGAGGTGGCTTTGTTATTCCTCATTCCATACCCTGCCCACCCCAAGATGAAGTCATAGCCAGAGGTAAGATGGGCACCAGTGAAGAGCAGGGCCTTTGGACAAAACTACCTCCTTTGTAGTTACCTTTGTGAGCCTAAGTGAGTCCATTTTGAATCTCAGATTCCTCATCTGTAAAATGGGGCCACCAATGCTCCTCTCATACAGATGACCAAGAAATTAAATAAAATCGTGTACATAAAGCATTTAGTAGCACTGGTCACAACACAGTGAATCCTCTATTTCAGTAAACAAATCAGGTGGACTTCAGATTAGCCAAAGAGGAAGGCTCAGTTCTGTTCAAATTCTTTTGGTTCAGTTCAAATTCCCTTTCGACAATAAAATTCCCATTCTAGAATATGACTTACATTTTCCTAGAGGTAAGATGTACCTAGAGACTAAATCCCAAAGGGTGCGAAGAGCAGATGGGAGAGAAGGGGAACAGGAGATGGTGGGAGGTGGTCAGGATCAAGGATGGCTCCAAGATTCCCATCTCCCCCGACTCCCCCGCCCACCCCCTCCCTGTGCGCATGCCTCGTGTCATCCCCTCCCCTGATGTGAGTGGGACTTGGGAATATGTCAGGAGAGTCACTCCTGGGATTAGTTTATGTTACACATGACTCCATCTTAGCCCACTGGAGAGAGGGATTTGTCCTGATGGCCTCAAAGAAGGGAGCACACTGTCACACTGTGAACTGCCTATGGGGGCCACAGGCTCAGACTGGAGGGAGGCCTCTAAGAGCTGACAGCCACTCTGCTGACAGCCAGCAGGAAAACTGGAAGAAGTAAACTCTGCCAATAACCTGAGTGAGCTGGGAAGAGGACCCAGAGCTCCAGATGAGACCACGGCTCCAGCTGACCCCTTGATCTCAGCTCTGAGGCTCTTAGCAGAAAACCCAGCTGTGCCGTGCCAGGACTTCTGGCCTACAGAAATTTCAAGATGATGAACTGGTGTCATTTAAAGATGCTAAGTTTGTGGTCATTTGTTATGCAATATAGAAGCCTCTATGGTGGGCAAGGGCAATGATTAGGATTTCTTCTTGCCCCTTTTCCTGCCTCCCCATAAATAAAGGCAGTGCTTAGAGCAAGTGTGGAAGAGGCACCCAAGCTGAAGACTTCCCCAGCTTCAGGCACACAGGGTCCTCCACATTCTGAGCTGTTCTTCCCTTGCATTCAGAGGCTCCACTGGGGACCGAAACCTCAGCTGGCTCTTCCATGGTCTACCCGAGTCCATGCTGTCACATCACACAACTGACGCATCCGGGAGGCCTAGGGAGTATGTGCATTAGGGGATGGAATTCTTTAGAGAAAAATTATACTGCCCTCCAGCATTTCATATAACTTCCCTCTTAAATAATATAAACGTTCGGCCGAGTCTTCCAAGGCCTTGAAAAGAAATGAGAGCATCGTCACCTGAACGTTTATCTAAGGTGGGGAGAGGGCAGTAGAGAGGGAGGTCATGATAAGAAGATGGGTTAAGAACCAGTGAAGATGGGCCGGGAACAGTGGCTCAGACCTGTAATCCAACACTTTGAGAAGCCGAGGCAGGTGGATCACTTGAGGTCAGGAGTTCAAGACCAGCCTGGTCAATATGGCAAAACCTTATCTCTATTAAAAATACAAAAATTAGCCAGGTGTGGTGGTGCATACCTGTAGTCCCAGCTACTCAGGAGGCTAAGGCAGGAGAATCACTTGAACCTGGGAGGTGGAGGTTGCAGTGAGCCAAGATTGCGCCACTGTACTCCAGCCTGGGTGACAGAGTGAGACTCTGTCTCCAAAACAAACCAACAAACAAAAGAACCCTTGAAGGTGGGAGCTGGGAAGGCTTGTGGGTGGCCCAGGGGCTAATGGAGAGAAGGCCAGACATGAGGATGCCTCAGTGACAGTGGTTTTCTAAATGAGGTGGTCTAGTTCTGGACTTTTCCAATTAATGCCCCCTCCTCCCCATCTTGCCTCTATGTTCTTCCCACAGTAGGCAATTTTTTTTTTTTTTTTTTTTTTTGCAGTTGCAAGATTTAATAGAGTGGAGACAGAGCTCCCACACAAAGGGAGGGGACCCAAAGAGGGTAGCCGTTGCCGGCTCGAATGCCTGGGTTTATATCCCAATCACTGTCTCTCCCACTGTGCTCTCAGGCGATAGATGATTGGCTATTTCTTTACCTCCTGTTTTTGCCTAATTAGCATTTTAGTGAGCTCTCTTTACTACCTGATTGGTGGGGTGTGAGCTAAGTTGCAAGCCCCATGTTTAAAAGTGGATGCAGTCACCTTCCCAGCTAGGCTTAGGGATTCTTAGTTGGCATAGTAGGCAATTTTTATAAATTCTTGTTAACTCCCTCCATTTTCTTTCCCTCCACCAAGAAGTAGAAAGAGATTAAAGCACGTCTTCTCCAGAAGTATATGCACAGTAGGAAAGTATAGGAAATCTGAAGGTCTTCAGGACTCAAAAGAATGAACTGACCAATGGTGGGTTTTCAGGCACCATACCATGGCATCAAGTGGAGGAAACCATCTGGGAGCAGTTTGCTTCCAGGAGATGCCCCCAGCCCACCATGTTGACAGTGGTGCATCTGATTCCTGGGTAGAGCAGGGGTCCCAGGATTGCAGAAAGTTAGAGCAGCAAGAGACCTTCTGTTTCTACACTCCTGACTTCAAAGGAAAGGAATCAGGGCCTGCAGAAGTAAAAGCAATTTGTCCGAGGCTCCCCAGCATGATAAAGGCAGGGCCTGGTCTAAAATCAGGCCCTTTAGTCCCTGAGAAGGGCCTACCAACCCACACAGTCCTCCAGTCACTGTGTGGATGGATGTGGCCAGAATCCAGGGAAGTCATGAGTCTCAGAGGCCAAAGGAAAGGCAAGCAAGGCTGCCTGCTACATCAGCTGCCTTGGAGTCCCCTGAGGGAGGCTGATGGAAAGCCCAGCACCAAAGTAGGAGCTGTGGAAAGGAGAAGGTCAGAGCTGGAGGCCTGAGGAGCAGGCAAGGTAGTGGGTGGTGGAAAGGGCCTACTGCTGCCCTTCTCTGGCATGGCCCACCTTGAGCTCTGCTGGAGGGGAGTAGCAGTCTCCAGCTGGGCCTCCTGCCTCCCATCTCCAAACTTTCTCCATACCACTGCCCAAAAAATCTTGCTAAAGTAAAAATCAGATCATGGCATTCCCAAAACCTTTCTGTGGTTCCCAACTGCCCACAAGTCAGAGCCATTCTTGGCTCTTCTTTGGGCACTTACAAAACATTCAACTAACAGAGGCTCAAGCAAGCAGACATTTAATTATTTCACATAACAAGAAGTCTACAAGTAGGCACTCAGAGCTGGAGCAACAGCTCACCCTCATCAAAGACTATTTCTCATCCTAACTTTCCACATCCTCTTCCTTAGCCTGTGGGTTACCACCTCAGGGCTGAAGGCTGTTGGTTGCAACTCCACATTATGTGTGTATTCCAAGCAAGATGAAGAGTTCCTGCCTGGCAACAATGACTATTCCTTCAGTAGGAGAGTGATATGGTTTGGCTGTGTCCCCACCCAAATCTTGAATTACAGCTCCCATAATTCCCACATATCATGGGAGGGACCTGGTGGGAGGTAACTGAATTATGGCAGTGGGTCTTTTCCAAGCCATTCTCATGATAATGAATAAGTCTCATGAGATCTGATGGTTTCATAAAGGGGAGTTTCCCTGCACACTCTCTCTCTCTCTCGCCTGCTGCCATGTAAAACATGACTTTGCTCCTCCTTTGCCTTCCACCATGATTGTGAGGCAGCCCCAGCCATGTGGAACTGTGAATCCATTAAACCTCTTTTTTTTAATAAATTACCTGGTCTCAGGTATGTCTTTATTAGCAGCGTGAGAACAGACTAACGCAGAGAGCAAATCACATTTCTGCTGCAAACCCCAGGTAGATATAAGCTTACTGTCTTTGTCTAGAACTGTGTCTCATGGTCACTTCTCTCTGCAAAGAAGATGCAGAAAATGTAGAGTTAGCTTTTCCAGTCATGGTAAGATGTCAGAGGAGAGAAGGTTGGGAATGGTTATTGGGTGAGTCTGGCAACACTGAAGCCACACTGGCTTTCAAACTCACCAGTGGCTACTTTCTCTTTTGCCAGGCTTGCTGACTGACTCCCCATTTCGTTCCTTGGGTTCTCAGTCTGCAACGTCCTCCCCAGCCTTGCTGGCCTGGCAATTCCTTACTCCCCCTTCAGGACTCAACTCATGGCCCCTCTCTGCTATCCAGATTCCTCCCTGGCATCCTGCACAAATTTTCACCATGGCACCTCCTCTATGAGAGCAAATTTTTCCTTTACCTGAGGTCCCCATCATTAGCCTGTGAGTTCTTTGAGGGCAGGTGTTGTGTCTCATTTTTACTTTTTCAGTGTGCAGGCCTAAAACCTTAGAGTCATACCTCCTTTCTTTCTTCACATCCCATATCTGATCTATAGTAAATCCTGTCACATATCCTCTATGTAGCATACATAACCAGGTTCCTGACGCCCCAACACCATCCTGACCCACCTTGTCTCTCACATGCTTTGCTACAGTGCCCTTTCAACTGCCTCCCTGCTCTGCCCTTTCCTGACCTCCATCCAGTCAATTTCCATCACAGCAGATCATATCCTTCCTCTTCTTGAAACCCCTGGATGGCTCACATTCCACTCAGAGTCAATGCCACAGTCCTTTACATGTCCTATAAACCCTATATCATCCGCCTCCATCCCCTACATCTCCGATTTCCTCTCCTACCACTTTCCCCCTTGAACATGAGATACCCACTGGCCTCCCTGCAGGTCTTAAACCACACCAAGCATGCTCCAGCCTCAGGGCCTTTGCACGGCTGTTCCTTTTACTGGACAGATGGTTCTACCCCGGTGTATTAGTTAGGATTCTCCAGAGAAATACAATAGAACCAACAAGATACATAGAGATATATAAGAAAAGATTTATTATGAGAATTGGTTCATGTGATTACAGAAGCCAAAAAATCCCACCACCTGTCAACTGCAGTCTGGAGAACCAGGGAACCTGGTGATGTGATTCAGTCCAAGTCTGAGGGCCTGACAACCAAGGGAGCTAATGGAGTAAGTTCCAGTTCAAGGACAAAGGCCTGAGAACAGAGTAGCCACTTGTGTAAGTCCCAGAATCTGATCTCCCAAGAGCCAGGAGCTCTGCTGTCTGAAGATGGGAAAAGATGGGTTTCCCAGGTCAAGCAGAGAGCTAACTTGCCCTTCCACTACTGGGGGCCTCGACAGCATGGATTGGATGGTGCCTGCCCACATTGATGAGGGTGGAGCTTCTTCACTCAGTCTGCTGATTCTAATGATCATCCTTTTCAGAAAAACCCTCGCAGATGCACCCAGAAGTCATGTTTCCTCAGCTATCAGGGCTTCCCCTAGCCCAGTCAAGTTGACACATAACATTAATTATCACACTCAGATATCCATGTCCACTCCCTCCTCTCACTCAGGCCTTTTAACTCAATGCCATCATTACAGTGAGGCCACCCCTAACTGCAAAATTTAAAATTGCCATGCCCCACCCAACACTGCCCATCTCTCTTCCCTGCTTTATTTTCTTCAAGGCACTTAACTAACATATTAATAGTATATACTTTAGGTATATAATTTATTCATTTGTTTCCACCACTCTCCCTGTGGATTATAAGTACTCTAAAGCCTGTTTTGTTCTCTGCTATAAACTGAGGCCTAGAACACATAACAGTTGCTCAAAAAATATTGATAATTAATTGACTGATTGATTGCATGAATGGATCTTTGCATCCCAAGCACGATGCCTGGCCCACGGCAAAAGATCAATAAATGTGTTAACCCGATGAACAAACGACCAACTGAGTTGGGAAGTACAGACTGGAAAGAATGGATGCACTGAGCAAAGGCTGTTGAGAAGCTAGTGCTACAACAGCACATCAGGAAACCAGGTATCACAGCAATATGAGTAGAGTGTGGGGCAGGAGAGCACTGGGGAAGGGAAGTGAGAGGGAAAACTATGACATTCAAGCCATTAATTCCATCCAGGATTAATTTTAATTAATCCCCCAAAGGCAACTCAATTTTATTTTCTCTTTCATCCTTCAAGTTGAAGCATGGATCTTGATTTAGAGGGTAGGAGGGGAGCCCGTCTTGTATAGATGGAGGAAGAACACAAGAATAAGAAGCACTACTGACTTTGCAGGGTGGGCAGCAGAACAAAGGTCTGGTTGTGCTAGTGCGAAGCCTAGCCAAAGATAAAGTGGGAAGGAAAAGAAAGATCCTGGTGCCGTGTCCAAAATCTGGTTGCCCCTGTAATGCAAGCTGTGTTTATGACCCATTTTCACTGTGGTTGGTTGTGTGTGTAACAGAGTCGAATCTGGGCAAATCCAGCAGCTATTTCTGAAATGCAGTTCAACCCAGTTACATTTTGTACCAGGTTATGCTGTAACCATGAACTTTTTATTGAAAACTGTACTACTAGAGTCAATGGAATAGTTTTAATTTATTCCAATTTCTCTGAGAGAAGACCAAGTAAAAAGGGTATGCAAACTCTTCTTCCCAAGAGATGGCAAATGACCTTGCGCAGGACCACATTCCCAGGTCGTGGGGTTAGGCTCCAACCACACAATTCACCCCAGTGCGTTATTCATGTGAGCCTGGCTAGTCCTGTCGTGATCCACCCATGAATGGTTGGAAGTAAAGCTGAATGTTTTAGAATATTCTAAAGATCAGGAGACAGAGGTATTAAAACCCAAGAGTCCCTGCTCCTACCCCATCACCAGTCTGATCAGAGGCCCCATGTTTACTCTGTTTTCATCAGATTTGACCTGCAGAGTGGGCCCAATGCCCTCTCCATGCTGAGGAAGCCAACATCTTTTGTTCTCCTCCATGGGAAGAGGGGGACCCCAAGCCTCAGAGCATGTGGCACTAGGCTCAGCCAATGCTCCAGGCTAAAAAATGGGCTGCCCAAAGACCTTGTTTGCTCACTTTGCAAAATGGGCCTGATAATACCTTCCTCCTCGTTGGTTTTTTGCAGGGTCATATGAGATATCTGCGAAACTGCTTTAGAAAACACAAAGGGATGTTAATGAGTCAAGGTGGGAATAAGCAGCACTGGACTGGGCCCATGGGCCTGAGGGACCTGTGTCACTGAGCTGGGCTCAGAGGCGACAGCCAGAGAAGAGTCTTGGCCCCAGGCAGCTCCAGCCTGCAGGATAGAGCAGGTTGGAGACGCCAAGGAACTCCCAGCATGAAGGCCTGCTGCCTCTACTCAGATCTGACTATACAGAGTGGGCCGTGTGTGTCCCTTGAACTAGAAGCTTGACCCTGACAGTCTTGGAAGAGGTCTGTGAGACTCCCAGAAACAGCACCCAGAGCTATCAACTCTAAAGTATTAAGATGCCCTGTTCTTTTCTGTCATAAATCCACTTATCTAAACAAAAAATAAATAACATACACCCTCCTTTCCCACCTTCCCCTTTTCCACATCCCCTCCTTTAAAAGCCCACTTCCCTTACAGAAGCGGAGCTCTTTCTGTTGATTTGGGAGAGATCACGTTAAACATTGCAAAGGGGACCCAATGTTCCTAGTTATAACCCTGAGTTCTGGTTATTCAAATGAAAGGGTATCTCAAGATCAGACCCAGATTCGGCATGTCACCTACACATACCTGTATAACCCATGTACAATGTGAGCCTCCTACCAACTGTAGATCCACATGCACATGTAGTGTGCAGCCTTTGTCTGAACACGGAGTAACCTTGGATACCAAGAAAACCAACTTCCTCGGTCTAGTTGCTAAGACAACAGGACAGAGGTGGGTACGGGGGAGCCCAGCATAGCTATCTACAGGCTGTGCTGTCGGCAGGGGGACATGGGGAGGGGAGAACGGGAGGGCTTTGGTCCGCCCACCTCTCCAAGCCTGGATTCCAAAGGCTGCAGGGACAGTGCAATATTCTTGTGTCACCAAATGCCAAGGAACCTCTAAGTGGGACCCTATGATGCAGTCCTAGAGGGATGCAGGACTGACAGAACAGCCTGGAGGCGGGGGTCAGAGAGCAGATGCAGGCAGACATACGGTGAAGGAAAGGGATGCTCCAGAGTTGAGGAGTGTGGGTTGCGGGACACAGCAGTTACCTGCAGAGATGAAGGTCGAATCCAGAATATTCTGGCTCCAACCACACAATTCACCCTAATGCGTTACTCATGTGAGCCTAGCTAGCCCTGTCGTGATCCACCCATGAAGGGTGTTCTCCTCTAGGCCCCAGAGAGGGAAGAGTTTCCCTACTCCTTCTTGAGCCTGATAGGGAAATCACTCTCATGGGCTGTCAATCCAGGCAGGGCTTCATGACCCTGAACCACCTGTGTTCACCCAATTCATGTAACTTTTTAATTTTGTTCTTATGATTTATAAGTTTTTGAAGATATAAAGAAATTCACAAAGACACAGGGACGATGGGCCATTAAAATAATCATTAACTGAAAATTCCATCAAATTGCAGATGTAAGGGAAGGCCAGTCAAGGAGTGGACTAGGGTACTTGTATCGGAAAAATCTAGGCTAAAGCTAGTTGCTAAAATTAAGCTGAAAATTTAGATCTGAGCTTTATGGCAACCATTTTCTATGTACCTCAATGAGTTTCTAATGGTCTTATAGGCACTAGAGAGCCATTAAAGATGGGGATCATGGACCCTATGCCCACTGGGCCTGCAGAGGAAACTGCCTGTGCCCATGGCTTCTCTCGTCCTTCTAGGCCTGCCCTTACCTATGCTGGCAGCTTGCTGGATGAATGCAATCCATCCAGAAATGGGCTATCCATTGTGCATCAAATATCTTTTGAGGACTGACAATTTGCCATGTCCTGTGACAAGTATGGGGTATACAATGGTGAACAAAAGAGTCACAGTCTATTCCCATGGGAAGTTCATGGTCAACAAAGAAGAAAAACCGTAAGCAAATCACTCCCCTTTGGCCTAGAAACATTAGATGAACTGGACCAATCAGATACTTCTCTCAGAACCTGAGAATTAGGGCAGTGAGCAGGAAAGCCAGGAAGCTGGGAGGTCATACCGAATAAGACGGTGGCTGGGCCATGGGAAAGCAGGGGAGCCTGCACAGGAGACAGGTCTGCAGAGGGCATCCTGGAGCAGAGGCTCAGGGAGGCCTCAGGCCAGGTGGAATTAGGAAGAAAGTGGCCTTGTTGCCAAAAGCTTTCTGGATTCCACAAGACTTGCAGTAAATATCCCCTTTACCTGAGTGGTTTGAGTGTAAGTAGATTTGAGTGGGTCTCTGTTGCTGGTAATCAAAGGAACCTTGGTGATAACCCCCGCAGTTCTTCACAGCCGCGACCATTTGGAGGTCTGTAGAGCCTGTCTTCATTCTGGTCTTTCCCCATACACCTTCTGCTCTAGCAGACCAGACACCACAGGCCTGGCAAACACCCGGGGAATGGCCTGCTCATGCTGTGCCCCTCAGCTCACCTCTGCCTATCTCAACCCTCCCCACCTGCCAGGTTCATTGGTAGGCTCGCCCCTTCCTGCAGCCCTCTCTGGTCCTCTCTGTGTGGCCTCTCCCTTACTGAACTCAGGCATGGCTGGGCAGCCCCACCATCGTCGCTTGTTAATCTGGTTTCCCTAACTGCCCAGCAGCTCTCAGCCCTCAATACGTGTTTTTGTTTTTTCAAAAAAAGTAAATAATCATTCTGCACATGTACCCCAGAACTTAAAGTCTAATAAAAATAAATTTAAAAAAACATAAATAATAAGGTTAAAGACTCTATCATTTATTTTCTGTAGGTTCTCCCAACACCAAAGTGGATGACCTAGAACCGCTGAGGAGGCAGAAGTCAGAGAAGTGAACAGCAGGCATTGGGCTCCAGCTGGACCCAGAGGCACAAGGGGAGTAGGCAGGCTGCAGTGAGGAGGGGCAGCCCTCCAAGACCATATCGGTGGCCCCTGCAAATAAAGAAGAGGGGAAACGACCAGACATCCCACAGAGTGAAGTCAAGGAAAGAGGACAAGGGGACAGGGAACTAGAGAAGGAATATGGGAAAGAGGTGAAGATTTCTCATTTGATTTCAGAAATAAATCATTTCTGAATGATTTCCGATTTGAACCAGACTGGTTCAAGATAGGATGTGTGTTAATATATATTTCCTGAGTTATAAAAGTAATAACTATTTGTAGTAGAAATGTAGAAATTTTGGTATTTATTAAGAAGAAATACAAATTTTAAATAACAAAATAACTGACAATCCCAACACTCAGATAAAATGTTTGATGTCATTTCAGTCTATATACATCTAGCTTCTCCCTACCCAGTGTGTGCATCTGGGCATGCATGAGTGTGACTTACTTACTCGTAGGGTATCATCACACGATTGTGAATGCACTGATTTGCAATACATATTTTCTCATAAAACTAGGACTTCTGAAACATTTGTATATCTACTATATATCTATTAGGTGGCTATTTATAATAAATCAATTGTGATTTGTGTATTCAATCCCCAGTGTTGGGCATAGTGTTAGTTCCATTTTTTGCTGTTCTAAAAATGCTAAGACGACATCTTTGTGGATGAATCTTTGTACTTATCTATGATTATTTTCTTAAAATAAATTTCTAGAAATAAAAAGTAAGTAAAATTGTAACACTTTTGATAGGCCTTGCCAAGTCCCCCTCATTTTTCCACCTGCCAGCATGTGGCACTGCCTGCTACCCCATCCTGGACAGGCCCACCCAGCAGACCATGTTCCTGCTCATTTTAGCTGTCTGATATCTAGGGACCTCCTAGTGCCTGACATGAGGTCCATGTAGGACTCGATAACTCCTTGTTGCTGTTGCTGTTGCTGTGGGACACTGGGTCTCACTCTGTCACCCAGGCTGGAGTGCAGTGGCATGACCACTGCTCACTGCAGCCCCCACCTCCTGGACTCAGTGATCCTCCCTGCTCAGCCTGCTGAGTAGCTGGAACTACAGGGGCGCGCCACCACATCCAGCTAATTTTTAAAATTTGTAGTACAGACAAGGTCTCACTGTATTGTCCAGGCTGGTCTTGAACTCCTGAGCTCCAGCAATCCTCCCATTTTGGCCTCCCAAAATGCTGGGATTACAGGCATGAGCCACTGCTCCCAGCAATAAATCCTTGTGGATTATCTGAATCTTCCCTTGCACCCTTTATTCTCCTAACCATATAAACACCCTGGAGACCTCAGTCTGCCACCTCTTGTTTCCAATAACCTGCTCTTCACCCTTTCTTTGGTTTGAGCTTTGGAAGGTCTGTGGGGAAGCAGTAGAAGAACTGGACAGTTAGCTTTCAAAGAAGTAGTTAAAATGTCTAGATGGTCTCATCAAAGCCTAGGGCATCAAAGCTTCATATAGAATGTGTATATTTGTATTTGGGTCTCTTGCGAAGGAGCTATGCGACGTTCCATCACTTCTGAGTTTCCTTCCATCTTCAGCTTCCTCTTAGAAGTTTATGCACAAACTTAGACACCCAAGCTAGTCCCCACTGAGAGACCTGAGATCACTCTTTACGTTGCCCTGCTTTTGCGCATGCTCATCTCTCAGCCTTGAATTACTTCCCCTCCCTTCCTCACCTTCCTTTTCACACATTTTTTTTTCTTTTTAAAGATTCTGTGTAACCACCTCTTCTTTTGTATAAAATGAACCCATTCCCCATCCTAGATAGAGTTGACATCTGGTACACACTTCTATAATAAATCCTTTTTATTTTAGTTGCCTGTTTTCTTGCCTGTCTTTCCCTCTAGTCCATGCAGTTCTAGAAAACAGTCACATGTTCATTCAACACGGCAACCTCAGCCCTGAGTACACATAGAAGCAGCCAATAAATGTTTACTCAATATGCATTTGTGAAGTTAATAAATGATCCTTGATGATCATTTTTATGGATGACTCTATTGACATGTATTGACTCAAAGTTGCTGGAGTTCCCACATCAAATAAGGCAATGCTGATGGCGCCCCCAGCCTTGCTGAGCAAGGAAGGGAGGCCCCAGGGCCACAAACCTACCAGCCTCTACCTCCTGACTCCTTTAAAATCTAAAAAGAATGGGGAAATACCCAGAAAAAGGAAGTGCAGATACCTCAGAGGGAAGTCTTGGAGTCAAGTCTTCTCCTGGGTAACAGCTAACATCAAGGTATCACATTGTAACTGCCTGACAGTTTCTAAGTGGTGTATGTATAGGGATTCAGTGAAACCTCACAACAATCCTAAGGGGTAAACACTTTCATCATTGCCATTTGTCAGGGAAGAAAACTGAGGCACCATGAGGTTAATAGAACTTGTCACTCAGGCCAGTCGTGGGGGCTCATGCCTATAATCCCACTATTTTGGGAGGCCAAAGCAGTAGGATTGCTTGAGGCCAGAAGTTCAAGTGCAGCCTGGGCAACATAGCAAGTCCCTGTCTCTACAAACAAACAAAGAATTTGTCACTCAGATAACAAGGCCATAGCCAGGATTTAAACACAGGTAATGTAGCTGCAGCATTTGAGCCTTTATCCTCTATACTAAATGACCTCTCAAGTCTAGTATAGTGGAGATCTCTCACCTATGCTCCCCAGCAGCCATTCATCTTTTTCTGGTAACTAAATAGCATAGATTTTCCTCTTATCCTTGTGCTCTGGTTGGAGTGCTGAAGCATCTGACCGGGACCTAGGCTGGTACCAATCAGAACAACCCATTTCCTATGCCCAGTGATTGGACCCAATCAGAGCCAGTGAGATTCAACTTGACCACTGCAGGGCGTTCTGGGAAAGAGACCTCTCTGTCTGTGGGACTGGTAGTTGAAGACTGTGAGCAGCAGCGGCAGCCATCTTGCCGCTATGGCCCTGAGCGTGAAGCCAGCAGGTCGGAAGTGGAGCTGAAAGATGAGGACTAGAGACCAGGCGCAGTGGCTTATGCCTCTAATCCCAGCACTTTAGGAGACAGAGGGAGGCGGATCACGAGGTCAGGAGTTCAAGACCAGCCTGGCCAACTTGGTGAAACCCTGTCTCTACTAAAAACACAAAAATTAGCTGGGCGTGGTGGCGCATGCCTGTGATCCCAGCTACTTGGGAGGTTAAGGCAGGAGAATCACTTGAACCGGAAGGTGGAGGTTGCAGTGAGCCGAGATTGCACCACTGCATTCCAGCCAGCACAACAGAGCCAGACTTCAACAACAATAAAAAAGATGAGGACCGGAACCCCGATCCTGATGACCTTGTTTGAGGCCTTCTCAAGCTGTGCCTGAAACCAGACATCTCTTGAACTTTTCAGTAATATTATCTGATAAAGTAAAATTTTTTTCAAGCCAGGCTTTGTTTTAAAATGTATTTTTTTTTTTTTTTTAGACGGGAGTTTCACTCTTTCTGCCCAAGCTGGAGTGCAATGGTGTGTTCTCGGCTCACTGCGACCTCTGCCTCCCGGATTTAGGCGATTCTGCTGTCTTAGCCTCCTGAGTAGCTGAGATTACAGGCATGAGCCACCGCGCCCGGCCTGAAATGTCATTTTCTTTGTTTGGTGCCACGGGGAAGTGACATAGTCCTGAACAAAATTATATATCCCATCTGAGGTTGGGATGAGGCACAGAGGTGGGAAGAAGAAGTCCACAGTCAAGTACATGGGCTGCACATATAAGGAGAGCATGACTGAAATGCTGAGGGGGCTGCAGGGAGAGGCACGAGTTACTTGCATGTAGTGGTGATAAGCCTAAGTGAGGCAAATTGAAGTCCTCAGGGTTTTCTATGTTTTTGTTTTCCATGTGGCTAAAAATTCTGTGGTTTTTGTACACTATTGCAGAAATACAGAATCAGGTCTTTTATTTCATAATTTACTGACACTGGCTTAATTTCTTTGGACAGTTCTACCCTATTTCCAAAAAGCTGAAGAGAGGCATGTACTAGACCACCCTCCCCGCCGCACTATGCCATAATCTCTTTTGGGCACACTTTATATTCCTGTCCATGACAAGCAGCCAGGACAGAAGAACTGTCTACATTTGTGCCACCTTGTCTCCAAAACCTGCTGTCCCCTTTGGACAGACTGGCCTATCCCTGACCTCTGTTCTCCCCTCTGCCTTCAATTCCTCATGACAACAGGAGAGATTCTCTGACTGTTTCCAAGGATGTCATTCTCAGCCTCATCTCCATGTTTCATTTTATAGAACAACCAATAAATGTGGTTTCACCTTCCTTGAGTTTATAACCATTTTCCAAAGTGTATTCAGAAGAACACGAGTCCTGGGAGGTATTTCTCACAAACAGAGCTTGAAGGCCAATTTGGAAAATATTGCATGCCATAACTCCCTTTAGAGATTCACAGTGCACGCTTTCATTGCAAAGGCTTGGAGAGCCTTTTCTCACATTTTATGGGCAAGGAATGATTTTTAATGTGTTAACATTCTTCAGAGCAGGTATTCCATGGAGTAGGCTTTGAGAGATACCAATTTAAGAGCATAGTTTATGATCAGTAAATTATAAGCAAATATTTTATTAATTCTACTATTACAAGAACAATGTCACTTTAAATAATTTGAAACAGACTAGGAATGTTCTTTTACTGTCTGCTTTGATGAAAGTAGATGCCTGTTATGTCCAAGTGAATGTGAGTCCATCATTTTCCCTCTGTTTCTTAAAACCTGCAGCTGTAGTGCTCATGCCATCACCATGCAGGAGGCCTAGTGAGATGAGGACTAAGAATTTGCTGTAAGGAAATATGGTATGAGCAGGAACAGGGGTAATGGTTGAAAATATGCAACTGAGGACAGAATGTATCTAGAAGACAGTGGCTGACTCTCCAGCAATGCTACTGAGGCTGCTAATAGAGGTGCTGTGTGCTCCCCCATTTTCACACTCGTCTTTTGGAGGACAGAGGCATGCAGAGCCAAAGGAATAGAGAGAAGACATAGCAGTTCCAGCATCCAAGACAAGGGTCACCATGGATGTATTGTCCCTTCTGGTTCCCAGTGTAAAGCCACTCACAATGGCCATGTTTGAATGATGTATGTGCCAGGTGCAGGGCTAAGAGTTTAATATCATGATCTCATTATTAAGTCCCCACAACGGTTTTGAGAATGTCATTTATCACCATTTTGTAGATGAGGAAACAGGTTTAGAAGCTGACCCACAGCCATAAATCCACTTAACTGGCAGGGTTCCCATATCCCTTCACCAGGAAGCTACAAGGTCTCACATCACCTGGGCAGTGTCCCACCAGCACATCCTGCTTTGTCCCACAGGAGTGACATGGGAGTGTGGCAGGTGTGTTCAAAGCCACAGGCCCACAGTCCAATCAGGCTGATCTTGTGTTGACTGACAGCCTTGGGACTTGGGCACCTGAGCCCCAGTCTGGGAGGAGACGGGAAGCCAGCTGGTAGTTGAGGAAGACTTATGAGCAGTTTTTAATGTAGCCTAATAGATGCTAGAAATAGAGAAAACTATTTGACTCTGGTGTGTTTGACTTACATTTTGAATTTTTAGTAACATAAAAATGGATTATATTTATCATTAAATGAGGGGTTTTTTGGTATTTGCATTAAAAAACAAGGGACAAAAAGAAGAAAAATTGGTCTTTATTGGGCAAACAACTATGTAATAATTTACTATTAAGAATAAAGTAGGAATCTTAATATCTTTTCAGTTTTTAAAAACTAAGAAATTTTGATGGGGATGAGGTGATGAACCCCATCTCCAGCCCTTTCTTTAGTGAGGATCGCTTGTGATGAGTTGGGGCATGCAGAGAGGGGAGAAAAGAAATTGAGGGGTAACATCTTGGGATATCATTGTTTCTCGGTTACTTATTTCTTCACCTTCAGCTGCTATCATGGAGCTGGGACTGAGTCATTCTAGAAAGGGCACACATTTACCTTCCATACTTATCTTATTTAGAGTGTCTATTATCTAACTTTGCCTGCTAGTATTGTTAACTAGGTACATATGTGACACCCCCACTATTTCATACTTCCACATTTCAACTTAACCCAGTAATGATAAAAGTGAGGATCTGAAATCTGACCTGAGTTCAAATGCTGACTTTGCATATGACCTCGGATAAATTAGTTCAATTCCATGAGCCTCAGTTTTCTCTTCTGTAAAATGGGGATTATAACAGTCCATTCCTCAAAGGGTCGTTGTGAAATTTAATAAGCATGATGTATATATAGTTCTTAGTGCAATGCCTGGCACATAGGAAGCGCTTAATAAATGATGCTTGTTCCATTCTTAAGGAAAAGGCTCTGCTTTGTAATGAAGAAAAAGTTACCTATTTGTAAAGTAGTTTCATGCAAATTATCTTGATCCTAATACAGAGCTCTGCAACTAGAAGTCAGGCTGCTTGGGAAAACTTGGCATTCTGTTACAATGATGGTGGAATAGTAATTGAGAAATCTTTTAGGAAGGCAATATGGTAACAGAAATCAAAGACATAAGAAATCAAAGACATTTTGACCCTGCAGGACTTGTACACAAAGATGCATATGTAAAAGTTCATCATAATCTTGTTCATAATATTGAAATTTTGGAAACAACCTAAATGTCCAACAATATGAGATTAGTTTATAAATTTGGGTACATCCACACAGTATGTATGAGGACTCTTCTAGTTGCAAGTAACAGTATGATATCGGATGTAGCTTAAGCCACGAGAGGGAATAATTGACTTGATCAAGAGAGGTAGACCTAGCTCAGGTGCCCCTGCTCTGTAAACCCTTCTGTGACCCACCAGGCAGGATGAATTACTCCTCTGTGCTGCCATAGTATGACCTTTACGTATCTTTGTATCCCCAATACCTAGAGCAGTGCCCAGTTCAAGCTAGGAGCTTAGCAAACAAATGAATGAATCAGCCAATTAATCAATGACTTTATGTGAGGAGCCAGAAGGAAGTAATGTGGTCTAGTGGAAACAGATGTGGAAGCAGGTAGTCCTCAGGGCAGAACCTACCTTTACTGCTTACTAGCTGTGGTTACCTTAGGCGAGTCACTCAACCAACCTGAGCCTCAGGTTCTGCTTTGTAAAATGATAGTCATGGTAGCCACCTTTTCCAATAACTGCAGAGGATTGAAGAAACCACTTATCTTTAGTTTAAAAAATACTGACATATCTTTCTAATTATCGAAGTAATAATTAAATTGCATCTTTTTTTATTTGTTTGTTGGTTGGTTGGTTGGTTTTTTGAGATGGAGTCTCACGCTGTTGCCCAGGCTGGAGGACGCCATCTCGGCTCACTGCAAGCTCCACCTCCCGGGTTCATGCCATTCTCCTGCCTCAGCCTCCTGAGTAGCTGGGACTGGGACTACAGGCGTCTGCCGCTACAGCTGGCTTTTTTTTTTTTTTTTTTTTTTTTTTTGTATTTTTAGTAGAGACAGGGTTTCACTGTATTAGCCAGGATAGTCTCGATCTCCTGACCTCATGATCCGTCCCTCTCGGCCTCCCAAAGTGCTGGGATTACAGGTGTGAGCCACCGCACCCGACCTTAAATAGCATCTTTTGATGCCTCTTATGCAACTTGATTTTAACCCGCTTTTACTCCCCAGATTTCTCCTTTACTCACTTCCAGGTCTGTATGAATATAAGCAAGGTTTCTAGGTATTTCTTAAAGTAGCATTCAGTCATTCATTTATTCAACCCATATTTACCCCCAATACCAACCAGGCACTATACATGTTCCGAGAGCTCACAAAGATGGACAGATAAATGTAAAGAACAAGGCTATGTGGAAAATGCTGTCAAAGAGGTGTGGCTTAAAAGCATACTATAGAAACACAGAGAAAGGAGGTGCAGCTCCAGGGAAGATGGAGGAAGTCAGTTCTTCCCAATAATCACTGATACATGAAGCTTGAAGTTGCTAAAGAAGACATGGGGTTTTTCTTAAGTAAGCAGGACCATGCAGGGATGCTTGACTTCTAGTTACAGCATGCAGTGGTAGTGACAGTAGAGAAGTGGTCCCTTTGATGGAATGTCACACTTCTGGTATCTTCCTATGAGGGAACAGTGACAGGACTGACCCCTTGTACTGGGGAAGCCCTCTGGGGCTCTGGAATATCATGAAAGATGAGCTGGTAAGACAAAGTTTGGTCTTCCTGCTAATGGAGGCATGAGGGGCCTCAGGTGGTGGATCTTAGGACACCACTCAGGGAGTTCATTGTACCCAACCAGGAAGAGTAAGAGTCCTTGGTTACACTAGAAAACTATTCTTGGCTGGGTGCAGTGGCTCACGCCTGTAATCCCAGCACTTTGGGAGGCCGAGGCGAGCGGATCACCTGAGGTCAGGAGTTTGAGACCAGCCTGGCCAATGTGGTGAAACCCCGTCTCTACTAAAAATACAAAAGTTAGCTGGGCATGGTGGCAGGCGCCTGTAATCCCAGCTACTCGGGAGGCTGAGCCAGGAGAATCGCTTGAACCTGGGAGGCGGAGGTTGCAGGGAGCTGAGTTTGCATCATTGCACTCCAGCCTGGGTGACGAGAGCAAAACTCCATCTAAAAAATAAAAATATATAAAATTATTTTAAAAAGAAAGAAAACTATTCTTGTCCTGTAGGGGTGAACTGTCACTCCCATTTCCCTAAATTCTATCTCAGGGTCAAACTGCAAGCAAGGGTGAAGGCAGTGTTGGCTGGTAGGTGTGTCTGAGGCTTCCACTCCAGTTTCATTATTTTGAGCTTGGATGCCTGTTGTCTTCTAGTATCTTCAAGTTTCAAACTCCCAGACTCCTGAGGTCTCAGGGTTATTTGTCTTGGTAATCAACACATGAGCATTCTAGCTCCCACCACCTGTTCAGGCAAGGTAGGGAAGCAACCAGGCTTCAAACATATGACACCCGGCTCCGGGTGCCCATCCTGACGTCCCAGTATACTTCTTATTTTCTGGTTTCCTCATTGTCTCGGATCGACAGCTAGTTCTTTATTTAAGCTGCTAACACCCTTCCCTCTGTTGTTCTATGAGCTTTCAGTCAGAAGGATAAGAACCTCAAACTGCCTCACTGGTATAGGGCCTATGAATGAAGGGAGAAGGAGGTGCATTTTCAGCTGAATTACACTTCTGCCAGCTTACTCCAGAACTTTTCCTATTAACTGAGCTCTGTTTGCCATTCCATCTCAATCTCATAGCCTTTCACCATATACTGGGCAAACAGAACAGGCAAAGATGCATTTTGGGGCATCTTAGGTTTTCTACATTTCTATCATCTTGGGATTCTCTATATCATCTCTTGGAGGATGCTCTGAGAACACAACTTGGGCAGAAACAAAACCAGAAAACGCTCCAGAAGAACATGTGGTGGGCACACGGGAAGTACTTCCCCAGGATGCTAATAATGGCAGCTTAGCTCTACAAAGCTTGTTAGCAAAAGCATTTGTAATTCCTGACATATTGTTTAAACATTTAAAAATCCATATATTGAAATTTAAAAATAATAGAAAGATGAAGAATATGCACATTCCCCCTAATTTTCAAGACTTCATATTTTAAGTCTTCATTGCTGAAAGAGAACTGAAGAAAGCAAAGGTCTTGGTTTTATTCCTCCGCTTGACTCCTCTTTTTATAAGTTTCACTTTTTCCAAACCACCTGTCTTTTGTTTCTAAATCTTCCTTCTATTTAGTTTTTCCCGTTGCCATCCCTTCTTTTGTAAGATTTCAGTTCACAGTCAAAACGAGGAGGTGGGCCGGGCGCGGTGGCTCAAGCCTGTAATCCCAGCACTTTGGGAGGCCGAGACGGGCGGATCACGAGGTCAGGAGATCGAGACCATCCTGGCTAACACGGTGAAACCCCGTCTCTGTTAAAAAATACAAAAAAAGAACTAGCCGGGCGAGGTGGCGGCGCCTGTAGTCCCAGCTACTCGGGAGGCTGAGGCAGGAGAATGGCGTGAACCCGGGAGGCGGAGCTTGCAGTGAGCTGAGATCCGGCCACTGCACTCCAGCACAGGCGGCAGAGCGAGACTCCGTCTCAAAAAAAAAAAAAAAAAAAAAAAAAAAACGAGGAGGTGGCCAAGTTGGAAGTCAAGTGCAGGCTGCTGATGCCACACGGAGGGTGTCTCTGTGCCATCCACGGATGAGTCAAGCATCCTGGTGGGTCATCACCTGAGCCAACCTGTGGATGCATGTATCTATTTACTTCCTTCTGTGTCGCAACAAAATACTGTCAGTGAAAGGTAGATGGAGCTACAATTATAGCTAATTATTTGCTATTCAAAGGATAATGTTTTGGCAAATGGCAGTAGGTCAGATTTGTGCTTCAGGAAGATTATCCTGCCAGCAATGTGGGAAATGGCTTGGAAACATGCACAGCCTCCACAGTTTGAGGCTGCTGCGGTGACCTGGGAGAGAGGTGGTGTGGTCAGTTGTTATCATAATGGCTCCCAATGAACCGTGTCTGCCTGTGTTTACATTCTTTTGCCATGTGTATTAGTCTATTTGTGTGATAGAACAAAATACCTAAGACTGGGTAACTTATAAAAACAAAAATTTATTTCTCACAGTTATGGATGCTGGGAAGCCCTAGGTCAAGGCACTGGCATGGGGTCTGGTGAGGGCCTTCTTGCTGCATCTTCACATGGCAAAGGCGGTGATATGGTTTGGATCCGTGTCCCTGCCCAAATCTCATGTTGAAATGCAATCCCCAATGTTGGAGGTGGGGCCTAGTGGAAGGTGATTGAATCATGGGGGTGGATGTCTTATGAATGGTTTAGTGTCATCCTCTTGGTGCCGTCCTCATTATAGTGAGTGAGTTCTCATGAGATCTGGTTCTTTAAAGGTGTGTGGCACCTTTCCCATATCTCTCTTGCTCCTTCTTTCACCATGTGAAATGCCTGCTACCCCTTTGCCTTCTGCCACAATTATAAGTTTCCCAAAGTTTCCCCAGAAGCTAAGCCGATGCCTCTATGCTTCCTGAACAGCCTGCTGAACCATGAGTGAATTAAACTTCTTTTCTTTGTAAGTAACCCAGTCTCAGGTATTCCTTTACAGCAATCAAAGGATAGCCAAATACAAAAGGCAAAAAGGACAAAAGGGATAAATGCTGTGCTCTCGCATGGCAGAAGCAGTGGGAAGGAAAGAGGGGTGCACCCACTCCCTCAAGCCCATTTTATGGGTGCTAATCCCATCCATGAGAAACAAGCCCTCATGACACAATTACCTCCCAGAAGCCCCACCTTCCAATACAATCACCCTGGTGATTCGGCTTCAACATACAAACTTTGGAGGGCCATATAGATGCCAAGGGAAAACTTCTCTGAAGGTTCACTGAAAATCTCTGACAAAAGAAGAATTAGTAGGAGAAAAGGCATACATGTTTATTTGATCATAGTTTTCCTTGACACAGAAACCTTCAGAATGAATACCCAAAGATGCAGAGGACACTGTCCATTTTTATGCTTAGGTTCACAAAGTATGGACAGCTGTGTAGAAACGTGATTGGACGGAAAGGGTATGACCTAATGCTAATAGACTGAGTGGGGAAGCCCAGCAAGGTCTGTCTAGATTCTTCTTGGCCTCTCTGTGCAGCATTTCTTCCCACTGGGTGTGGGGCAGGGCCTCTCTGGAATGGGAGTCTTGTAACCTACAATCAAACAAGGTAGGTCAGATAATTTTTTTATGGCCAGTTTTTACACAGAAAAGTGAAGGGCTGGGGTTAAACTAATAGACTGAGTCTTTTGGCTGGCTTTGGGGAGAAGGGGTTCTGGTTTCTAAGACCCACCTTGAGGGAGAGGGCTTCTAGTTTCTATGGGTAGCTTTGGGAAGAATGAGGGGCCAGAGACAGAAGTTCAGCAGATGATCAGAGAGAAACTTTTGCATCTGAGGTTCCTGATGAGGTCTTCATTTTGGGGTACCATTTTCTGAGCCCTAACATCCATGTACATTTAAGTCATATATGGCATTGCCACTCCTCCTTTCAAGAGGTTAAGTCTATTTCCTCACACCTTTGAATCTTCCCTAGCCTTGTGACATGATTTTATCGTAGCAGATGGGACTCTGTGTGATTTCCAAGACAAGGCCTTAAGAGACTGTACACTTTTCACATTCTGCCTCTTGGAACTCTGAGACCACCTCACGGTGAAGAAGTCAGTCATGGTAAGAGGTGGCAACAAGGAGAACTGAGGCACCCCGCTCAGCCAGCCATTCCAGGCAACTCTCTGACTGCAACCGTGTAAGTGAGCCCAGGCAAAGCCAGCCCAAGAACCACCCATCAGAAATGACGAATTTCTGCTGTTTTAAGTCATTAAGTTTGGGAGAGGTTTGTTATGCAGCACAGATGACTGATACAGATAGAACTAGAGTGTTGGTAGGATTCATTTATTCAACAAACGTATTTGAGCACCTGTTATGTGGCAGGCTCTATTCTAGGCATTGGGAATATGGCAGTGGACAAAACGGCTAACATCCCTGCCCTCGTAGCTTATATTCTAGTGAAGGAATGGACTGGAGAGAGAGGATGCATTTGAGAAAGATTTAGGAGATGTATTTGGAAGGACTGATTGGATACAGAGGGTGGGGGAGAGAGGAGGAAAGAATGGATTCAGGCTTTCAGTGTGGGAGACTAAGGCAATCCAGAAATAGGCAGATCAGACTGAGAGTTGGTCAGTTTTGGACTCATGAGTACCTATGGAGCAAGAGGTGGCAGGTGTATGTAGGCATCTGACACTAAGAAGGGATGCTCAAGATAAATATTTTGAAGCAATTCTGTCCTATACAGTTCAGCAAATATTTATTGAGTGACAATCACATACTAATCATTCTGAGACACCCAGGAAATACAATGACAAACAAGACATATATGATGGATCCTTTCATGAAAATTATGGTGTCGTGGAGGACACAAAACATTCATGTGGCAAGTTGTTAAACAGAAAAAACATGCAGGGCTCTGCCTGACTCCAGCTTGGAGAAGTTGGATATAGGTGGTGGTTGAAACCACGACACCAAATAAGGTTGTCCTTGAAATGTACAAAGAAAAAAAGTTGGTGGGCCAAGGACAAAAACCTGTGAGAAATGCAACGAGGTGCTTAACAGTAAGGGGAAAAACATAGAAGAAAGGGTAGAGACACTGGGGAGGAGGGCGGACATGAAAAAAGGGAGAGCAGGGGAGAGGGAGAGAAGATGAGTTGCCTTGTGTCTTTGACCAGGGATTACAGGGGCAGGAGACTAGTGAGGAAGTAGCAGGCTAACCATGTTCAAGTTGATTTGGAGTTGAAACAGTCTAGGCTGCTTAGGCAGTGTCTGGCTTGGCGGGAGATGTGTTGTGGACTCCCAGGCAGTCTACAGAGGATGCTTGAAGGTTGCTCTGGGGGAAATCTCCCTCCCAGAGTACACAGGAGGGATATCCTTTCAGCAAGTCCCTAAGGAGCTCTGCTTCCTGCTGCCACTGTAATACCCGGTGCATTGTTTTCTCAAGCATAACCCTGGATGTCCTTTAAGCTGGCTGATTTATATTAATTTTGCCCTTACTTTTTGCTTCTTAGATACGATGGGGCCATCTCACTTGGGGTCCCATGTTTCAGTAAGCTCTCCCCAGCTACAGCCTCATGTTCCATGCAGGCAGTGCTTTTGCAGGTTAATGAAAGCAGGACGCAGAGAGGTGAGCCTACTGCTAGCTCTCACGATCTGCCCTGAGGAGGAAACATTGCCCCGAATAATCCTGTTCTAGGTTGAATTGTGCCCCCTCTTCCCACTTGCCCCAAAAAAGAGTTTTAACCCTCTTATTTGGAGACAGGGTCTTTACAGAGGTAATCAAGTTAAAGTGTGGATTCTAACCAAATATAACTGGTGTCCTTATTTTTGAAAAGGAAATGTGGACACTGAGACAGACACACACACAGAGAGAACACTAGGTGAAGACTGGAGTTATATTGCCACAAGCCAAGGAGCTGCCAGAAGCTAGGAGAAACATCTGGAACAGACCTTTTCCTGGCACCTTCAGAGAGATGATGGCCCTAATGACATCTTGATCTTGGACTTTTGGCCTCCAAGACCATGAGATAATAAATTTCTGTTGTTTAAGTCACTCTGTTCTTGGTACTTTGGTATGATAGCCTTAGAAAACTAATACAAATTGCAAATTTGAATATCCCAGAATCATTTGATTGAATCTTTGAAATGTATCAGAACAGATTTTTTATTGATTGGGATTCAACTGGATCAAGAATGATGATGAATTCAGAAGAACACTGGATAAATTTTTGCCACTGTATTATCTTTGTGTTTTCTGAATAAATCATATACGAGAGAAAGCAGTCAGGCGCAGTCTCTCAGGCCTGTAATCCCAGCACTTTGGGAGGCCAAGGTGGGAGGATCGCTTTAGGTCAGGAGTTCAAGACCAGCCTGGGCAGCATAGTGAGACTTCATGCCCACAAATGTTAAAAACAAAAACAAAAAAACCCAGCTGTATGTGGTGGCACATGCCTGTGGTGCCAACTACTCTGGAGGCTGAAGTGGAAAGATCACTTGAGCCCAAAAGTTGGAGGATGCAGTGCAGCGGCAGGATCTCGGCTCACTGCAACCTCTACCTCCTGGGTTCAAGCAATCCTCCTGCCTCAGCCTCCTTAGTAGCTGGAATTACAGGTGTGTCCTACCATGCCCGGCTGATTTTTGTATTTTTAGTAGAGATGGGGTTTCTCAGTGTTGGCCAGGATGATCTTGAACTCCTGACCTCAAGTGATCCACTCACCTCACCCTCTCAAAGTGCTGGGATTACAGGCATGAACCACTGTGTCCAGCCAGAGAAAGCATAACCTGTTTAAGAGGACACATTGTTTTCACACTCTCATTTGGTTTAGAAGTCTCCTTACATGCAATTAAAAGTGGTTCTTATTGACTTATTGAGGTGAGCCCAGGGAACTCCCTTATTCCTGATGCTGCTTGTACTTACACATAATCTAGTCTCTAGTGCAGGCTTCTCTCTGGCTTAGGGTGATAAGTTGTCTCTTTAGTTGGTTGGAACAGGTGAGATTTCAATACTAGATCTGCTGGGTAGTCCCTGCTGGCCTCTTCTGTTCTACTCTGAGCCCGGGAACGTTGACCCACGTGGACTGCAAAAATAGATTTCCTGCTTCTTGGGTTCAGCTGGAAGGAGGTACTGGCAGAAATTGAGGGAGGGAGGGAAGAGGAGAGTGGAGGAGGGGGATTTATTCCCTGGGGTATGAGACTCCCTGCTGCAAGTCACTGTGAGCTGGCTGCATTCTTCCAAGAAGACAACAGCTTCTGTGGGAGTGGCGGCTCCACACAGCTCCCCTCTCTGCCCTGTCTGGTTCTGTGCATCGCTCGCTCCCCTCACCCCTTTAGTGGTTATACTGTTAGTAGCTTACAGCAATGCAGCCTCCAACTTTTGGGCTCAAGTGATCTTTCCACTTCAGCCTCCAGAGTAGTTGGCACCACAGGCATGTGCCACCACATACAGCTGGGTTTTTTTGTTTTTGTTTTTAACATTTGTGGGCATGAAGTCTCACTATGCTGCCCAGGCTGGTCTTGAACTCCTGACCTAAAGCGATCCTCCCACCTTGGCCTCCCAAAGTGCTGGGATTACAGGCCTGAGAGACTGCGCCTGACTGCTTTCTCTCGTATATGATTTATTCAGAAAACACAAAGATAATACAGTGGCAAAAATTTATCCAGTGTTCTTCTGAATTCATCATCATTCTTGATCCAGTTGAATCCCAATCAATAAAAAATCTGTTCTGATACATTTCAAAGATTCAATCAAATGATTCTGGGATATTCAAATTTGCAATTTGTATTAGTTTTCTAAGGCTATCATACCAAAGTACCAAGAACAGAGTGACTTAAACAACAGAAATTTATTATCTCATGGTCTTGGAGGCCAAAAGTCCAAGATCAAGATGTCATTAGGGCCATCATCTCTCTGAAGGTGCCAGGAAAAGGTCTGTTCCAGATGTTTCTCCTAGCTTCTGGCAGCTCCTTGGCTTGTGGCAATATAACTCCAGTCTTCACCTAGTGTTCTCTCTGTGTGTGTGTCTGTCTCAGTGTCCACATTTCCTTTTCAAAAATAAGGATACCAGTTATATTTGGTTAGAACCCACCCTAATGACCTCATTTTAACTTGATTACCTCTGTAAAGACCCTGTCTCCAAATAAGAGGGTTAAAACTCCAACATATCTTTTTTGGGGCAAGTGGGAAGAGGGGGCACAATGGGGCTATGAAAATGTAAGGAAGAGATATTCGACCATGGATGAGCAAAATGCACCTTTCATAAAAACAAAGAGTTGACTCTCTAAATAAGGAGGCCATAATTGGAGTAAAGAAAGCAGCGAGAATGAGACATCTGGGCTGATGCCATTCTGTGAGGTGCAAATGTTTCTTTGCGGCCAGGTAGCAGCCTGTAGTTTAGTGTGCACTCTATTACCCGTGCCCTCTGCCTTTTAATGCATTAGTGGTTCTTTATAAATTTGATGACCTAGATGGCCTCATGAATATTTATTTACCCATTCATCATTCTCCACCTAGGGTTTAAGGAGTGAGCCATCAATTCGGTGCCGTCAGGGGTTTTATGTGCAAGACTCCTTAGTGAGAAGCAATTGGATGGGCTCACCTCCCATAGCATCCTGAAATTCTTAAAGCACCAATATTTGCTTGGGGCACTTTAATAATAATACCATATTTTTAAATTTTGTTCGATTCTTCTTTAAATCATAAGCTAAAAAATCTCCCTGTCTCGCTCCTTGGCTTTTAAGGGTTGCAAAGCCTGTACATTGGATGTTTGCTAAGGCAGAAGCAGCCATGCTTTACAGGAGAAAAAAAAAAAAAAGAAAGAAAAACTAAAAGGCAAGCCTATGGACTATTTTCTGTCCATAGGTCTGCAGGCTGGCAGAATTGCAAAAGCCACACCCACCCTGGCTCCACTCAAGGCTAACATCCTGAAATTGAAGCCTCTTGTTCTTTCTGAAACACTTGGAAAAACAGGCTTTCACAATCACTGATCCTACGGGACTAATGCCCCAGATCCTCTCTACCTAAATACAAAGAAGCCTTTTCTGATAAGCAAATGCTCTTTGCTGCTTCATGTTCTTGCTGCTGAAGTTAATGGTGGGGCCACAGGATTTTGTCTTATAGGACAGTTCTATCACTAGATAGCTGGTTCTGTCTAACAAATTTAAGCCACACATAGGAATATAAACAATACTATATGGGAAAAATAGATCAGAGGGCTAAACATCTTTGGAGCTAAGCACAGCTAATATAAAATTCCTGTTTTTACAGGAAACTAATGGCTACGTTATTTGCCCAAGACCCTGTAGCTGGTTCATGGCAGAGTGGAAACTAGAACTCATGATTTCAAGTCTAGTGTCCTTTTCACAACATTCACCATACCAATGGGACACTTGGGGGTACATTGAAAACATCAATAGAAGCCCCAGGGTCAGCTCTTTCATTCCTGCAGTTTATTCATATCTATCTCTGACTGTCCATTTAATCTACACATCTCTATATCAAAGAGTCTGGACAGAAAAAAAAAAAACGTAATTTTTAGGAGTGTGTTTGATGATTTACCCAGACATAGAAATTAAATTGATTTAATGCAATAAGAACCACACTTTTGTAGCCCAGATATTTTGTTCTTACTGCTATTCATGTTTAGCTGGAATGTACAAAGTCACAAGGGCAGGGAATATGCTAAAGTTTTTCATGTTTCCCTTGGTGTCAAAGTGCTTAGGATATAGTTAGCACTCAACAAATATCTGTTGACTATGAGATTATTATAAATATTGGCACACAAATTAGAAATGAATAAGTTACATTACACAAAGAATTCTGGGATATTCTTGGGATGACATCATGATTGCCAGATTTTTTTTCATCTTCAAATGCCTGTGTATCTCATTGTATCTCATTGCTGACTTATAGAAATTATTTACTCCAGACTTTATTATTGTTTTTACACTGTATTATAAATTCTATAAGGTTATTTACTTCTGTATTATTTACTTCTGTATGCCCATGGCTGGGCCCAAGGCTTGGTACATAGTAAGCACTCCATAAATACAGGTTGTTGCATTTCATTTTTACAACCCAGTAAGACCATTTGCCACCTCGCCATTTAGTGATTGTCAGCACAACTTGTGGCTCTTGCCTAAGAATACTGGCTGGTTTCAAGACTTTGCAGCTAGCTTTAACTCTTAGACAGCAACGAAATATATAACAAGCTTCCTAACACTGGGCCAGATAAGCTCTTAGCGTTTATAAATACAGTAGCAATCGAAGTGCCAATGAGTATACCAGACAGCTTAGCTCTGGGACTGAACAAATAAGAGTTCTATAAGCACTCAAAGAATCAATAAGCCTCCTTCTCACTAATATAAAAAATTACTTTGGCAGCTTTCTCACGAACTCTAGTTTCTCATCTGTGCAGAAAGTATTTTCTGAAGTATTTGTTCTTTTGAGAGCTTACAGATGGCAATGACTTACAAGCCTGTTTAATTCTAGTAACACACTTCATGATCCTAACCAAATTCCAAATGGCATCAGTTGACTAGACTTGAAAACTTGGATGCTCACAAAAATTGCATGCTAAATGCTTGTCAATTACATTCTGAAATAGTAGGCAGAGATGTGGATGGAAAAGGCCTTGAGATACAAGGATGACATGGAGAAAAGGACAGTGATAGGAAGGAACACAGATTGTTTGGATGACATTAAATAGATCAGTATAAATAAAGCAAAGTTTGTGAAGAAGAGATAAGATATGATATATGGATTGGGCTCTGACATGTTTACTCAAAAGCCTTGAATTCCATGTATTAGTTAGATATCGCTGTATAACAAACTGCCATAAAACTCAGTGGCTTAAAACAAAATGCATTTATTATTGCCCACAATGATATATTATTTCCCACAATATTGAAGTTATTTTGGTCCTGATGGCTCACTCATATTTCTGCAGTCAGGTAGGCTGTTCTGCTGATCTTGGCTGGTCCCTCTCACATGTTTGGTAATTGCCTGCCTGTAGGCTTTTATAGGAAAGAGTTTAATGTTGTAGTTCTGATCATGTTGCTCCTCCAAAGGACCTGCTTATAGAGCTGACCTTTGGCTGGTATCTAGGACCTTCACTTTTGGAATGTTTCTTATGTTACTATTTGTGTTAGTTTTCTATTGCTGATATAACAAATTACTGTAAACTTAGTAGCTTAAAACAACACAAATGTTTTATATATTAGGGCGCTGGAGATTAGAAGTCTAAAATGGATCAGAAGGACTGCATTCCTTCTGGAGGCTCTGGAGAATAATTCATTTTCTTCCTTTTCAAACTTCTAAAGGCCATCTGGCCTGGCCCATGATACACTATGGTTTGAATGTTTAACCGCTCCAAACCTCATGTTGAATTTGATCCCTGATGTTGGAGGTGGGGCCTACTGGGAAGTGTTTGGGTCATAGGATCAGATCCCTCATGAAAGGCTTGGTGCAGGATTTGGAGTCATGAGTGAGTTCCCACACTATTAGTTCCTAAAAGAGCTGGTTGTTGAAAAGAGCCTGGCACCTCCCTTCCTCTCTTGCTTGCTCTCTTGCCACGCAGTGTTTGCACACACAGGATCCCTTTTGCGTTTTGACATGAGTGGAGGCAGTTTGAGGCCTTCGTCAAAAGCAGATGTTGGTGCCATGCTTCTTGTACCACTGGCGGAACTGTGAGCCAAATAAACCCCTTTTCTTTGCAAATTACGCAGCCTCAGCTATTCCCTTATGGCAACACAAAGGACTAAGACATGACCACTTCCTCTATCTTCAAAACCAGCACCAAAGCATTTTCAAAGCTCTCCCTCCTTCAGCAGATCTCTGCCCTCTACTTCCTTTATCTTGCCCTTGCTGACTTTAATCCTGAATAATTCAGGAAAATCTTACCATTTCAAGATCCTTAATGTAATCGTATGTGTAATGTCCCTTTTGTCATGTAAGGTAATGTATGAACAGGTTCTGGGTATAGGAACTTAGCCATTTTCGAAAGGCCTTTATTCTGTCCTTCTGTCTACCATCTAACTGGTAAGGCTGTTTGGCATGCCCACGGCGCTGACTCCTACCATACCAGCTTGCCTAGAATGTTTATCCAAACAATGTGATTTGCACTGGACTGGAATTTCAGTAATTGTGGCTGATCACGTAGGCATCCTCTGCCTATTTCTCCAATAAAATCCCAGGATTCTGAGCCTCCCGTCAGCTTCCCTAGTCAGAAATATTGTGTATGTGTTACTAAATTTTACTGCTGGAAGAAAAAGTGTGTTCTGTGTAATCCCCGTCCTGCACCAGACACAAAACTTTGGAAGCCTGCACTTAAACTCCTCCAGACTGATGTGACTTTTTCCCTTGTCGATGCTGTCTTGTAACCTTTGATCACCTATAACCATGAGCACAACTGCCTCTGAGTCCTGGAAGTCCTTCTAGTGAGTCACCAAACATGTGGGTGGCCATAGGACTCCTCCCCCTCCCCCAGACAAGGCTGATCTAAGATTAGCCTCAATTGGGACAATGGGGCTCCCCTCTCGTGATCTCTCATCCTCCAGCAGGCTAGTCCAGACTTGCACTCTCATGAGAGGGTTCTGAAACACAGTGGCAGCTGCAAGGCCTCTTGAGGCAAAAGGCAAGCTGATATTCAAGGGAGGGAGAAATAGATTCTACCCTTTGATGAGAGATTTTCAAAAATCTCACTGCAATGGGTATGGATACAGTGAGGTTTTTAGCTGGGGACATAAATTCAATCCATCTACTATATCCTGTTAAGAGCTTGGACACTCTTCAGCAGTAATGGGGAATGAGAATTACTGTTTTTATAACAGGAAAATAAGACAACAAAAGCAGCGCTTCTGGTTCATTAACTGATGGTGAGAGTAAGATGGATTAACAAGCAGGAAGTCCTAGAGACAAAGCAGTTAGAAAGTTGCTGGAATGCAATCATCAGTGATTGGAACACCAGCCAGAAAACCAAGTTATCTATTTGAAAATGGAAGAAAAATATGTTAATCAAGACCAGTTTGGGTAGAGCTTGTAATATTCATACTTTTACCCTCAATTTTTTTTTTTTTTTTTTTTTTTTTTTGAGACGGAGTCTCACTCTGTCACCCAGGCTGGAGTGCAGTGGTGCAATATCAGCCCACTGCAACCTCCACTTCCCATGTTCAAGAGATTCTGCTGCCTCAGCTTCCCGAGTAGCTGGGACTACAGGCGCAAGCCACCATGCACAGCTAATTTTTTATTTTTGTAGAGACGGGGTTTCACCATGCTAGTCAGGCTGGTCTCAAATTCTTGACCTCAGGTGATCCACCCGCCTCGGCCTCCCAAAGTGCTGGGATTACAGGAGTGAGCCACCACGCCTGGCCTCCCTCAAATATTTATTGAGTGTGTACTATATGTTGGGACTACAACAATGACCAAAATAGACATGTTTCTTTCACCATGGGGCTTACCTTCTAGCTAGGTGTTTCTAAAAAGGGAACATTTAAGCTGAGCCCCCTAAATTTACAAGGAGATAGCCCTACTGAAATGAGGTAGTTCCAAGCAGAGGTAATGGCATACATAAAGAACTGGCATTGGAAAGTATGTGGTTTTCTACAAGTGCAATCAAACGTCCAGTGGGCTAGAATGTAGAGAATGAGGAGAAGGGTGAACCTAATAAGGCAAGGAAGATAAACAGATACCAGCCCATGTAGCAGAGCTTGTATGGCCACAATAAAAAGTCTAGATTTCATTCTAAAGGTAACTAGAAATCACTGAAAGGTGATGTGCCTTCATAATGATAACTCCAGTGTTGAAGGGCAAGAGTGGAAGTGGGAAGATTAGTTAGAGTCTTGCTACTCAGTGTGTTCCACAGACCAGCAGCATCAGAGTCACATGGGAGCTTATCATAAATGCAGAATCTTGAGCCCTTCCACAAACCTAGAATCAGAATCTTAATTTTAACAAGATCCTCAGGAGACTCATTTGCACATTTAAATCTGAGAAACACTAAGTTGGAAGATGCTACTAGCTTGGCCAAAGGTAGTAGCTGAGGAAATGGAAACGTAGAGGGAATTAATATCTTAAAGACAGTCACAGGCATGAGGACTTGGGTTGGAATTAAAAGCAGGTATCAGAGGAACAGTGTTTAAGACACATGGAGATAGTGGCTGAATGCAGGCATGGAACACTAGTTTCTGGTGTCAAGAGATTATTTCAAGCAAAAGTCCAGTACCCTGGAGAGCTCCCATAAAGCAATGGTTGCGTCAAGATGAAAGTCTTAAGAATCACAAGTATACATATGTAACAAACCTGCACGTTATGCACATGTACCCTAGAACTTAAAGTATAATAATAATAATAAATTAAAAATAAATAAATAAATAAATAAACATTAAAAAAAAAAATCTACAGAGATGCCAGGCGCGGTGGCTCACGCCTGTAATCCCAGCACTTTGGGAGGCCAAGGCGGGTGGATCACCTGAGGTCAGGAGTTTGATACCAACCTGACCAACATGGTGAAACCCCGTCTCTACTAAAATACAAAACTTAGCTGTGCGTGGTGGCGTGCACTGTAATCTCAGCTTCTTGGAGTGCTGAGGCGGGAGAATTGCTTTAACCCAGGAGGCAGAGGTTACAGTGAGCCAAGATCACGCCATTGGATTACAGCCTGGGCAACAAGAGCGAAACTCCGTCTCAAAAAAAAAAAAAAGAAAAGAAAAGAAAGAAAAGAAAAAAGAAAATGAATCTACAGAAGAAAGATGCCACTTAGCCTCAAACCCTTAAAGTCATCCTCCTGGGAAAGTTCTGATGATCACTAGATTAAGTTCTACGGTTCCTATGAATCATCTTCATTACTCAAAGAGTTTTCTGTCCCACACGATGGAATGGCCATGATGTCTGCTATGATTTGCATACTGTAGTGAAATTATAATCCTAAGGAGGTCAGAAAGAAAAGATGAGGTAGAGGTGAGAGGGAGACACCTTTCTTGATACCATTTGCTTTGTCTCCTGGAACAGGGGCTGAAGTTGGATCCAGGTTCAGGGATTCAACTCCAAATAGAAACTGCCAAAGAATTAACTAAAGTAAAATTCTGAAAGTGAAAAAGTGTCAGATTTAGGGGATATTGTGAAGGAAAAAAGTATAGCTTGGTGAAGGATGGGGGAGGGAGAGAGTGGAGTACAAGAACCCCTAATTGCTGCCAGGGTCCTCCTATTGCTCTCATCTGTCCTGCCTAGGGTTGTGAGTAGCAAATATAGAAATTCCATTAAAAGTCCCCTGACCCTATGAGATACCAACCATGTCACTCCCACTAAAATGATTAAAATGAAAGACAAGTGTAAGTGATAATGTGAAACAATTAGAACTTCGTACATTGTTGGTGAGAATGTAAAATTGTACAACCATTATGGAAAAGTTCTGAGAGTTTTTTATGAAGTTAAACATACACCTACCATATGACCCAGTAATTCTACTCATAGGCAAAACAAACCCCCGTGACGAGACTTGGCCAGGCGCGATGGCACATACCTGTAATCCCAGAACTTTTGAAGGCCGAAGTGGGTGGATCATCTGAGATCAGGAGTTCGAGACCAGCCTGGCCAACATGGTGTAACCCTGTCTCTACTGAAAATACAAAAAAATTATCTGGGCTTGGTAGCGGGTGCCTGTAGTCCCAGCTCCTCAGGAGGCTGAGACAGGAGAATCACATGAACCCGGGAGGCGAAGGTTGCAGTGAGCTCAGGTCATGTCACTGCACTCCAGCCTGGGCAACAAGAGCAAGACTCTCAAAAAAAAAAAAAAAAAGACTTTTACAGGACTCTTTGTAGCAGCTTTATTCATAGTAGACATAACTAGAAACAACTCAAATGTTTCTCAACAAGAAAATAGATAAATTGTGGTGTATTTGCATAGTAGAATATTGCTCAGTAATAAAAAAGAACAAACACATATGCACAACACAAGGATAAATCTCAAAAAGATTATGGATAAACAAACTGTGGTCTATTTACATAATGAAATGTTATTCAGCAATTTAAAAATAGTGAACAATGGATACATGCAACAACAGGGATACATCTCAAAAACAAGAACTCAGATACAAAAAAAATAGAAAAATAAGACTATGTATCATATGATTCCATTTATAAGAAATTCTAGACAAAGCAAAAATAATCTGTGTTAATGGAAGGTTAGGCTATTATTGCCTGTTGTCTGGGGCAAGAACTGAAAGAAAGAAGAGAGGAGGTAAGCTCCTGGAGTGACAGAAATGTTCTACATTTCTTTTTTTTTTTTGAGACGGAGTCTCGCTGTGTCGCCCAGGCTGGAGGGCAGTGGCTTAATCTCAGCTCACTGCAAGCTCCGCCTCCCGGGTTCATGCCATTCTCCTGCCTCACCCTCCAGAGTAGCTGGGACTACAGGCGCCCACCACCTTGCCCGGCTAGTTTTTGTTTTTGTATTTTTTAGTAGAGACGGTGTTTCACCGTGTTAGCCAGGATGGTCTCAATCTCCTGACCTCGTGATCCGCCCGTCTCGGCCTCCCAAAGTGCTGGGATTACAGGTTTGAGCCACCGCGCCTGGCGATGTTCTACATTTCAATTGAGGAGATGCTTACTTAGGTGTTTACATTTGAAAGAACTAATCCAATGAACAGCTACAATCTATGAGTATTATTAGATATAAATTTTCCTTCAATATAAATAAAATTTTAATTACAACAATAAGAAAATCCCTTCAGTCTTTGCCTCATTCTAAGGGCACAGTCCATATCTGCTGGGTTGTTTCACCCTAGAAAAATCTGTGAGAGGCCAGGTGCAGTGGCTCACACTTTGGGAGGCCAAAGTGGGAGGATTGCTTGAGCCCAGGAGTTTGAGACCAGCCTGGGCAACATAGTGAGACCCTGTCTCTACAAAAAAATACAAGAAATTAGTCAGGCATAGTGCATGCACTTGTAGTCCCAGCTACTTGAGAGGCAGATGTAGGAGGATTGCTTAAGCCCAAGAAGTCGAGGCTGCAGTGAGCCATGATCACACCACTGCACTCCAGCCTGGCAAAAGAGCGAGATCCTGTCTCGTGAAAGAAAGAAAGCAAGAATCTGTGAGGGATATTCAATAATCCTTCCGATTCGGAAAGAATGTGGCAGAGGGACTGGCAGTTTGCCCAAGTGGTTGGTGCAAAGCTTGAAGCAGCTGGGTTTAGCAAAAGCTTTCATGCAACTTAAAACAATGCCAGTAACGTGTGACCATGAAATTGTAACATCCTCGCTGGAGCCTGTGTGTCACTGGAAATCTCATTTAGAGTGAGCTCGCATCTCCTTCTAAGCCACAGAGCCTGATGAATTGCTCAGCTGCTCTTTCAAGCAGTTCCGGTTTCAATGGCAACTGGGGAAGGAAAAACTCCAGTTTTTCAGAATTGTGAAAAACCAGTCCAGTATAAAAGAACCTAAAAGAGGAGCCAGTGAATAAGACTATAGAATAATGAGCTCACATGCTCTGAGTTTGCTCCTCTTTTTTCCCATTGCCAGTTCAGTCCCAGTTCTGGTAGAGTTTTGCAACAACTCCCTCCCAAGGAGGTTACTTCAACCAACATGTTGTATTTACTGTGACCCAGGTATCGTGCCATGTCGACGGAACGCAGACAAAACACAGATACTGATCCTTGGGAAAGTTAAACTAGTGGATATTAGGCTGTTGTTACATCCATTATGTAACTTCATCCTTACAACCTCTCTGTAAGGTAAGTAAAGCAGGAATAGTTCCAACTCCCATTTCACAAATGAGGAAACCGAGACTCAAGAGAAATTAAATGAGTTGCCCAAGGCCACATAGCAGATAGTAAAGCTGAGATTTGAATTCAGGTGTTCTTATGCTAGGTCCTCTGTTCTTTCCAATTCATGATGAAAATGTATATAAAATAGGTATGATTCTTTCTCCACTATAAATTCATGAAAGCCTTGGATCTGAAGAATGTTGGGCACTCGTAAGCACAGAACTAACGAAAAGGAAAAGAATCAGGACAGGGTCAGCCTAGCTCTCAGGAAGGCACCTAGGCTATCAGTTGTATACTGTCTGAAGGGATATGCAGATTACTGGCCTGGTTCAGACAAGTGGTCCATATCCGCAGGGATGTGAGCAGATGAACAGATGATGGTGAATGTTAACCAGGTGTCTCAGTCCATTTGGTGCTACTATAACAGAATACCACAGACTGAGTAATTCAATAAGAACAGAAATTTATTTCCCACAGTTCTGGAGGCTGTAAGTTCAAGATCAAGATGCTGGCATCCAGTAAGGATCTTCTCACTGCATCCTCACATGACAGAAGATGGAAGGGCAAGTGGAAGATGGACAAGTACTGTGTCTTCACATGGCAGAAGAGCAGAAGAAGGCAACGCAAGTCCTTTTTATAGCAGCATTAATTCATTCATGAGGGCCTCATTATCTAACTTCCCACTAGGCCTCACCTCCCAATATTGTCACATTGGAGATTATGTTTCTGACACATTAATTTGAGGGGACAGTCAACCCATAGCACTGGGGAAAGTTAGTCAAGTTAATTAATTCCATTCTTTTTCATCAACAATGTCATTCAAAGGTCCCAGATCTATAGGTGAGAGGCACAGGAAGCACAGCATGGCAGGGAGAGCATCGGTGTCCCAGCAAGAGAGGACTCACAGTAGGTTTCTACATCTCTATCAGAGTTCTTGATGGAAAGCAACAGAATCAGACTGTAGCTCCCTTAAGCAAAAAAATACTTTTTTAAGGACACAGGTGGCTCCCAAGTCTAAGAAAAAATTGAAGGACCAGACCTCAGAAGGGGGAGGAATCAGGGCAATTCTCAGCATTCAGGTAGCAACAATAAATGAAAAATCTCTTCCCAGTGTCAACTTCAACAGTTTTCTATGCTTTTTTATTTTCACCCAAGATCAATTTCCAGTAGAGGAGACAGCCTGATTGCCTGAGCTTGAGCCACCTGACTTCACTTTGGCAGGTGACAGAGATACACCTTGAATAATAGAACCCTGAAAACTGTGTGCACGGAAACCATAGTAATGAACTTTTTATGTTCTGTTACATTAATATGTATTGATCTGTCTTGCACTTTGAATTAATCTTTTATGCATGCATGATTTTGTAAAGTCAAACATTGGTCATTAGGAAAATACTGGTTCACTGAATTCTGCGGATCTTCCAAATATTGACACTTTCATTATACAGTGTCAAAACAATCATATTCACTAATATTGCCACGGATATTATCAGAAAAATCTAAATATTCAGAAGCTGTTAATAAAATATGGAAATATATCAAGCTCACAATAGTGGACACACATTTTCCAAAATTCCAGTTTTGCTCAAAAGCTTGAACTTTATCCCTGGCATCAAAAACTGTAAACTGGTTTCCCCAAATGGGCTTCTTTTGTCCAAATTTGAAATAATGTCTATAAATACTTATGTCTAAATAAACATAGTTTGTCAATCATCCTTTCAAGTAAAAAAATGAGCTAATTTAGCTTTCAGACTAGACAATCACATAAGTGCTTTCATTTGAGATAACAATCATACTTCAATATGTAACAGAAGGTAACTTGTATTTTTTCATATAGAATATTTTTTAAAAGTATACTCAAAGGTCAATGCTTAATTAAATTTAAAATATTGACTTTTTCATTAAGGACATCAAGTGAAACTAATTTTTTCTCTTTTTCTGCAAGTGCATGATGGAATACAAAAATATAACTACTATTACTATCTTGTATATAGTGTGTGGCACCAGCAGTTTTACCCACCAGTGGTTTTGTAGCATTAGTGGAAATGTTACCTACAGTGAAAAGGACAAATAACACTTTAGCATTATTTTAAAAATAGTTTAGATCTCACAGAATTCATGAAAGGGTCTAAGAAACCTTCAAGGGTTTATGGATGACACTCTGAGAACAGCAGGCTTAAACTAATTAGGATCTAGAGCCTAGGGTGGGGTGACTTTGTCCTGAATCATGTGGGGAAAAAAGTGAATACCCAAACAAATCTCGGATTCCTTTATGAAAAAATAAGGAGTAGTAGATTTTGGTAGGCAACCAGTAGTGTCCACTACATATGGGCACAATGTATGGAACCATAGCATAGTTAATGTGGTTAGCTGCCATGGAATAACCGATAGGTATAAACACCTTCCTAAATGTCACCAAGACAACCGATGTCCACATGCAAAATAATGAAGTCAGATTCCCAACTCACACTACATACAAAAATTAACTCAAACTAGATCAAAGGCCTAAATGCAAGAACTAAAACTATAAAACTATCAGAAGAAAATATAGTAGCACGTTTTCAGGACCTTGGATTTGGCAATGATTTCTTATTTTGGACATCAAAAATACAAGTAACAAAAGACAAATTAAATAAGTGGGACTTCATCAAAATTACAAACTTCTGTGTATCAAAGGATACTAACAAGTAAGTAAAAAAACAGCACTCAAAATGGGAGAAATGTATGTAAATCATATATCTGATAAGGATCTAGAATGCTGAATATACAAAAAATTTCCTACAACTCAATAACAAAAAAGACAAAAAATCCAATGAAAAAAATAAGCAAAATACCTGTATAGACACAATACAAATGGTCAACAAAGAACATAAGAAGATATCCATCATCCGTAGTCATTGGAAAAATGAAAATCCAAACCTCAGTGAGATGCCACTTCACACCCACTAGAGCATGCTTTCTATAATCCCATCTGGGCTGGCTATAATAATACATTTTTTTTGAAAAACAGAAATTACAAGTGTTGGTGAGGATGTAGGAAAATTGGAATCCTCATACATTGCTGGTGGGAATGTAAAATGGTTCAGCTGCTTTAGAAAATAATTAGGCAATTCCTCAAAAAGTTAAATGTTGAATTACCATAAGCCCCAACAATTCAACTTCTAGGTATGTAACCAAAAGAATTGAAAACACATGTTCAAACAAAAACTTGTACATACATTTTCGCCATAGAACTATTTACAGTAGCCAAAAGGTGGAAACAACTCCAATGTCCATCAACGGATGAATGGGTAAATATAATATGGTATATGCATACAATAGAATATTAATCAGTCACAAAAGGAATGAAGTACTGATACATACCACAGGATACTGAACTTTGAAAACATTTGGCTAAATGAAAGAAGCCAGACACAATGGGACACATACTGTATGATTTCATTTGTATGAAATGTCCAGGATAGGCAAATCCACAGAGGCAGAAAGGGGATTAGTGGTTGTCACAGACTGGAGAAGGGGTAATGGAAGTGACTGCTTCGTGGGTAGAGCGTTTCCATTTGAGATGATACTCTTCTCGAACTAGACAGTGGTGATGGTTGTACATTGTGAATGTACTAAAGACCACTGAATTGTACACTTTAAAATGGTTTAAATGGTGAGTTTTGAGTTGTGTGATTTTTTTACCACAATTATAAACAAAAAGCTGCATGACAGCAAGTAAGTCCTGGGGACGTTTTGGCAGATGAATTATGACAGTGATGAAAGTCCAAGATCTGTAATTATTTTAAAAAGTAACCATCACACAATGCACTAGGTTCAAACCATAACAGGCAAGTGATATCCTGACAGAGAGACAATAATTCTACTTAACTCAACTGACAAAGCTGTGAGACTTAACTGGCATAGATGTCTCGTGGCAATTCACAAATATATAATTGAACAAACAAGCAAATATACCTCCCTGGAAAAAGTGACAGAATGAATCAAAGTACATTTGGCTCTGAATGTTACACTTGAAACAGACCTTGAAAATATTCTCATTTTATTTCAGAGATATTCTCATTCTCATTTTAGAGACTTAAGAAGAACAGTTATGACTTGCTTAAGGTTCCATAGCTAGTTAGTGGGAGTACTTGACCCAAAAGAACCAATGTCCCACCTCTTCCCACCATGTGATGTTCATAGTGAGGGCAATTCCATATGCACCTCTCAGAATGGTTGTCATCTGAGTGTTTGCGAAGCCAAGGACGACTACATTTTCCTCTGAGTATCCTCTGGGCTGCTGAACTGCATGTGTACAGAGAAACCTGCTGTCTACGTGTCCTACCCATGTGCTCTAAATCTTGGCTTGTGCCACCACCCAAGTTAGAGAGCTGGCTGCTCTGGGACTACCTCTCTACTTCACCGCCTCCTGTTCTAGAAACCAGTCACCAAAACTTCCAATTCTAACTTTGGAACATCTAGCAGATTTGGACTGTTTCCCATTCTCATCAAGATTCCCTCACCTTTTATTTGGACTATTTTATACTACTCTTAACTGCCCACAGTTATCCACAGGTGAATACAACACTGACTCAAGAGACACGTGACTCTGAGGTGGAACTTAGTTCCAATCACTAGGACACCTACTATTGCTATCGATGGAATAAAATCTGGGTACTGTAGTATTCCCTTCCCTGGATACAGTTCCAGACTAATAGTGACTAAGTTTAAAAGACTCTGACCTTAACAGTGGCAACTGTGACAAACTCTTGGTACTTTGTTCCTTCAGATGCACAGAGAGCAACTTTGACTTAGTATTACAAACAATACGGGATTATTTGGTTTCCTTGGTAACCTGCAGTTCTGCCCTAGGTGACAATCAAAGACTGTGGAGGCGCCAATTTTTTTCTAGATCTAAAAATTCTCATTCTATGAATATCTGGGGTTGTAGACAGCCTACTAAAGGGAGACGGGTACAAAAGTAAAGCCATTAAACTTTAAGATATAGGAGCAGAGGCAAAGTTGGCTGCCTGGGAGGCAATCTGGTGAAATTTAGGAGAAAAAAGACTGTTTCTTCCGTGGGCAGAATATGCTATCAGAAGTGTCCGATGGCAACCCTAAATTATCATTATCAGAAGTTTAAGTTATGTTCCAGCCCATTCTGTTAACAAAAGCAGAGTAGTGCTTTTTTGTTTTACAAAAAGGCTACAACCTATACATATCAATAATTAAATTGTGATTTTTTTTTTTTTTAAGAAAATGTTCTTATATTCTCTGATAGTAGATGATGAGCTGTTACTGTATTGTACTACCAGGAGCACCAGTTTTAAGCACAGACATTCATACTAGAAAGCAGAGGCTAGTGTCTGATCAATCCAGCAGCTTCTGGAGGGACAGGGAGAGAAATAAGAAAATCTTCTAATGGAACCTGAAGCCCTGAGAAGCTGCCATGTCATAGATGGTCCTTCATGCAGGAACAGAGTGCACAGTCAATTGTGACGAATATTCTTGAGCAAGATAGGCTAAGGGTGGCTGCTTTCTTTTAGGTAAGATGTGTACAGTTTTGTGCTGAGGGAATATCAATGACCTCCACCAACTCCTTGCTTAGAGGCCCCTTCGTTTACTGTTCCTGTCAGTTTTTCTCTTTTAAGGAGTCAAGATCTTGCTAAGTTGCCCAGGCTGGAGTGCAGTGGTGTGATCATAGCTCACTGCAGCTTCCAACTCCTGGGCTCAAGCCTCAACTTCCAAAGTAGCTAGGGCTTCAGGTGTGTGCCACCGCACCTGGCTAGTTTTTGTTGTTGTTGTTTTCTTGTAGAGATATGTTGCTGAGAATGGTCTTGAACTCGTGGCCTCAAGCGATCATCCCACCTCGGCCTCCCAAAGCATTGAGATTACTGGAGGAAACCTGTCACACCTGGCCAGTTTCTCTTGATACAAATGTCTCCATAAAAAGTTTGGGAGAAACTTGTCAATTGGTGTCAAAAACAAACCAAAAGACACTATCAGTGGATCTTACCACGGCCCTGGGGTAGTCGCAAAAGAGATAAGGACATTTCCCATTGTTATTAGCTGAGTCTTGTCTACAGAGGCCTGGCCCCACAGAGCATCGTTTGGGTCTCCAGAGGGCCCCATAAAGAGCAAGCCTTCGGCCCGGCACAGTGGCTCACACCTGTAACCCCAGCACTTTGGGAGGCCAAGGTGGGCAGATTGCCTGAAGTCGGGAGTTCGAGACCAGCCTGGTCAACATGGTGAAAACCCGTCTCTACTAAAAATACATACACACACAAAAATTAGCCAGGCGTGGTGGCATGCGCCTGTAATCCCAGCTGCTCAGGATTAGGCTGACGCAGGGGAATTGCTTGAACCAGGGAGATGGAGGTTGCAGTGAGCCGAGATCACACCACTGCACTCCAGCCTGAACAACAGAGTGAGAAAAAAAAAAAAAAAAAGCCAGGTACGGTGGCTCACACCTGTAATCCCAACACTTTGGGAGGCCAAGGCGGGTGGATCACAAGGTCAGGAGATGGAGACCATCCTGGCTAACACGGTGAAACCCCGTCTCTACTAAAAATAAAAATAAAAATAATTAGCTGGGCGTGGTGGCAGGCACCTGTAGTCCCAGCTACTTGGGAGGCTGAGGCAGGAGAATGGCGTGAACCCAGGAGGCGGAGCTTGCAGTGAGCCGAGATCGCGCCACTGTACTCCAGCCTGGGCGACAGAGCGAGACTCTGTCTCAAACAAACAAAACAAACAGAAAAAAAAAAAAAAAAAAAAGAGAGCAAGCCTTCATGCTCTGGACAGAAGAGGTGGCAGACAGCTAACTAAAATCTACCTTCGCTGCTGCTGAATCCTGGGTTAGAAAACACAGCTCAGAGTAATCACTCAAATGGGTCGGCTTACTGCAGTCGAAGCTTAGCCACCACCCAGGGGAAGGTGAAGTCTGCAAAGCAAACACTTTCAGGTGGCAGCCTTTTGCTAGTCCAAATAAAAAACGAAGAAAGACAAGACCAAATCCTGCTCCATTCACGTAGAGATGCTGTGGAAGACCCACTCTATGCAGTAAACAAGCGTGGACAATGACTTCCCACCACCTTAGCGCTTGCACCTCCTCGGTCCGTAGCGGAAGCGGTAGGGTGAGAGGCAGCTGTATTTAGGGAAATTCTTCACAGCACTATCTGGCTTAGAGAGGAGAGGCAGCCCTATGTTTGTCTAATTCTAAACCAAACAATGGTTATAAAACCTTATTAAACCTTGCAGGGTTAGGAAATAGAAATATCTCAAATATTGATCCCCTGCCTGCCAAGCTTTGAGTTCTAAAGGCTGTTCACTTGCAAGATCTGCTTTGCCAAGACCCCAGGGCTGAAAATCCTGCAGGGGTGCCAGGAACAACAGGTGGCTCCCACACCTGGAGTGTAGTGTGTGCCTGGGGACAGGGTGACTGCCCCTCCTCCACCCCCAGTGTCTGTGGGAGCCTTGAGCTGCTGGCATTCGATTAAACACCACTTGGATGTGCCAGGGACAATGGTCTTCTGCCCAGAGCCTCGGCGCTTGTCCCTATTCCAGCTCCTTCTAGGGGAGGACCTAGCCCTGAACCTCTTCCCAGTTGGCTGGAGGTTCTCTCCCCTTGGCCTGGTTCCTGCTAGCTCTTTTCCTGTCTAGATTTTAGTTCCCCTTCATTGGCTGGATGCTCCTTGAATACGTGCAAGGCCCTGAGAACCACTGTCACCACACTTTCCTCCTCTCTCCCTTCCTTCTTGGATCAGATGTTGAAACCAGGCTTCTCCCCTTCAGTGCTGCTGACATTTTGCCCATTGAGGCAAGGAGAACTGGCAGGAAATGGGCATTTCTGCTCTCTCCAGGCACTTGCTTGGCATGGCACAACAAGAACCAAGGGTGAAAAGCTTTCAGTCTCCTTGTGCTCTTCACCCTCTTCTCCAGGCCCTCTCCACAGCCTCCCATTTTCAACGCTTTCCTTCATCTTTCTTGGACTTATGTTTTCCTTCGTTCTCTACTATCCACTTTTCTTCCTCTTCCTCTTTCTATTTCTGCTTTTTCTTCTGCCTTTTGTATCCCCCTCCACCTCTACTTTCTCTCCCATACATAGTTATAACCTGATGGCCTGGATTTGTAATATAGCCTCCTAAAAACCTCTCTGCAGATGCAACTTCCACCTCAAACTCTCCCTTCCAACACTTCAGGTAGAATGGCCACTGTATGTCATTCCCTGACTCAAGACCCTGCTCTGACTCCCTGGGGCCCACAGAATAGAGCCCAAACTCCAAGACAACAGACAAAGCCCTTCAACACTTGGCTTCTGCCTGCCTTTTTTCTCTTTTACTCAATTATGTATTGGTTCAGCAAACAAATGAATTTGTTTACTGAGTGCTTACCATGAGAATATGCTACACCAGGAGTTGCATATAAAATTAATATGGAATGACTTTTAAAAACGTACAGGTGAAATGATATGATGTCTGAAATTTGCTTCAAAATAACCCACAGAGTGGGAGAAGAGGAGTTGGTGCAATGGGAGAGGCACAGACAAAACAAGACTGACCTTAGGTGATAATTATTGAAGCTGGGTGATGGCTATGGTGGAGTCATTATATTATTCTCTTTATTTAAGTATATGGCTGAAAATTTTTGTTGAAAATAATGATAGGTGAACGATAGGTGAACAGAACAGACATGTCTCTGGATTTTCTTTTCTCACAGTTCTCCATGAATACTAAGCTTTTCAGTGCTTCAAATAGTCCAGGATTTGTACCTCCCGGCATTTCCATGCTTCTTCTGCTTGGAACTCTATTTCCTCCATCCTTTCCTAATTGCCACAGCTGGTGCCTACTCAACCTCTAAGCCCAGCTCAAACAAATAGCACTTTCTCTGGGAAGCTTTTTAAGACCCCTACAAATTAAGGGAGGAACCCCTGCCCCATGTTTCCACAGCACCTTGTCCTAGCACTGCTATGATTTGTTGTAATTGCCTGTTTAATTGTGTTTCTCTCACCAGGCTACAAGCTCTCAGTTTACAAGGATTGCTTTTGTCTTGCTCCCTGTTTTATCCCCAGAGCCTGGCACACAGTAGCAGCTCAGTAAATATCTACTGAATGGTTGAATAAAATGAACTGTGAGGTCTCTGGCAGAGCAGCTGGCACAAACTTGGCCTTGTTGTATGGTCTGGCATGGTATGCGTGAGGAAGGGGTGGAACTACCTTGGCACTGCCTGTTCCTCTGCCAATGTCAGGCATTTCCACCCTGGGCCAGCACCTTCAGGGCTAAGTCCACTTAGAGCAAAGTCCTAGAACTTTCCTGGACATAGAATTGTTGATGCTCATTTTGTAAAATCCAAGCTAATGGCCTGGCAATACTTTTCCTGTCTTTTCAATGAAGTACAAAGTGATCTAATTGCAAATGACCAGAGTTAAGAGTGGCATTTATTCAAAATTTTTCTCAATAATATACCACCTGCGTCCTTCCATACCTTAACACAGCACAGATCATTATAAACTATATGAAATAGCATGGTTTATTATTTAACAGGAGTGTAAAGTGTGGGATCAAATGTCATACCTCCTCCTAGTTTGCTGACACGGATGGCTGGTCATATACGTGTTTCTCAGAGATACACCTTTCCAGACCATTCTACCTATAATAGTGTACCCTCTCTCCCCATCCAGTCTTGCTCTCTTCTGTCCAATCTTTTTTTTTTTTTTTTTTTTTTTTTGAGTCAGAGTCTTGCTCTGTTGCCAGGCTGGAGTGCAGTGGCAGGATCTCGGCTCACTGCAACCTCTGCCTCCTGGGTTCAATCGATTCTCCTGCCTCAGCCTCCCAAGTAGCTGGGACTACAGGCGTGCACCACCATGTCCAGCTAATTTTTGTATTTTTAGTAGAGACGAGGTTTCACCATGTTGGCCAGAATGGTCTTGATCTCTCGACCTCGTGATCCACCCACCTCAGCCTTCCAAAGTGCTGGGATTACAGGCGTGAGCCACCGCGCCCAGCCAAAAATAAAAACATCTTTACATGCCGTTGCAAATTCTTCCACAACAGCTTTTTTTTTTTTTTTTTTTTTTTTTTTTTTTTTTTTTTTTTTAAGACAGAGTCTCACTCTGTCGCCCAGGCTGGAGTGCAGTGGCGCGATCTCATCTCACTGCAACTTCTGCCACCTGGGTTCAAGCGATTCTCTTGCCTGAGCCTCCGGAGTAGCTGGGATTACAGGCACCTGCCACCGTTCCTGGCTAATTTTTGTAGTTTTAGTAGAGACGGGATTTCACCATGTTGGCCGGGTTGGTCTTGAACTGCTGACCTAGAAATCCACCCGCCTCAGCCTCCCAAAGTGCTGGGATTATAGGCGTGAGCCACCGTGCCCAGCCCACATCAGCATTTTTAATAGCTACATGTTATTTTGCCATATGGATTTTCTTTATTGTTGGGCATCTAAGTTACTCATAATTTTTCATTATTGTAAGCACTGTTGCTATAAAAATATTTCTATTAATAGTTACATCTTTGTATTAAATAATTACTTTCATAGAACAAATTCCTTGTCAATAAATTATTAGATTCAAGAATATAAATATTATTAAGGCATTTGATAGCTTCCCCAGACACCCTATTTCTGAGTTTTATCTGTGAAACGGCATAGATCCTTAACTCCACCCTGCTAGTGGAGGCGTATCCCTGTGCCCAGCCCAGTGGGTGGCACCTTGCCCCTCATATATCAGTCACTCATGTTTACTTTCTGTCTGCCTCTTCCCATGACTTTCTTTCTAGCCCTGACTCCTGAGGCAGACCATTTCTCTGAACCATGTTAGGCATTGCTAGACCCCTTGCACAGGATCATCCCTGCCTAGTGGGTGACCAGAGTCAACTCTTGCCTTTCCTTATGTCTTCCTTTCTGTGACCATTGTGGGACACCCATATAGTCCCAAGCCATGACAATTTTTGTGGTGTCTTGGCTCTTGTGACACATTTTGGTCATCTCTGCAGTTTATATAATACTGCTTCCTTAGTCATGTGTTCTTAAATGTAACTCTTAATTATAAGATTGGCTTTTTAACAAAATATGAGCTTCTTGATAATATCAATTGCCTAGCATGAGCACTGGGATGTCTTATGGAAAAAGTAGATGACAACCAGTAACAACCCATTAACAGACTAGCAACTCAAATGACCCTAGTAACAAAACAATGGTATTTAAGTTGTTTTAAATTTTTATTGTGGAAATATACATATAACATGAAGTTTATCATTTTAAGCAAGTGTACAATCCAGTGGCATTAAGTACATTCACAATATTGTGCAACTGTCACCACTATCTAGTTCCAAAATTCCCTCATCAACTCAAACAGAAACTCTATAACCATTAAGGAATAACTCTCCCCTTCCACACTCTCCCAGACCTGGTAACTTCTATTCTACTTTCTGTCTCTATGAATTTGTCTTTTCTAGCTATCTCACATAAGTGGAATCATACTATATCGTCTTTTGGAGTCTGGCTTCTTTCATTTAGCACAATGTTTTTAAGATTCATCTATATTGTAGCATGCACCAAAATTTCATTCCTCTTTATGGCTGAATAATACTCTATTGTGTGTGTATACCAGTTTTTTATTCGTTCATCCACTGATGGACATTTACATTATTTCTACCTTTGACTATGGTGAATAGTTTTGCTATTATTAAATGCCTAGTGACTCTAATTACCCTAATTTTAAAAAAAAGAAAAGAGATATTTAACCTGTTTTTATGATTCATCTCTGTTCCAAACATGTTCAATTTTGTGTATGTGTGTATGTGTATCACTAGCCACATTCTCTCTGAATAATCAATGTTTTAAATAGTATATCAAACTAGCAGCCCAATTTTATTTTATTTATGAACTAGCCTCAGCCTGGGAATTATTTGAGGAAGTTTACAAAATACATAAGGATCAAAATAAGTAAAGAAACCAGGCACAGTGGTACATATCTGTAGTCCCAGCAACTTGAAAGGCTGAGGCAGGAAGATCACTTGGGCCAGGAGTTGGAGGCCAGCCTGGCAACATAACAAGACATCTTCTTAGATAGATAGATAGATAGATAGATAGATAGATAGATAGATAGATAGATAGATAGATAGATAGAGATAGGAAGATGAAGAGAAAACCAAGCATGACATTATAAAATGAAGCCAGAGGCCACAAACATAGATAATGTGCCAGAAATTCTTGCAAAATCGATAGGTCACAATTTCTAAGCTTCTTAGTGACCAAACACAGAGAGAAAAGATCAGTCATCAGTCACAGGGTCTCTAAGATAAGCAAACAAACAAGTGAAAAACTATGAGTAGCTCAGGAGAAAGAAGCACATACGTTCCCAGCACTGAATTGCAAGAGAAGAACCATTTGATAAAATAGACTATATTTTTCTTAACTTTCTTATAGCAAATACAGAGTTTTATGTGATTGTATTTTTATACTGCTGCTCAAAGGAAGCTAAAGGTATAACATAAAGGGCAACTCAGGAAAAACAGTTACAAAGGAGGTGGTAAATGAAAGCTGTCTAAATATTCAGTCTTTGTCCAGGGATGAAATTTGAACCTTAACAAGAATGAGTAAATGGCATATTCTCAAGGAATTATTTTTAATTATTTCTTACAACTAAATTTTTGATGAGTTTAGTGGCAGGGAATTTCATGTCCTCTGAGAAGAACCTAGAACCCCTTGGCCTATGCTATTGATTAAAAGAAAATTCACATACTAAACAATTCTCTAAGCAGAAAATAGGCCTGGGATCCCTTTATCAAAATTAGAAGGCCTAGACCACATCAAATGCTGGGGAGGATATGGAGCAACCAGAATTCTCACATGTTGTTGTTGGGAATATAAAATGATACAAACACTTTGAAAAAGTCAGGCAGTTGCTTAAAAATGAAGTATGGCTGAGCATAGTGGCTCATACATGTAATTCCAGCACTTTGGGAGGCCAAGGTAGGAGGTCTACTTGAGGCCAGGAGTTTAAGACCAGCCTGAGCGATATAGCATGACCCTTATCTCTACAAAAATTGAAATTAAAAAATTAGCCAGGCTTGATGGCACACACCTGTAGTCTTAGCTATTTGGGAGGCTAAGGTGGGAGGATTGCTTGAGCCCAGGAGTTTGAGTTTGCAGTAAGCAATTATCCCACCACTTCACTCCAGCCTGGGTAATAGAACAAGACCATCTCCAAAAATAAAATAAAATAAGATAATAAAATGCACACTTATCACATGACCCAGCAATTTCACTCCTATGTATTTACCCAAGATAAATAAAAACATATGTTCTTAAAAGCACTTGCACAAGAATGTTCATAGCAACTTTGCCCTAATAATTAAAAACCTAGAAAAAGCCTGGTGTCCATCAATAGGAGAATGGATAAACAAACTTAGATGCCCATACAATGAAATTCTACTCAGCAATAAAATGGAAAGACCAGCTGACATAAATAACAGCATGGAAAAATTTCAAAAACATTATGCTGATAAAAATTTGGTAGAAGAGTGAAATAATGTGAAAACTTAAAAGCAATTCGGATTTGTGTCCAGTTCCATGGATCAAGACAAATTGCCCCAGTTTTGTCATGGGGAAAAGGGGAGTAATAATCTCAGAATGTGAAAATTAAATAAGCATTGTGTGATTTTATTTTGTTGGTTGTTTTTTGTTTGTTTGTTTGTTTGCTTGCTTGAAACAGAGTCTCTGTCGCCCAGGCTGGAGTACAGTTGCACAATCTCAACTCAGTGCAACCTCTGCCTCCTGGGTTCAAGTGATATCCCTGCCTCAGCCTCTTGAGTAGCTGAGACTACAGGCACCTGCCACCACGCCTGGCTAATTTTTGTATTTTTAGTAGAGACAGGGTTTTACCATGTTGGCCAGTCTGGTCTCGAACTCCTGACCTCAGGTGATCTGCCTCAGCCTCCCAAAAGGCTGGGATTACAGGCTTGAGCCAAGGTGCCCCGCCTTATTTTGTATTTTAAAATGTTACATGTAGATTATGTGTATCTTTCTATAACTTGCTTCTTTTTACTTGGCACTGATTTGAAAGTACTTGGCAAAGATCAGTATTATCATTAGTCAAAAAAGATAATGGTTGGCAAGAGGAGAACATAGAGAAAATATGGCTTAAAGAGGACATCAAGTGATAAATTTTTTGTTTTGTTACCAAAGAACATGCTGAGTAAAAGAAGCCTTACTAAAAGAATTTACACTGTATGAATTCTTCTGTGTGAAGTTCTAGAGCAAACAAACCAACCTATGATGGATGAAACCAGAATAGCAGTTACCTCTGGTGGGGCAAGGGTAGAGATTGACTGGGAAAGGGGAGGAGAAGACTTTCTGGGGTCATGCTAGTGTTCTCTATTTTATAGGAGGTTAAAGAGGACCAAAATTCCTCAAATGGTACCAAGCAAAGAAAAATGTTAATGGTAGAACGTAGGTGGTGGGTATATGGTTATGTATTATAAAATTCTTTCAACTTTCCTGTATCCTTGCAACTTCATTTTTGTGTTTTAAAACGTTGACCAGACTGTGTGTGGTGGCTCACGCCTGTAATCCCAACACTTTGGGAGGCTGAGGCAGGCGGATCACTTGAGGTCAGGAGTTCGAGACCAGCCTGGCCAACATGGTGAAACTCTGTCTCTACTAAAAATATAAAAATTAGCCAGGCTTGGTGGCAGGCACCTGTAGTTCCAGCTACTAGGGAGGCTGAGGCAGAAGAATTACTTGAACCCCAGAGGCAGAGGTTGCAGTGAGCTGAGATTGTACCACTGCACTCCAGCCTGGGCAACAGAGCGAGACTCCATCTTAAAAAAAAAAAAAGAAAAGAAAAGAAAAAAGAAAGGAGCCTAAGTAAAACATAATTTAATAATAAAAACTCTGTTTTTAAAAAAGTCATAAAAGATACCTATATGTACTTGGAATTTTTATTATTAACCTATGGTGGGTTTTAAAAAATATTTTTTAATTGTGCCTGTCAATCTTTTGAAAAAATTCAAATGAAAATAAATCAAAAAATGTAAACATCAGTTGATATATTCATCTCTGAACATTACTACTGCAGTTTTAAGTAAAATCCACAGGGTGGCAGAGAAAAGGAATCACAGAAGACGTGCACATTTCTGATTTAAGTGAATAATGCAAAATATTTTATTGCTTCTATTAATAGAAAAGATTTGCAGACTTTGTGAAATGTACTATACAGCACACAGAACTAAACTTGTGATCTAAATCTAAACTCCAATCTTTGCCCGAAGTTATTTGCTTATGTAAAAAATGATTCGCCGTGCTCATTTGCACAATTCTCCTCTTTTTTGGAGGTTATTTTTTATTTTTGTGAGAGAGATTGACTATTTCAGTTAATGCGTCTCATTCACATAATGGGTCATGCACATTCCTCTTCCCCCCCCTTCTACCCCATTGGTCTTCCCGTGATCCCAGCCTCCCCCATGTCACGGGGAACCCAGAAGCCAGAACCCTCTAAATTCTTGATCAATGCACTTACTTCACCACTGTTAACAGATCCTGGCACACTCTTCCTTTCAACCTTAAGCAAATGCTTTACTTGCTATGATGGAAATTTCAAAGGAGCAGTAGCAGTAAATGATGAGGAAAAAAAAAAAAATTCCCTGCAATGTCATTACCAAGAGGCTAATGAGTAGACTAGACTGAGTTATTCACAGAAATTAACATGTTTTATACATAAGATCGATCTCACGATTATTCCATTTGAGGAGGCCTTGATTTGTCTCCTATAATTTTCCAAAGGGATTCCGTGTTAGTACACACACTGAACGACACCAATCTCTCTGCAGTTCCCCTCTATGATGTTGCTTTGGGATGGCAACGAAGCAGGGGTGATTTAAGAAAATGTTAGCAGTTGTCTGGTGTTTGTTTGGAAGGAAAAGATAATGATTAAAAATAAATAAATAAATAAATAAATATCAGTCGGGCTCGGGGTCCAGGAGTGGGGGTTGGGATCTTCGGGAAAGGCAACTGCGGGAGGAGGCTGAAGGGAACGGGGCAGGGGTTGGGTGTGGAGGGACAGGGAGGAGCTCAAGCCAGGACCAATCCTGCTTCCCGGGCTGCGCGACCCTGATCCTGCAGCACGCGAAGAAGCGAAACCCGCGGATGGGCCGCTGAGCCTGAATCCGGGGCGGTGTAGAGCCCCCTGGAGCGAGGATCAGGATGTCCAGTCTCATAAGGGACGTGGAGCCCGAAGATCCCTCGTTCCTGGTGGACCCCTCTGCTACTCGCCGTCAGCCTTTGCTGTCAGGTGCTGGAGCCCCTTCCTCAGCATCGCAGGTGGCATCACAGTTGCAGGGTGCAGGCTGGGGCTGTCTCCCCCTTGGGGATGCTGGGAACGTCGGGTGGCTTCGTGGACATGCTTGGGATGATGAACGACATGAGTGATGGAACAGATGACAGCTGGAGGCTCTTGCCAGATCATTTCATCCTCCGCTGCCATCTCCTGTTCCAGCGCGGGAGAGGGTGTCCCCAGGGTCTATCAAGGGACATCAGAGACGCGGTCGCACCGGTGGGGTCCAGGCCACGCGGGAGACTGACAGGGATTCGGGCGGTGGCCTGGAGCGGACTGGGACTGGAGGAGCGGCAAGACCGTATCCACCCGGTGCGAGTGAGGCCGCGGCGTTTGCCTGCTGGGTGACAGGGGCAGGCTTCCTGCCCCCGCAGCAGCGCCCTCTGGCATTTCTACTGTCAGAGGCATGGGGTGGTGGGGAGGAAGGACTCAGGAGCCTCTCCGCCTGGACTTACAGGAACCCCGGGACTCCCGCTCCCGAAGTTCCCGCCGCCTTCCCCAGGCCTCGGCCTCTCCTGTACTGGCCGAGAGGCCGAAAAATCATCCCCGGAAATAAATTTTCCTCTCCAATCCAATTCCCCCATCCCCAATTTAATATTAAATTAATAGGCAAGCTGGCCCCCACCTCTCCCTAAGGGCCTCAGGGAGACCTTTTCACTGCTCCCTTAACCTACTTTTTCCTTCTTTAATCCCCTTATCATGATGATCCACTTCTCCTGTATCCACTAACTTGATTTTACGTTTTGCTGCTCCATTTTTTGAGCCTCCTCAGCTTCCCCATTCTACCCCTGTCATGCACTGGAGAGTCTTTGGGGGTGAGCGCTGGATTTAGAGGCTTCCTCCAACCCTCAGCTACCCTGGACCCTTGCCCACCTCTTCCTCAGAGGCCCCATTGCAGGGGCTGGAGCCCTGTCCAGGGCTGGGTAGGGGGCCCACCACAGGTTCCCAACTCTTCCTCCCTCACGCCTCCCACACACGCATCACAAAACTCTTCCCCGCACCCTTCTCTTCCTTTATTTTTGGAAGTGCACAACTTGTAACTCGGTGTTTATGGAAAAAAAAAAATGGGGAAAAAATAAAATTTGTGAAGCCAGAATTCCTTTTGCAAAGAGACTGATCATATCTTTGGATGGTTGGAAATGACTGTCCATATAGTAATTCTGCAAGGTGCATCATGGGACCTTGCACTGGGACACTCTACAGATTTTTCACATAGAGGAATCAGGGCTAGGACATGTAGCATATTCAGCTAGAATATGCAAAACAGCAGCCAACTGCTCTCAGAGGCTCACTGTGCTAAGACCAAAAGCCTGCTCTAACATTAAGGTCCCATGCACCTTTTTATGTTTTGCTGAAAAGTAAAGTCCTTGGCAATCCTGTGGGAACAGGACATGAGAACTCTCTCACAATTTCAGAGCTTCAGTCTCTGTTGGACTTGTCCAGCAAGTTGACTCATTCCTTTCCTAGCTAGGCAGCAACCAGATATATTGGTATCATTCAGGAGCACACCCTTCCTTAAATGCTTGTTCAGCTGCATTTCCAATATTTTGGATCTGCTACCTTCATTCCCATTTCAGTACATATTTATGACCTGAAGCTTTACACTGCCACTTCTTGATCACAATTCAGGCTAAGCATTTTATATTATGAAAAAAGAAATGCTGTGCCAGATGACAAATACACTCACTCTCATAATTGCAACAATAATGTAACAGCAAAAGTTTGTCTGAAAATTACAGTACTCAGGATTCACCATATTATAACAAATGTGAATTTTACTAAATACCAAGAAAAATCAGAGATTAAAATGTATCCCAAAAACTTTGGACTCAAAAATAGGAAAAGTTCACTTTCCTATTTCTCTCAACTTACTTATCTTTCCAGTGAGCCAAACATCTGATACATGTAAGCCATTGGTCAAAAGATGAATCGGGCAAGAGAAGGAACTGAGTATATCTATACATCCCCCACTGATACATTAAATATTGAAATATCCCCGAACTGAAAAAGTCATTTTTTAAAAAGTCAATTTTCAACTAAGTTATAATTAGTTTTTCGTCTACACAATTGTTTTTAACATTGTATGCTGTCATTCCCTCCAGTTAATTGGGTTATTTTATTTACTTATTTTATAGATGTAGGGGTACAAGTGCAGGTTCGTTACATGGATATATTGTGTGGTGGTGAAGTCTGGGCTTTTAGTGTCACTGGGTTATTTTAGAAACAAGCCAACTACTTGCAGGCAGCCCTATATATGGTCGACATATGCTATTGGACAAAATGTTGGCTTAGATTGTCCCTATGAACAAATGTAGAAACCAAGCCACAGTCAGTTAGCATAATTTGCCCAGTTGATGCAAACATTTCACATCTCCTGAATTGAATGGTTGGTTAGGACAGTTGAGTCGACTGTAGAGCTAATGAGACAAGGCCTTGAGACCTCTTCCCTCTCTAGTGGAACAGATAATAATGCACTAACATGATCACAGATTCAAGTAAGCCAAACATCTGACACATGTAAGTCATGAGTCAGAAGATGGATCACGCAAAGGAAGGATCTGAATATATCCATCCATTCATCCCCACTGACAGAAAGCCAAGCTGAACACATAAGAAAAGCTGAAGCCAGTCAGTGATGAAATTAACTACTAAGGTTGATATGTACACACAAACCCCCATCTTGGAAATTGCAACTACACCAGGTATACTACAGTATCCTGATGGCTATGTTGGATGAACCCACACATCATATCACATTTGTCCCAAATGACACATCATTTGCTTATGAAAGACATCCTTCATTTATTTGTACTTTAAATTCCAAGCTGCTAAAGATAGCTCTCTTTAAGGTTAACCAATTCACATTCTTTATTGACTTTCTGAAATTATGTGAAAGAAAAAAAGTTAAAATGTCAGCTAAATAAAACTAACACTTGGGTAATTGGGTACTCCAAGTCTACTTTGGAAATAAGACGAGTATAAACAATAATTTTTTTATATACAATACTTAGCAAAGTTATACTATTTTTTGTTTTTTGCTTTTTTGTATCTATTATTTTGAATTGGCATATACTATTGTACATATTTGTGGGGTACAGTGTGTCATTTCAATAAATCTATACTATGCATAATAATCAAATCAGGGTAGTTAGCATATACATCACCTCAAATATTTATCATTTCTTTGTGTTGGGTACATTCAAGATCTACTCTTCTAGTGATTTGAATTTATACAGAAAATTGGTGTTGATTATAGTTATTCTTTATTGCTATAGAACACTCGAACTCATTTGTCCTCTCTAGTTGTATTTCGTATCTATTAACCAAACTTTGGGCTATCTCCTTCTCCTTCCTGCCATTTCCCACCTCTGGTAACCACTATTCTACACTCTGCTTCTAGCAGATCAATACTTTCAGCCTCCACATACAAGTGAGAACATGTAGTATTTATTTTTCTGATTTCACTTAACATAATGTCCTCCAAGCTTATTCATACTGCTGTGGGTGACAGAATTTCATTCTTTTGTATAACTAAATAATATTCCATTATATCACATTATATATATGTGATCTATATATATTTCACATTTTCTTTGTTCATTCATGTGTTGATGGACGTTTAGGTTGATGAAAACGTTTACGTTTTTTTTCTTTCAGCGCTTTGAATATATATCTCATTCTCTCCTGTTCTGTAAGGTTTCTGTGGATAAACCTACTGTTAGCCTAATGGGGATTCCCTTACATGTGATTTGACACTTATCTCTTGCTGTTTTAGAATTCTCCCTTTGTGCCGGGCACAGTGGCTCACGCCTGTAATCCCAGCACTTTGGGAGGCCAAGATGGGCGGATCACGAGGTCAGGAGATCGAGACCATCCTGGCTAACACGGTGAAACCCCATCTCTACTAAAAACACAAAAAAACTAGCCGGGCGAGGTAGCGGGCGCCTGTAGTCCCAGCTACTCGGGAGGCTGAGGCAGGAGAATGGTGTAAACCCGGGAGACGGAGCTTGCAGTGAGCCGAGATCCGGTCACTGCACTCCAGCCTGGGCGACAGAGAGAGACTCCGTCTCAAAAAAAAAAAAAAGAATTCTCCCTTTGTCTTTGACTTTAGACAATTTGACCATAATATGCCTCAGAAAGGACCTTTTTAAGTGTATCTATCTGGGGATCTTCGAGCTTCCTGGCTCCGGATATCAATCTCTCTCTCCAGGCTGGGGAAGTTTTCAGCTATTATTTCATTAAATAGGTTTTATATGCCTTTTCCCTTCTCTTATTCTTCTGAAATTTTTATAATACAGATATTTGTTTGCTTAATGGTGTCCTATAAGTCTTGTAGGCTTTCTTTAACCTTTTAAATTTTTCTTTCTTTTTTCTGACTGGATAATTTCAAATGACCTGTCTTTAAGCACAGAGATTCTTCCCCTTGCTTCATCAAGTCAGTTGTTGGAGTTATCTATTGTATTTTTTATTTCATTGATTGAATTCTTCAACTGCAGTATTTCTGGGTTTTTTTTTTTTAATGATTTCTATCTCTTTTTAAAATGTCTCATTCATACTGTGAACCGCTTTCCTGATTTCACTGAATTGTGTATCTGTATTTTCTTTTATCTCATTGAGTTTCTTTAAGATCATCATTTTAAATTCCTTCTCTGGCAATTCATTGACTTTCTTATCACCTGATGACTTTATCACCTTGAACGTTAGGATACAAGTCATTTACTCTGAGACATCAGGCCATCTAGGGGTTTGATGTGTAATCATGCAAAATTACATGGCCTGCATAGGAACTGAGTTACAAGGTCAGAATTATCATTTATAAAGTGTCCTAAGCAAGTGAAACAACCAACTATAGCTGTAAGGATCATGAAAAACAGGGAATCTCCCCCAGTTTACACAGACAACAAAAACTAAGTGTAGGTCACTATCGCGTTGTACCCATGGATTTTAATTTATAGAGGTGACTGAGTGATGACACAGAAAGACCAATGCCATTGAAAGAATAATTTACTACTTACAAGTCCTGGGAGAACGAGGCAAGCCATGCCACATAGAGCCACATGGGAAGCACTAAGTTTGGTTAGGAGGCATAAGCAGGAACAAGAGGAAAGCCTAGGTCAGAGCCTTTTTGGGAGGTTTCAGGAGAATGTCAAGGCTGGATGGAGTAAACAGCTTAGAGCGTGCCAGTTTAAATAACTTCAGTGGGCTTTGGCCTATATGGGTGGTCCCTACTTGCCTGGTATCTAGTCTGGGAATGCATTAGGGCAGGGTAAAATATTGGCTTGGTGTGTGAGAGTTAGAGCAGGCAGTTGTGGATACAGACTTGAGATTGCATATGAAAGGTATATTCCTAGGTAAGTTGTTATTTCCTTCAGAAATTAGCTAGCCCTGGGAGGAGCAGTCTCTCCCCAAGGCTGTATGACCCGCCCAAATGTCAAAACATCACAAGATACAGAAAATAAAAAACATGATTAACATAGTCACAGAAGTTTCAACAAGTATTTCCCCTTAGTTCATGCTATTTTCTATTTATTCCTCAATCAGTTTTCCTTTATAAAACATAGAAATTTCATTTTTCTTTTCTTTTTTTTTTTTTTTTTTTTTGAGACGGAGTCTCGTTCTGTCACCCAGGCTGGAGTACAGTGGCCGGATCTCAGCTCACTGCAAGCTCCGTCTCCCAGGTTTATGCCATTCTCCTGCCTCAGCCTCCCGAGTAGCTGGGACTACAGGCGCCCGCCACCTCGCCCAGCTAGTTTTTTTGTATTTTTAGTAGAGACGGGGTTTCACCGTGTTAGCCAGGATGGTCTCGATCTCCTGACCTCGTGATCCGCCCGTCTAGGCCTCCCAAAGTGCTGGGATTACAGGCTTGAGCCACCGCGCCTGGCCTTCATTTTTATTTTCTATGTAAATAGTAAACTGCCTTGGTTTCAAATTTTTATACAGATAGAGTTTTGGATGATTTTGATTCTGCCTTTCATAAATACAGTTCTCTTTTAAAAACCCTGAAGTTCCTGTTGAGCCATCAATCACAGAAGTTCAATCTCTAGAAGGGATCTTGGAAGTCACTCAGATTAGCTCTTTTATTTTATATCTGAGTAATCAGTCATTAAAAATTCTTCTGAGCCTGAATGGCTTAACTACTATTGAAATCAAATACAGAATATAATTAGGCATGTAATTAAAAGTATTAATAGACAAAAAGTATTAATTGGCCAAAAAGTGGTTAAATTTCAGAGTGTAACGAAACTTTCTTTTTTATTGTCTTCTCTCCTTCAAAATAATGGTTCAAAGTGGAGACATTATAAAAATATCTATATAAATCATCAGAAGTTAGGAAAAACTACAGAAGCCGTTCCCAGGTCATATTTCTCTGTGTGAGGTCATCCTGTTATCACCAATGCAGTCAATAGATTTCAGACAAAATCAAAGCCATCCATCAAATCAAGAGAGCACTATGCTTAAGATCAAGACACAGGTGTCACCCAAAAGACACCTGTATGAATTCCTACCCGAAGAAGAATGAATCACTCCATTCTTGATTTGCATGTTTGTTTTTGCCCCCTGCTCAAGAGTAATCATGGAAAGACAGAAAGGATGGGCACATTTACTTTGGATGCTCTCTCCTCCCTAGTTTGTTCAGCTGCCTGAGTGCCTAACTATTAGAATGGTATGTAGAGAACTAGAAAAATTGAATAGTTAAACATAAAGGCATGTCCTTACCTGGAATGAAAAGTGGAGACTCTAATTGCAAGGAGATGCCAAGGGTGCTAACAATACCTGCACTTATTATAATACCTGGACTTAATCATCCACCTTTCTGAAGTACAGAGGCTGTGAAGTCATACGTATTGCCTAGAAACAAAAATGGTTAGAAAATTATTAGAAATAAAATATCATTTTGTTTAATTTAGTTTGTGTTATCACAGTAAAAATGCACACAGTTTAAAAATTCAACTAGTCTTATAGCACTAGTTATGAAAAACAGAGTTTGCTACCTGCCAAATTCCCTCTTCTCAGCAACAGCTACTTAAAATTACTTTTAGTTAAGTCTTTTGATATTTATCTACATACTTCTAAATAACATTCTTATACTACTATTTCTTGAAATTTTCCCCAGTCTTAGGCATTTACCTACGGACTTTCCACTGTGGCAGAGAGAATTTAGCTCTCTTTCACTTCACCAACCCCCACTACTTGTCCCTACCACACATACAAACCTCTCATTTCCCTATCCTCCCAATAAAGTTATATTGGCATTTAGAACTGTGGTTTGATTCATATTTATATCATTATGTAAATGCTAGTCACTGCTCAGCCATGTAATACACTATCATTAACTTGTATTTCTTTCACAATGTTTAATCTTCCCAGTAGCTGTTAATTGTTTTGCTTATTCTTTGCTTTTCTAAATGTCCTTATTACAAATTCGATCCAAGTTATAAAAGCTCTCCATAAATTCATACTCATGAAGTATTCTATAAATTTCATTTACTTGAAATTTCTTCAGCAAAAACTATACTGGCTGGTCTTTAGGCTTCTCTAGGTTGCCTAGAGAAGTATAATACTATCTCATATTTTGATTTGCATTTCTTTGATGACTAAGAATGGTGAGCATTTTTTCATGTGCTTATTAGCCATTTGGATATCTTGTTTGGAGAAGTATCTAATCAGATCTGTCACCCATTTTTTAATTGGGTATTTCCTTTCTTAGTATGAAGTTGTAAGCATTCTTTACATATTCTAGATAAAAGTCATTTATCAGGGCCGGGCGCGGTGGCTCAAGCCTGTAATCCCAGCACTTTGGGAGGCCGAGACGGGCGGATCACGAGGTCAGGAGATCGAGACCATCCTGGCTGACACGGTGAAACCCCGTCTCTACTAAAAAAAATACAAAAAAAAAACTAGCCGGGCGAGGTGGCGGGCGCCTGTAGTCCCAGCTACTCGGGAGGCTGAGGCAGGAGAATGGCGTGAACCCGGGAGGCGGAGCTTGCAGTGAGCTGAGATCCGGCCACTGCACTCCAGCCTGGGCGGCAGAGCGAGACTCCGTCTCAAAAAAAAAAAAAAAAAAAAAAAAAGTCATTTATCAGATATATAATTTGCAAATATATTCTTCTATATTGTAGGTGGTCTTTTTTTTTAATGGCATCTTTTGAAGCACAAAGTATCTTAATTTTGATGAAGTTCAATTTATCTTTCCTTTTTTTTCTTTTGTCACTAATGTTTTTGGTGTCATACCTTAAAAAGGCCTTTTTGGCCTGGTACAGTGGCTCACGCCTGTAATCCCAGCACTTTGGGAAGCTGAAACAAGTGGATCACCCGAGGTGAATCATGAGGTCAAGAGATCGAGACCATCCTGGCTAACATGATGAAACACCGTCTCTACTAAAAATACAAAAATTAGCTGGGCATGGTGGCATGTGCCTGTAGTCCCAGCTACTTGGGAGGCTGAGGCAGGAGAATCTCTTGAACCCGGGAGGTGGAGGTTGTAGTGAGTCAAGATCGTGCCACTGCACTCCAGCCTGGTGAAAGAGCAAGGCTCTATCTCAAAAAAAAAAGAAGGCTTTTTTAACCCATGGTCATGCATATTTACTCCTATATTTTCTCCTAGGATTTTTATGTTTTAGCACTTACATTTAGGTCTTTGATCCATTTTGAGTTAATTTTTGTATATGGTATGAGGATAGGATTCAACTTTATTCTTTTACATGTGGATATCTAGCTATCCCAGTACTATTTGCTGAAAAGACTACACCTTACCCCATTGAATTTGTTTGGTGCCTGTGTTGAAAATCAATTGACTATACATATGAAGGTTTATTTTTCAGACTCTCAATCCTATCCCATTGATTTATATGTCTAATCTAATTCCAGTACCACACTGTTTTAATTACTGTAGCTTTGTAATAAGTTTTTAAATTGGGAAATGTGAATCATCCAATTTTGTTCTTTTTTCAATGTTGTTTTGGTTATTCTGGGCTCCTTGAATTTCCATATAAATTTTAGAATAAGCTTATGTAAAGATACCAGATGGGATTCTGATAGGGGTTGCACCAAAATCTGTGGATCAACTTGGGAATTACTGCCATCTTTACAAAGTCTTTTGATCCATGAACATAAGATACCTTTCCATTTATTTAGGCCTTCTTTAATTTCTTTCAACAATGTTATTTAGAGTTTAGAATACAAGTTTTGCACTTCTCTTGGTAAGTTTATTCCTAAGTATTTTATTCTTTTTGGTGCTATTCTAGTAAATCACATTTTTTTTAAGTCTATTTTTAAAGTCTCTGAAATCAAGATGTATCTTAGAATCAAGGATGTCAGCATTTTGTCATAATTCAGTTGGTGGTATTTTTTAATCTTATGGACATAAATGTGACTTACAATTAATGGCTCCTTAGACTCAATACAATATGGTATTAAATGTGAATGTCTATAAGACATCAGAGGGGAGATGAGTAGTAGGCATTTGGATATGTCAATTTGGAGATAGAAATGTGGGGGTCACCTGAAGCTTGCTATTTAAAGCCACAACAGTGAATGAGATTCCTTTGGGGAAAGAATATAAAGAAGACAAGACGATCCAGGTTGCACGTGTGAGAAATCTCAACAAGCAGAAGTGAATGGAAGAGAAAGAGCGAGTAAAAAAATAAATAAACAAAAATAAATCCATTTCTGTTGTAAGTTTATTGTTGTCATTATTGCTGTTGCTATTATTTGCCACTACACATTTGTCAGAATAATCTGTTTATTGGGAAAATAATATGTTGATTAATCAACCAATTCTTTCATCCCTCCAAACCCTACATGAATACAAATAAACAAATAAGCTTTTGAGGTCTTTAGAGAAGCATTTTAATCTGATTGTGATTTTGGATAGAAAACAGGTACATGTTTATTGCATCTTAACCTTGGGTAATTGTCTAAAGGCAGAAGAAGAAAAACAGGAGAGTTACTGTAGCATTCACAATCAAAGCCAGAAATGTGTATAAAAATGCTTCTAAGGAGTTCATATCACATTTGCTGTCACATTTCTATAACATAAGTAGGACACCAGCTGGTAGTAATGCTAATTCATCCGCCTTTCATTTACTGTGTGTCACTTCACAGATGTTGAATCTTATCCATTCCTTGTTTTTTTTTGTTTTTTTCATTTTTTTCTTTGTATTTCAAATTCCCTAACCATCACATAAAGTTACCAATATGCCATATCTTCTAGGCAGTAGTTCTCAATCAGGGGAGACTTTGACCCCGAGAACATTTGACAATGTCTGGAGACATTTTTAGTTGTCACAACCGGAGGTGAGGTGCTACTTGGATAAGCGGGTAGGAGACAGGGATGTTGCTAAACATCCTACAATCCCCAGGACAGAGTCCCATAATAAAGAATCATCCAGTCCAAATTTCAACGGTGCTGAGATTAAGAAACACTACCTATGAGGATAAGTTACATGGTAAGTACATGAACTTTCTGGGGGCAAATTCAATAGCTTTCACCAAATTCTCAAAGGAGTTATGACTCAAAAACTTAAGAAACACTGGCTTGAATACATATTTCATCTAGGCCATGGTAAAGAGTGACATATTAACCTACTTCACAATAGGAGTCACCTCTTTAGTTAAGAAGACATATCTCTGCCACACAAATTTCACTGTCCCTTTCCACTGTCTACTGTCATTCATGGCTAGACAAACACAGATCTTTGAAGTTCCCATTTCCAAGGCCAACAAGTACCTCATCTTTCTGTCAACCAGATTAATACAACCATTACGGTTATAGTGACTATTAGTGACTAAGCCAGAGCTTCATGATATGTCAATTTAAAAGCTTCTCTCTTCAGATACACTCGGTTCATTTGATCAGTATCCATTTACTCAAAGTCTACTGTTTAACATACTGCGTATTCGGTGATGAAAATAATCTTACAATCTAGGACTAGAGAGTAATTTAAAACTGTAAGAAGGAAGGAAGACCATAAAAAGTGAAGGTGAGAGAAGCTGAAATGAGGACGAAGAGGGAGAACTGAACACCCAGATAACTGCATGCCATGTTTCATTTCATATTTTTCTCCACTCAAACGCAATAGGCAGCTAACTCCTTCCTGGCTAGTTTAAACAATTCTGTGATATCTGTAGCCCAGTCCAAGTCATTTGGGATATATTAATATTCAACTAACATTTCCTGGCACTGACAGGCAAACTTGGGAAACAGCACTACAGGCAAGGTGAGAACAGCCAATGCAAACGCTTTTTTTTTTTTGTCACTAGTAGTTCTAATTAGAAACTAATGTGGCGGGGGGCGGGGTTAAGTATGCAGAATAAGGCTGATGTCTAAAGTACTGTTTCCAGATAATCAGCAAATTTAATCATGGTTATAATCGTCATTGCTGTAGTCAGATATTGACAGTTTGCTGCCATTGCCTGTAAATGCAGAGAGAGACAGAGCGCGCCCAAAGAACTTTAACCATTCCCCAAAGTATTAGCAACTCAGTACTGTACATTGTTAGCAGTCAAACTAAACCCCTCAGAGAAGCCTAGCCAGCAATTTTTCTTTTTCTTTTTTTTTTTAGGCAGGGTCTCACTCAGTCGTCCAGGATGGAGTGCAGTGACGCGATCTCGGCTTACTGCAACCTCCACTTCCTGGGCTCAAGCGATTCTCCCACCTTAGCCTCCCGAGTAGCTGGGACTACAGGCGCTGGCCACCATGCTCCATTAATTTTTTATTTTATTTTATTTTTGTTGAGACGTGGGTCTCGCTATGTTACTCAGGCTGGTCTGGAACTCCTGGGCTTAAGTGATCCTCCTACTTTGGACTCCCAAAGCGCTGGGATTACAGGCGTGAGCCACCGCGCCCGGCGCAGCCAGCAATTTTTAATGGGGCTCAGGCTTGAATCTTGAACTCACTAAAACCCCCCAGCTTGGAAAAACACCCGGGGTTTCCATGGGAGTGAGGTAAACGGCGGCTGGTGAAAGAACAAAGGCTGTGCGTCCGCGTTCAGAGCCGCTGGGCCGCCGGGCTCGCTGGGGGCCGGGGCCGCGGTGTCCTGGGTGGCGGGGCTCCCGGAATGTGACTCAGCCACCGCGACCCCGCGATCCTCTCCCGAGCCACCGCCTCAGCCGGTGCCGAGGAGGGCGACGCCGAGACCGGCGCGTCAGCCAGGGAGGAGCTGGAAAAGGGGCGCAGGGCCTGAGGCCCGGCCGCCGCCCGAGTGGATGAGCGAGCGAGCAAGAGATTTGTGAAACACGCCGCGGCCCGGTCACCAGCCAGGACCGGGATCACGTGACTCCCAGGGCTGGGTGAAGAAGCCGCCGGGACAGAGCGCGCCGGAGGGGAAGAGCGCCTGGGGACAGAGGGCGACGTCCCCTGAAGTTAGTGTCCACCAGGGCCCGCCCCTCGCGCTTATGTAATAGGGGCGCGCTGCCATTGGCCCGCGCGACCGGCCAGGGCGCAGGCGTGCGAGAGGGGTGGGGGGCCAGCAGGAGGCCGCCGCAGGAAGGCAAGTGGGCGGGGCTGCGAGGAGCAGGCGGGGCGGGGGCGCCGGGGAGAGCGGCACGGCGTGCGCGGGCACGAGGCGTAGTGGCCTCCCCTAAGGCTGAGGCGGCGGCGGGCGCGCGGCGGTGGCGAGCGTGCGAGGCGCGGGCTGTTGTGCTCCCGGCTCTCCTGTTTCCCCTCCTGAGCGGGTGGAGGAGGCCCAGGCGGTGCTGGGCGCGCTCCCCCTTCCTGTCCCTCCGGCGTCCTCTCCCGGCCCTCTCGCGCTGTGCGGTCTCTCCGACGCAAGACTGTCCCGGCCCGGGTGAGCGGCAGCGGGGGCGGTCCTGACGCCGCGGGACGCCCGGGAAACGGGGCGGGGGCCGGCCAGCGGGGGGCGGTGGGGACCGTGGGACTTGCCGCGAGTCGCGAGGGGTCGCGGGGGGCGGCGGGGCCCGGCCCGGCGCGGACCGCGGGAAGGAGGGTGAGTTCGGGCGCCTGCCAGGCCCTGCAGGTGGCCGGGTAGCAGGCCAGCCGCGGAAGCGGAGCGGTAACCTTATCCCCGGCGACAGCCGCCGGTCGGCTGCCGGAGTGTGGCGCTCCCGGTGGCCGCAGGGGCCGGGGTTCGGGCAGTCTCGGCCTCCGGGAGGCGCGTCTCCTACCAGGGTCCGTGAGAACTGGCTAGATGGGGGCTGCGTGGCCTTTGGTGGCAGGGAGGAGGAAGGGGTCTCCAAGGTGGGAGAGGCGGGTTTGGGGAGGAAGGTGCGCCAGGCTGCAGCTGGGGTCGGAGAAGTGTTGGGTGGAGACCTCACTCTGGGTGCGTTCCTCCTCTCCTCTCCCCAAAACGATGGTGTTAAAAGCTAGGGTCAGGATGTGGAGCGCTGCCTGGGCCTCTTCCTTTCAGATGGTTATGGAGAATGAGCCTACTTCCTGGACCCAAAATCCTTTTCTTCTGTTACTCATTTGTGTTGGTTTTAAAAGGAGCTTTGGGGCAGTGCTTACTTGTTGCCTCCTACGAGAGCGCCTCATTTTAGAACTCGTTTCTTCTACTACTTCCATCTTTGCAGCCCCCTCGGAAAACCACACTGAGAGTTGCATTAAAAACCAACATGTAGGTATTTGTAAATGACTTTTTCCCTCCAGTTTGTCCCATTTAATTCAAGGAGCGGTTATAGCTGCCTACGATTTTGTAGAAAATTCTGTTGGCTTGAGAGCAAGTCCTAAGTTGAGCTGTCCAAAAGCAGGTGGTTGGTTCGTTTGAATTTCTGCTTTCAGAAAGGAAATCGATGCGGCGTGTTGTCAGAAGTTAGGGGCCTACCTCATGCATTTAGTCTATTTGATTCCATTTCCTTTACCTGGTTTTATTTATTAAGTCTCTTCGGGCTTTTTGGTTGCTGTTTGGTGACAATGGAAAATGGGTTAAATCTATTGTGTAATGTTATATTTTAGGGAAAATCCTAAGTGCAAAAGTTAAAAATAATTTTGCGTATCTAATGACATTGGTTTGTACGAGTCACTACATGGAAATATCAAAATAGATAGTAACTTCTAGAAAGCAGAGAAACTTCTGAAATTAGTGGCTTACCATTTTTGAAGATTTTTTTTTTTCAACGTAAAACAAGGTTTCCCACAAAATCAGTGTATTAACATACAGAAAATACATTGTGTCGAAGAGTTAAGATGTGTGAGAGGACTGACTATTTTGTTACAAGGTCCTGATAGTAAGACATTGAGACAAAAAATCTTACAAAACATTGGTATACATAAAGGTTGATCACGTGACTACTGTCGTCCAAATAATACATAAGTATCCAAACCTGTTTCCGTGGGAATAGGTTTGTAAGCTTGCGGTAACATTGGACTTAAATTCATTTTTTTAAAAAATGTGCCTTTTAGCTTAGAATTAATAAGAATTTGTTTTTGTTTTTTTTTATCTAAAGCAAAAATGGAACCTTAGTCTTCAAGGACTGATAACAGCTGGTAATATTTACCATTGTTTGATGGGAATGGGGTTCTCATATTAGACTGGCATGCTAAACATTTTCAGTTACAAAAATGTATTAGGCTCGTATGCTAGCTTAGTATAAAAAACCCATATTTCGTCAGTTGAAATATTCAGCTGACTATCCTGAAAAACATTGACCCTCTTTTATATTTTATCTGACTTTCAGTTCATTTTTTTTAATGCTAGTGGGAACTTCTCCAATCAGTGTATTTTTTTAGTTTCCTTTTTTGGGGAACGGAAGGAGCTCAGTAATTTTTATGAAATGCTTTGACCTCATATCCATTAACTAATTACGGTCCTAGTCAGAAGAAGCTAGCATCATCCTTCTCTGGTGAAGTTGATACAAATCCATTGTATGTTCCTGTCCTGCAGTGATTTACATTCAGTTACAGTGCTAGTCAAAACTATATATATATATATATGAATTCTACTTAGGATCCAATTTTGATATATTTAAAAAGCAATTGAGACTCATGATAGACTCTTTATGAACAGGTTTAACTTGTGTGATCGAATAAAAGCCCTTAATTTAAATGGAAAAGTAAAAGTAACTTTTTTCAGTGACTTCATTTTTTTTTTTTAATCCATTTGGGTTCACGTCAGATCATTGGTACAAAAAGTGGTATCTTTCAGCTTTGTAAAAGAACCCTCTTAACCAAGTTCATTCCCTCAACTGGGAACTGACGTCTAGAGAGCAAAGAAACTTCTGGGATTAGTGGCTGGCTGATAATCTCATTTTATAATTTGTGCAGCAATCCAGCAAGACCAACTTTTTAAAAAAATTAATAACAGTAGTTTTATGAAAACTAAGTAAGAGAACAGTTTCCACCTATTTCTGAGGTCTCCTTTAGAAGGATTAACAGACAGCTTTTATTTCTCTTAAAGTTATAAAAATCACAATCACAAGTCACAATGAATACTTTGCAGAGTGATCAAGTAAAATGATGGCGGGGGCTGAACTTTTTCGTAAACTTTTGAAGATTACAGACAGTAAAGTGCATAAATGTTAAGTGTACAGTTCAATGAATTTTTATTAGTAAGCACACTTGATTCAAGAACATTTTCAGAACCCCGTAAGTCCCCTTCATATCCTGTCTTCCCAGTCATGACCCATAACTTCCAAGGTGACCCCTTTCACTGTAGATTAGCTTTGCCTGTTTTGATCTTTAAATAATGTATATTCCCTACAACTGGCTTCTTTCCTTTAACATTGAGATACAACCAGTTTGTTTTTGTTTGTTTATTTTTGAGACCAGAGTCTCCCTCTGTCGCCCAGGCTGGAGTGCAGTGGTGCCATCACGCCTCACTGCAACCTCCGCCTCCCAGATTCAAACAGTTCTCCGGAGACCTCAGCCTCCCAAGTAGCTGGAATTACAGGCGCTCACCACCATACCTGGCTTATTTATTTATTTATTTATTTATTTATTTATTTTATTTTTTGTATTTTTAGTAGAGATGGGGTTTTACCATCTTAGCCAGGCTGATCTTGAACTCCTGACCTCACGATCTACCCACCTTGGCCTTCCAAAGTGCGGGGATTACAGGTGTGAGCCACCACACCTAGCCACAATTTTTTTTTTCCTTTTTGAGACAGAGTCTCGCTCTGTAGCCCAGGCTGGAGTGCAGTGGCGTGATCTCGGCTCACTGCAAGCTCCACTTCCCAGGTTCACGCCATTCTCCTGCCTCAGCCTCCCGAGTAGCTGGGACTACAGGCGCCCACTACCGCGCCCGGCTAATTTTTTTTTGAAGTTTTCGTAGAGATGGGGTTTCACCGTGTTAGCCAAGATGGTCTCGATCTCCTAACCTCGTGATCCGCCCGCCTCAACCTCCGAAAGTGCTGGGATTACAGGTGTGAGCCACCGCCCCCAGCTGGCCACAATTTTTTAAATGCTGGGTAGTATTCCGTTGTATAAATACTATAAAAATATGTATACAAGTTGTGCATCCATATTACTGTTGATGGGCATTCAGATTTTTTCCAGTTTTGGAATGGGCACTCAGAACATTTTGTACATGTCTTGGTGTACATAACATTTGCATTTCTGTTGAGTACATACCAAGAGTGGAATTGCTGGCTCATAGAATAAACAACTACCAACTAGTTTTCCACAGGGTTCTGCCAGTTGATACTTTTGTAGCATTTGTATGTGGGAATTTTAATACCTATACATTTTTATTTGCCAGATGTTTCTATAAAACTTAAGGCTTCAGTTCTAAGAACGTTCTTATGCTTAGATTACTCTGTATTAGAGTAAATAAGCCACTCTAATGCTTCACCTTCTGTTTTTAGATATGGCTCGTGGACAGCAGAAAATTCAGTCTCAGCAGAAAAATGCCAAAAAGCAAGCTGGACAAAAGAAGAAACAAGGACATGACCAAAAGGCTGCTGCCAAAGCTGCCTTAATATATACCTGCACTGTCTGTAGGGTAAGGGGAATTGAATTGAAAGATACAGCTCTCCTGTGAGCAGTTCTTTCATTATAAATTGGTTTGTATAGATTAAAATTTTGAAATGACAAAAATAGATGCTTTACTTGAAATAGTAGGTTTGAGAGCTGATTATTTTAGGTATCTATCTTCATTCACCCTTTCAACAAACATTTTTTGAATGGCTCCTATGGCCAGGCAAAAATCTCTAGGTCCTGGGAAAAAGGAGTGAACAGAACAAAATCCCTTTCCTCATATAAAATAAAGATGTCTTCATAAGGGCATATAAAACACTTCACTAGCATATCATATAACTCTAAACCATACTCTTAGAGCTATATAATATGCTAGTAAATATACCTCTGGCTATATAATTGGCTTTTTTCTTTTTCTTCACTAAATTTTATAATTAGGATGTCTGTAAAACCATATAGAGTATATTCATGTTGAGAGCTTTTCCTAGAATTAATGTGTTTTATTAGATTTGAAGAACAGTAATAATAACAGCTACTTTTGAGTGCTTACCATATGCCAGACATAGAGCCAGGTGTTTTACATGTATTCACCTATTTAATCCACCTAACCCTGTAAGATAAAGTACTTTTATTGTTCTCATTTTACAGAAGAGTAAACTGACTCATGGAAATTAAACAATTTGTGTGGGGTCTCCCAGCTGGTTAGTAGAAGAGCTGGAATCTGAACTCAGGCAGTTCAGCTCCAAAGTCCACCCTCTGGACCACTACTGTACTGCTTCTCAAAGAAGTACTTCTGAAGCTCCAAATCAGAACCTCTTGCCTGTTTGTTTAAGCTCATTACCCTTGAAGTTAGTGAATGGCAGTACCAAAGGAAACCACAGTGGGGTTAGTCCACTACATATACACTCAAAATAATGAAATTGAGCAACTTCTGATAGTTTGGAAAGAGGCATGGTGCAAATTTTAATCAACTAATGATGAAGAAATGCCTTAATCTAAATGTGCTAGAGTAGTTCACACACTTAAAAACTCAAAACCACAGACTTCTATTTCATATTTTGTGTAATTGAATGGGTTAAGAATAAATAATTGAAGGTTCTTGCCAAGGGAAGTCAGTATAGTATAGTATCTGAGAGGTCACATACCTAGTACTAAGTTAAAATAAGGTCTTGGGCAAATTAAACTGGGTTTTAGTTTCCTTATCAGGTAAAATGAGGATGCTAGTAGGCGCTGAAGATTACTTTGAAGGTTCTGTAGTAATTAAGGTAACATGCTTAACATAATAAGGGTTCAGTAAATGTTACCTATTGTTTGCTGTTAATCAGATAAGCAGAATACATTCTATGTGACCTACCTTTCTTTATATGTGAAATGTGGGAATGTTAGGAATTTCTTTACCACAAAGTCCCTCTTCATATGCCAGCCACTAAGTTGTAGGAATTTAAAGGTATTTTTGTGATAATTGTCTATCCTGAGAAGGTTCAGGATTCTAAAAAGTAACACATTTTTATTTCATAAATAAAGTCTAGCTCTCTCTTGCACGATTTTTTTGTTAGACACAAATGCCAGACCCTAAGACCTTCAAGCAGCACTTTGAGAGCAAGCATCCTAAGACTCCACTTCCTCCAGAATTAGCTGATGTTCAGGCATAAGGTTGTTTACAGGTAACTCACCTCTTTTTCTATTGGTTTGTTAATATCAGGGTTGTATACAAGACCAAAACTGTCTTCTGTTATTGTGAAATTAATTTCTGCCTTCTGAGATTTTATTGCTTCCCCTTTTTAAGTTAATGTGTAACTTAGTCCCTTTTTTCTCAGACTGTTTCCTTTCATTGCCTTTGAAACATCCATATTTTTACTACTGTAGCCAAAAATGGGGAGATGAGTACATGCTAGCCATCTCTGATCCAAGAATGGAAGAAACGTATCAGTTTAAGGAAAATAGTGATTACAAAGATATTTGAGAGTTTCCCTCTCAAAAACAATGTACACCAATGTTCGTGAGCACCTCTTTACAATTAGTTTACTTATAGTACTTAGCAGAGGTTCTTCTTTTCCCCCCCCATCAACCTATCCCCTTAGCAGAGCTTCTGAGTATTAAAATATAGGGCAAAATGTAGATATGTGCTATATAAATTTGTTTATAAATTTGTTGGTTGAAAGTTACCACTTTACGCATTACATTTGGTTGGATTTTTTCCCCCTAAATAGTGGAGTTGGTGGTGGGTGTGTTGTGTGTTTGAGAATTATTTCTTTTTAAAATAAATTCATCAAAGTTCAAAATATAAAGTCCGGTTGACAAGTTTACCAGATACTATCTTCATAGTGCTTCTTCTTAGTTATTTGAAATGCATATAAGTTGCATTTATGCAATGGTAACATTCATTGAAAATTTTGCTTATGTTTTATAGGTGGATTCACGACACCTTTGACTCTTCTACTGTCTCAGACCTTAGGTAACATACCTGCAGCTGCTTTTCTAACAAACTGTTGATCAGCAAAAATAAAGGGGCTACAGAAACACTCATTTTTATGCTGTTCCCTTTTGGGCTTCATGCAAAGACAATTCTGTGTAAATGTACAGTTGACTCTGATTTGGAAATCTGAAAATCAGTCCATTCTTGTTATAAAAAATTTTTTTACAACTGTAATTATATTGATGTTCATATTGTGTAAAATAACTCATTTAATAAAATAGTACTTTGATTTACGACATCACAGGATAAATGTTTTTAGAAATTCTGTTCTAACTTTCCACATTATTTGCCTTATAAAAATCTAATGAATTCATCAGCTAGAATTGCAAGTGCAATTCTTATATCCCTCTCTCAGCTCAGTGGCAGGTTCCTTAAACTAGAGCAGACTCATTCATTAAAATTGTGCATATGATTTTATGGGCAGCTGATTCTCTAGGTGAAAAATGACTTATCTGCTGCCTTAGTATATTGCGGTTATGTGTCATTGTACCCCTCTGATCATTTCCTGTGTTTGAGTTGGAATATTTAAAATTGCAGTATGACCTGGCTCTAACTGCCAGTCAGGTGTACCCTGTAGATAACTGATAATTCCTAAAAGCAGTTGGATTGTCAGTGAGCCCTTCTGAAAGATTAGGTTCTGATGTATATGCCATAATGAAATAATCATTAAACCTATTGTTTAATGCAAAATATGGAACAAATGTGAACTGGTAAAGGCCGATCTTGATACTAGATTCTTTGAAAACTCTTGAAATTCTTTAATTTGAAATTGAAACATTAATTTTTGAGGTTTTTGGTAGTTACTATTTGGCCATTTTTACAAATGGATTTTGCATTAACAGGAAGATTGGAATGATTTGTGGCTGGATTAATTCCCAGAACCCTTTCCCTCCTTTCTTTTCTAAGTGAGTTGTTGATTTTAGGAGTTTGCTTTGTGCTGTTTCCTAAAATCAAAGACTGGTGTACAGTATGACTTCCATCTGAACTTGAAAAGTATTAAAATGGGTCAATATTCACATTCTTTTAGATCTCAGGATGGGGAAATGGGTTTGTTCAGATGGATATGGTAAATCTTACCCAATTACGGAAGGCTAATTTTTGAGTTCTTCTAATTTGCTTGTGTCAACTCTTAACTTGTAAAACTGCTGTTAACTCAATATAATAGGAAGAACACTAAAATACTTACTGGTAACTGCTTAGAGCCACTTATCTGATCCTGTGGATTACAGAATGCATTCCCTCTTCTGCTGTAACTTGTCATTGCTTTGTTTTGTAGCTCTGCATATTTTGCCCACCTTGTCTTCCCTGTAAGTTTAAGATGTTTCCAAGGAAAAGCTTCAGTGCTGATAGTTTCTTAGCAACTCCTATTCTTATGCCCTTACTTGAAAATAGTCCTTTTATTTTGTGTATTTAATTTCCTAAGTTTCAGATTTAATATCTGTTGTTTCCTAATATGTTGATTACCAGAACGTTAGAATTTTACCTAATTTCTTGTGGATATTTCAGAAGTTCTGGTTAAATCACAACTTAAAAGTTTTTAAAAAGCGCTTTGAGCATATGTATGTTTATGTTCAGTGACAAATCATAGAAAACCATTCACAAGTTTTGGTTTAATTTTTTTTCATTTGTTTTAGTGACTGTAATTCAGGATGAAAGTTTTTTTGTTCTTGTACTTAACCCTTTTTTATAAGCAGCTGAAGACACCATATTTAACACTATTATCTCAGTGACAGGGAAATAGCTGCATTGATCTTACGTGAGCATATTAATCCTTATAGTTCATGAGGGGATTATTAGTACAATCCCCATTTTACTGTGTTTGAGTTAAAAACCAAACATCCCTGTAATTTAATTTGAAGATTCTTTAACAGATTGCAGCAGAGTTCATTATAAAACTGTTATGGTGTCTTCAAAGACTTGATAAAATACACTGAGAGAGAATTGGTCCATTTGTATGCTGTATTTCTATTACTTGCCAAAAGGAATGGGGTTAAGATTAAACTTGTTTCCATTCTCTTCATGTGGATATACATCCCCATGTTTAACTGACACACTGGGGGCTCAGTTGTGTGCTGTAATGTCTTATTAAA